>NC_083405.1:106349315-106652346 GCF_020745735.1 Hemiscyllium ocellatum
GCTTTGGTGCATGGCAGTTTTGTTGCAGCCAATTTTTTCACCTCCTAATTTCTGAAGAAACTGAAATATAAAAATAGAAGCAATGCAATACTATAAACGTGTATAGTCAGCTTATATATATCAATTGAAGAATAGTTATAGATTATCCTTAATACTGCAATGCTAACTTGAATGTCAACAACTTGTATTTATACAGTAGCTTTGTAAACCATTCCAAAGCATTTCACAGGAGAACTTTTGATTAAGGTTTGACACCAAATCAGATAATATATTCAGATAGGTGGCAAAAATCTTGGTCAAAGAGATAAATTTTAAGGAGTTCCTTGAAGGAAGAAGTGCAAAGCTTGAGATAGAGAGAAGTTCAGGGAGAAAAATCTGGAACTCCAGGCAGTTGAAGGGATAGCTGTCAATTGGTGGACCAACTTAAAATTAATATGGAGAAGCCAGAGGATTGAAAGGATCACTGAGGAATTTTGGGTTAGAGTAAGTCTTAAGATTGGAAAAGGACAAATTAATGAAGAGATTTGACAATAAGGATGAGAGTTTTGAAGTTGATTGACAGCAATATAGGCCAATGATAGGTGGTTATTGAGGACTATATTGGCTTAGGTTGATGCAAGTGAAACATGAGAGGAAGCCAAGTACAGATCCTTTGGATTCTTCAGAGTTAACAGTGCAGAAGCCGAAGCCAACATAGATGGTAACTGGTGGTTGAATGGAATTTTCAAATCATACAGTTGACATTTATGTTGCAATAAATCATTTTGGCACAAAAGGTGGGATTAGCATTTTGAAGAAGGTGTTATAATCCCATCGTCTACAGTGGTATTTCATGATTTATTATTTCAGTTTCTTATTGTTATATTATTATTCTTGTTTCTCTATGCATTCATGTTATCTAATAGCTTGGGACATACACCTTTGGACTGCTTTCTAATGCAGATAGTTACATATACTGCATATACATGAAAGAAGAGGTTCTTTTTCATGTGATGTGGGTGTTACTTACCAGGGTAGCATCTATTGCTCATCTCTGATTGCCCTTCAGAAAGTGGAATTGTGATATGCCTTCTTGAACTGCTGCAATGTTTGAGGTGCAGGTACTCTCCACTCCTGTTAAGAAGGGAGTTCTAGGATTTTGGAACAGCAATATAGTTCCAAGCCGGAATAGTACGTGGAGGGGAATTTGGTGTTCGAATGAATCTGCAGCCCTTGTCCATCAGAGACAGTACATTCCTGTTAGCGTGAAGGGAAAGGCTAGTAGATTGAAGGAATATTGAATGACTAGAGAAAATGAGGCTCTGGTCAAAAAAAAAAGTGGAAATGTCAGATTTAGACAGCAGGGATTGACTGAATCCCTGGAGAGTATAAGGGCAGTAGGAGTATACTTAGGAGTGAAACCAGGAGGGAAAAAAGGGACATGAGTTGGCTATGGCAAACAAAGTTAAGGAGAATACAAAATGATTGTTTAAGTATGTTAAGGGCAAAAGAGTAACTTGGGAGAGAATAGTGTTGGACTGGAGTGTACAAAGTTAAAAATCACACAATACCAGGACATAGTCCAACAGGTTTAATTCGAAGCAACTAGCTTTCAGATCACTGCTCCTTCATCAGGTGATAGTGGAGGACACAATTCTAAGGCACAGAGTTTATAGCAAAAATTTACAATGTGATGTAACTGAAATTATACATTGAAAAATACCTTGATTGTCTGTTGAGTCTTTCATCTGTTCGAATACCATGATAGTTTCACTTCTTTCATGTGTGAATCACAAAACCTTTTTAAAAGTTGCATTCTCAGGTTAGCTGTAACACCGGGTGTTAGCTAGGCAATATGTTGAAGGTGTTAGCCCCCTGTGTTCTCTGTCGGTGCCATGATGCTTAGATTGATTCTCACCTAAAAAGTGAGATAACAAAATTTTACATGAATTCATGCAGTTTTTGAGCAAAGTACAATGTAACTCTGCAAGTACAAATTCACCCCACAAAATATGTGGCCATGTGGGTCTTTGTTTGTGTATGTGTGTCTGTCTGGCTGGGGGTTGTGAGTGTGAGAGAGAGTGTATATGTGTGTGTAGTGAGTGTAGAGTGTCTTAAGTCCATGAAGGGGTGCATGTGGGAGTGTGGGAGTGTGTGTGCGTGTCTTGGGTGGGGGGTTGTGAGTGTCTATGAGAGAGAGTGTGTATGTGTGTGCATGAGTGTAGAGAGGATGCCTGTGTGAGTGTGGGTGTCTGCAAGGTTGTGTGTAAGTGTGTCTGTGTGCATGTCTGTGTATGTGTGTGTATAGGAGTGCCTGAGTGAGTGTGTGTGTGTAGGAGTGACACACACACACACACACACACACACACACACACACACACACACACACACACACACACAACGGAATACTTTCATTCAAGGTTCTTTTCTGTCAAAACATCGATTTGAAACATGACTTCACACCAAAAGTGCATTGTCTAACCTGAGATATCATCTCTTGTACATTGATAAGACGTTTAATTATCTAGGGACCAAGAGTTGAAAGGAATCTGGATTTTGCATTTTAATCAGTAGTCTATGTAAACTACTCTAAATTTATTTCTCCTCTGACTTTCCTGTCATTTATATAATTCACTTTCTGAATTTTCCTCCTGTCTGAAGTACTCGTAAATTTACCCTGCTGATGTTCTCTGTAATTTGATAAGTGTAATAAACTTTTCTTTTAATGCATCCCCAGAGACAAACACCAGTACAAGCACCTTGATTCCAGGAACAAAAATCTGAGCTTTTATCTGCTTCAGTTTTTATTGTTTTTTTTGAGCACTCTTCAAACATTTCTGGCAAACCTGCATGATTTTGTTAGATTTCCTCATAAACTTGACATATATATATAAGAAATTTACTTTTGATTTATAATATTTACTTAACAAATGTAAGGATGCTATTCACCTCATGCCCATATATCAGTTCAAAAGTACAAAATCCTAAGAACTCACTAGGAGTATCCCTAATGGCAAACAGTGAAAATGGAATTCCTTAATTACATTCGTATGATATTCTTGACATGGAATGATTAGACACACTCTAATCGTAGTATTTAATGTTTGGTGCCATCTTTCTACTGCTCCTTGAGATTGTGGATGATAAACTGAAAATATATGTTCTTTTTCCAAACTGTTTATTATTTATTTGAATATTTGCAACAAATCTAACCCCAATCTGATTGTATTTCTTGTAAAATCCATATCTTAAAAAAACGTTGTGCTAACCTCTCTATCACTTTTGCCATATTTTTTTCTCAAATGCACTGCTTCAGGAAACCTTGTTGAAACATTTATGATTTTTAAAAATCATTTGATTCCCTCATTTGGTTTTAGGTAGGTCTACTGTTAAAAACCCTTCTAAATGGTTCTTTGAAAGTTGGTGTTGGAACTAAAAGCACCAATTTAATTGTGGTTGAGGTTTCCCCACTACCTGACATATCTGGCATTTTCTGAGATCTTCATGTAATCTTGTAATAGTGTTAAAATAGAGAAAAATGGATAAATCCTTCAGTAAAACAGTGTAATGAAATGGTAAGTGAGAGTTCTAAATTTTCTGTGTGACCTCACAATACTTTTCAGTGTATAATGGTATTGCTCAACAATTGGTCATTGAAATTACATTGGGGATTCTCAACAGTTTGTGCTGTGCTTCAGAAGTAGGCTTGGATTAGAGCAAATTTGTCAACGTTACGTGAAGTGTAAAACTACAACTGATGTAATATTTTCTGAGTGAATTTTGGAATAAGGAAATAATGTATCTTTGTTTTGTGGGAGTGCGAAAATTATCACTGTACATTGCCCGTGAACGTCATATGGAAGTATTCAAGCAATACTGGAAGGTTGCATGTGAACAGTAAATGATAATCCACAGGCTATTTTTGCAGATTGATTATTCAAACAAGTTAAGAGGATTATCTTATAAATTATATTTTGATGTTGAGGTTATAGTGCACCTTATTTTTACAGAGTTGTTTATTTACAGACAAAATCTTTTGCATGGAGGCAATACTGGCAAGCCCAACATTGATTTTCTTTCCTAGTTGCCTTTGGTAAGGTGGTGATCAGCAAGTTGAAATGTTGCGGTTAATGAGTTGAAACTCCATAACTGTTGCACAAAACAAAAATCAGAATTTTGACCCAGCTGAAAGAAGAGAAAGCAAAATGAAGAGAAAGCAGCCTTCTGTGCTTGTTAGAATAGCATATGATTTGGACTGTGTCTATGAGACGATTATATTTCCCATTATACCTGATCCATTGTTTATCAAGATAATAGAAGTTTTGGGAATGCCATTGAGGAAGCCTTGACAAATTGTGTTGTGCATCCTCTATTGTACACATTGCAGTTATGAGACACTTGTGAACTAGTTTAGATTCATGGATGAGGTACAGTACAAATAAATGCTATTCCAAAGTCCTACTTACCTGCCTCCCATTTTGCACCCTTCATAAATTTGAACTCTTAGATCTCCAGTTCTTTTATTTTAATTTTCACAGTGTTCCCTTAATGCTTCATCCCTGTGCAGTGGGCCTCTCATGGTTTTAGTTCAGCAACAGCTTGATTTTAATATTCTTATTTTAAAAACACCCCATTCCCTTCCTTACCTTTCCAAGCTTTTCCAGCTCTATTGCCCTCAAAGACTGCTTCACCCACACAATTCGCATTCCAATTTTAAAAAAGCTCCTACCATTGTTGGTTGTGCCTTTCTTCCCTGTTTTCATTTAATCATCTCCATAAAATGTTTATTTTTGTCCAACCTCTTAACCTGATTAACTGTCTTCCTTTATAGCTCTGTGTTAAATTTTGTTTGTCCTGTAAACGTCTTTGTGATGCTTTATTATGTTTACTATAAAGACCCCATATAAAAGCAACTTGTTATTATCACTGCCACAAATGCCAAGCTATAATCATCACCAACAAGAGACTATCTAACCATTGCCTCTTGGCATATCAGCACTCTGGGAGTTATTCATGATCAGAAACTCAACAGAAGTGGGCGGCACGGTGGCACAGTGGTTAGCACTGCTGCCTCACAGCGCCTGAAGACCCGGGTTCAATTCCCGACTCAGGCGACTGACTGTGTGGAGTTTGCACGTTCTCCCTGTGTCTGCGTGGGTTTCCTCCGGGTGCTCCGGTTTCCTCCCACAGTCCAAAGATGTGCGGGTCAGGTGAATTGGCCATGCTAAATTGCCCGTAGTGTTAGGTAAGGGGTAATAAAGGGGTATGGGTGGGTTTCGCTTCGGTGGGTCGGTGTGGACTTGTTGGGCCGAAGGGCCTGTTTCCACACTGTAAGTCTAATCTAATCTAATCAGAACTCACCACATAAATGCAGCGGCTAGGAATAATGCAGCAAGCAACACACTTCCTGACTCCCCAAAGTCTGTCCACCATCTATAAGGCACAAGTCAGGAGTGTGATGAAATACTTCCCACAGGTCTGGATGAGTACAGCCCTAACATCACTCAAGAAGCTTAACACCATCATGGATGAAGCAGTCCTCTTGATTGGCACTGCATCCACAAGCATCCACTCCCTTCACCGCTGACATTCAGTAGCAGCAGTGTATACTATCTGCAAATTGTACTGCAGAAATTCACCAAAAAATCTCAGATAGCCCCTTCCAAACCCATGACCACTTCCAGCTAGAAGGACAAGGATAACAGATATATGGGAACACAACCACCTTCAAGTTACAGTCCAAGCCACTCACCATTCCAACTTGGAAATATATCACTGTTCCTTCACTATCATGGGGTCAAAATTCTGGAATTCCCTGCCTAATGACATTGAGAGTCAGTCAGGTGGACTGCAGTGGTTCAAGAAGGCAGCTCACTATCACTTTCTCAAGGGCAACTCGGGATGGGCAATAAATGCTGGCTAGCCAACAATAGCCACATCCCACAAAATAAATAAATACATTCCAAGCCAGTGCTTGTCTAAATCCATGCAGGCATGGATTACTTGGTTATTTAAAGATTTGCAAAAGCATGCAAGCACTGTTTAAGCATGAATGAACAACTCATTCTGACTGGAATGGAGGGAAGTTCATGAATAAAGCAATACTTAAGAGTGAGTTATTCATTACCTGGAAGAATGTTATCTGTTAATATTAAATAAATGGTATGTCTGCAGATGCCTTACATGCCAATTGTCAAAATCAAATTTATGACGTTTTGCAAATTAATTGAAAAGATGAAATTGGATGGGTAATGGAAACCATGTTTTTTTGTTTTGCAAGTTATCTTTCCTGCTGGAACTTAGTAATTATTCCACATCTACTTGAGGCAACTAAGGATAAAAAGGACTCTGAGCATTCCTATTCTCAATTATGGTGGACTTACTTGCAGGTGATAAGACTTAAAATCTTATCGCTACAAAAGTCTGTGAAAAATCACATGTGGCCCTCTTCTGAAATTCCTCGCTATATAAATGCTGGGAGTCTAATTCATTTGCTTCAGGGTCAACGCATTTTCAAAGTTGATAATGAAAATTTTTTTTAACAGCTGCTGGTCAAAATGCAGTTGTAAGAATCATCACATTTAAGGAAACTTGCACTTGTTTTCTGAAAGGACTCTGTTTTGTACAGAATATTATTGCTACCTCCTAACAGATGATAGCAAACAACTTTGAGATTTATTTTTCAATACATGATTCATTGTTGATCACTGAATGAAATATTGGGGCCCATGAGTTAACCATACTCACTTGCATTGTGCATGTGGTTATTAATTTTAGTTTATTGTGTAAAATAGCATTTTGAAAATATTGTAAATGAACCAAGTCCCAAAATGATAAAAATTAGGAAAATTACATTAGCAACTGTCTTTCTTTATATCATAGTTAGCTAAACTTAGGTTATGTCATTTCAGAAAAATCCTAAATGAATTATCTTCTGATGCACCTGGTGTTCCAAAGATTGATGAAGAAAAATCAGAGGAAGAGGGAGCGACAGCTGCTATCACTACAATGGCAGTACCAACATCTATCTATCAGACAAGCACCGGCCAATACAGTATGTAATATCATTTTAAATTATGTTTATTATTTATCGATGCTGACAGCAGTGACCTTAAATATTTACTTCAACTATATATTAAATATTTTACTGTGATGCTCTAACACTTTTCAGCAGCATTACCAAGGTCTATTGGTTAATTAAAATTTTGCAGGTCTAGTGAGAGTAATTAAGAACAACTTCCTTGATCTACTGAATAATAAGCCATACAGGATATCGGGTTCTTTCGTTCATCTCTTGCTCTATGCATAGTGAGTAGAACTCAATTACAGTGTCTTCAATGGCCCTGACTAAGGGCTAAAATCAAATTAGTGTTAAATATCTTACAGAGAATTTGTGTTTGTGTGTATCTATCAACTGAGACCATACCAACATTCTAATGTTTTTCTTGACCAAGATCTACCGACTTTTGCTGTCTGGTTTCAGAATTGTATTGCTTAAAAAAAGTGGAAATTTACTTTCCTTGGCTGTCAGTTATGTCAAGTTTCACTGAGAATTTTCCTCCGCAAAGCCTAGCAAGGTTTCTCACGGTATCTTAACAAACTCACCTTATTAACTACCTATCCTACCCTTATGGTGCCCTTGTCTGATTCTAGCCTCATTCTACCACTTGCCATACCCTGAACAACTTGCCACTGTCAAGGTGTACTGTGATAATCTCTCAGCCCTGGCATCATTTTGAAATGACCATTGTGCAGCCAGATAGGCACTGTTAATCTCGAGCTGCCCTGCATGATTCCTGTCATTTGCTGCCCGGGTATGGCAGACAAGGGAAAATTGGCACTCTGCTTTGCGGACAGAGACCTTGAGGTGCTGCTAGACAGGGTAATGCACACGCTTGGCATTCTTTTCCTTCAGTGAAAACCACACCGATCAATCTTAGTCATCTGGAGAAGGTTACAGTAATATAAGAAGGTCAGTGACCTTGCTTATTCCACCAATGTAAGTAGCACCATATTCTGTCTGATATCTCACACTCTCACATCTGCTATCTCCTGCCATGGCTCATGCTGGACCATTCTTGCTGTTGCTTGCAACATCTTCACTCAGAAATGATCACACAACCCAACCTCAGACATCACTAACCCTGCATGCTCTGAACACTACTTTCTCACATACTTAGGATACCTTCCTACCTGAATCAAAAGTAATCAGTTCGGGTCATCCTGCTTAATATCTGGCTCTCTCCCATTCCAGGAGGAAAATACTCCACAGCAGGGAAAAAGAAATGAGTGATGCACTGTCTGACATCTGAATCCTCACTCGTAAATGAGGAGAGGATCCTGACTATCCATATCCAAGTTCTTGGATGGATATCAGAGGTTGCACATGACTTGCTATGCCAGGATTCCCCTGAGCAAAGGCTGTTTACCTTGACATGTCTGAGACATATGAGAATCCTGACAAGCTCCCTGGGTTTAGGTCTGTGTAAAATGGCATTGCAATACAGCAATACTGTGAACTGGGTATCTCTGGCTGAGATGCAAAGGCACAAAAAGGCAAGGTAGGAATACTTTGGGCTTCCAGTTAGGATCAAAATGAGTCAGTAATAATAGAGCCTATGGACTGGTTGAAGGTGAAGCAATGTCCCATTAATGAGCTAGGTCTGTGTCCCGGAGTACAAAGAATTCTTGCTGCAGTATTTGAATGATAGTGGTACCTATTGAATGCCACTATCCATGGGCGTGGGCTGTATATGGCTTGTGTCCATACAGCATGCATTGTCATAGTGCTTGGTGTCCAACATGCAGGTCCTTGATGAGCTGAATTCACTAGAGCCACTCTGACTTACATATTGAGAATTCTCAGTAGCCAGTATGCTCACGGTCAGCTCTACAATAGAGAGCTGTACATTGCTGAGGCATGGTCTGCAACTATAAAGGTCATTTACAAGCAATAATCCTCTTTAATAGGCAAATCACCTTGACTGAATGAGTTCTGAAGAAGGGTTGCTCAACATGATACGTTAACTCTGATTTCTCTCCACAGATACTGCCAGAACTGCTGAGCTTTTCCAGCAATTTCTATTCTTGAATCTGATGTACAGTTTTTATTAAGAATCTTGCCTTGATGCCTGCAACTTAATTAAAAATGCAGTGATTTGATCGCAACGCCAAGTTAGGCTTCAATGGACTTCTCATGCAATTCGGCTTATTTCAAACTATAGTCCACGTCATTCAGGCTCTTATAAGATTCTGCCAATATATACTTGAAGCTTTTTGACCAAAAAGTATTTTTTCAACAATGCTCAAAGTTCTATTCTGTTCTCTCAAACAATTGGATGAATTTTGGAGGAATTGTAAAAGCCAGTATTCCATAGTGCAAAAGTCTGGAGAGCAATAAAACTGGGGGTAAAGCTTTAAAAGAAACCAGCTGGAGAATGTGATTTGAAATTCAGAAATGTACTATTACTAGAAAGTATGTTTTTAATGTTCTCCAAAATAAAATCTGTAAGGTTCAACTATCAGATCTTTTTAATACTCAAAGAGTTAGTCCTGCGCCTATTAGCCTCACACTTTGATTCGCTTACTAATTAGTGGCTTGTTTCATAGACATATGACTGGTCCTATCTGGTCCTTCATGCATCATCTTCCTTTAAAAATAATTTTAAATTAATTTAACATGACCTGGTCTCTCAAAACACTGAAAACGTCTCCGAATGACTGTCACGGTCTTAATGGTGACTTTTGACATGTGTAACTATGAACTTTCCAGACTTTTACATCCATTTAAATGTTAAATCTTTATTTTATAAATATTTTAGTTTCACTTCTAAATTTGAAAAAAGTGGTAGAGGAACAGTGACAGGCTGACATTAACTTTGCATTGCTGAAATGAAAAGCTGCCATTCAAAACGATCAAAATTTAATTTTAAAATGGGTTCTAATATTTATCTGGCAACTTCACTTACTTTTATCTATTCTTCTTAGTTGCCATTGCTCAAGGTGGAACTATCCAGATTGCAAATCCAGGAGCTGATGGTGTACAGGGATTGCAGACACTTACAATGACCAATGCTGGAACGCCTCAGCCCGGGGCAACCATTGTCCAATATGCTGCACAGTCAAGTGATGGGACACAACAGTTTTTTGTTCCAGGCAGTCAAGTCGTCGTTCAAGGTAGAAAAAGTAGATTTATTTGACACAATAATGTTGTAGCAGTGTTTTAGAAGAAAAGTAATATGTTCAGAACTGAAACTTCAAAGGACAAGAATAGTGTTTTTTCAGAAAAACTGCAAGCATTCAATATTGTTGTAACTTAGAAAAATAGAACGTGACAAATTATTAATTTGATTTTATGTCCATGTAGTTTTAAAGTCAATGTAATAGTAAAACTTCATTAAAACATGGTAGTAAAAGACCAAAATTTAAATTCCTTGAATTCTGCGTGGAGGATAAGTTTCAGCAAATTTATTCATTTCACTGGGATGGCTGGAAACGAATCTAAAGGAGTCCTATCTGAGTTTACCATGCATGCAGACTATGAAGTCTTGGTAAACCCACAGTGACTGATTTGAAGAAAACGAAGATAACTTTGTAAAATTGCATATTTAAAGTCTCAAATGCTCAATATGGACTTATATGCTCAGTATTTGCTAACAGAATCAACATTGGCTTCAATCATATAAACTATCATTATCAAATTATCATAAATTTCTGAAGGGTAATGCTCAGCATATTTTCTCTACTGCTTTATGATTTTCACATCTTCGTTGGCAATAAAGTTCATTATTTGCCAAGGTAGAGGTATTTATTAAGTTAGCAGAGATGGGGAGAGATAAGTAATGTTCAGAGAAACAGAGAGAGGTACGTGGGATTAAAAGAGCGAGAGAGGGAGTGAACTATATAGGTATCAGTGACTACGACAACATTTCCTCATTGCTAATTCACCTTGAAAAGGTGGTAATGAGCTGCTGCCGTGAACCATTCCAAACAATGTAGTCTCGGTAAACCCACAGTGCTTTTGAGAAGGGAGTTCGAGGATTTTGAAATAGTAATAGTAGATGTACAAGCTTTTAGTTACAAGTCAGGATGATGTATGGCTTGGAGGGAACTGAAGTTGGTGTTCCTATGCATCTGCTGCCTTTGTCCTTCTAGGTGATAGAGGTCACAGGTTTTGAGAATGCTGCCAAAGGAATATAGGTGAGTTACAATGATTTTGTAGACA
The DNA here is from genome assembly GCF_020745735.1 of Hemiscyllium ocellatum. Classification (NCBI taxonomy): domain Eukaryota; kingdom Metazoa; phylum Chordata; class Chondrichthyes; order Orectolobiformes; family Hemiscylliidae; genus Hemiscyllium; species Hemiscyllium ocellatum. The sequence continues at coordinate 106,360,519 of NC_083405.1, forward strand.
TTGTTGCCACTGTGCAGTGGTAGTGGAGGAATTGAATGTTGAAAGTGCTGGACGGGATGCCAATCAAGCAGGCTGCTTTATCCCAAATGAAATTGAGCTCGAATATTGTTGGAGTTGCTCTCTTCAGGCAAGTAGAGGTCATGCTCCTGCTTTTTTGCCTTGTATAGATAGCAGCGAGCCTTTAATGCAATGCTTTGGGGTTTGTTTTCACTTTAATTGTAAGATTACAGGTAATTATAATCATAGACTGAGTTAGTGCAAATGTAAAGCTTTAGTAGTTATGTGAGCCTTTCTGGGTATAAATATTTCATAAGTTTTATGGAAGTTAATATGTGTATCATAACAAGCACAAAATAATTCATCCTTAATAAAAAGGCGTGGTTTTCAGTCCTTCTGCTTTAGGATACCAGTTTGAGATACTGGTTGGCAGGGCACAACTTTCTTGTTCCATTCTGTTGATTGGAGTTCTCCTTCTGTCTTCAATTATCTTTCTTGTACTTTGAATGACTAAAGCCCAGGCCTTATTAACCCTTGCTAGCAATTACTAATGTGATGTTCAAAGACATCCTGATCTCTGGTTTGTTTATTGGTAAATGAGCAGTTCATGCATGTGGTGTTCATGCATGAACGTCTTGTGTACTGCTCAAACTTATTGATTAAGTAGTGCATGCCCAAAACCTGATTGGTTTCTTTAAAAGTAATGGATACCTTAGTGTCTGTTTCATTATTTCACATGCCAGTTACTTTCGTAAGATCATCTGTTTTGTAGAAACTTATCCCTGTTAGTTTACCAACTTTACAGATCTTTAAGAGAAGATGACATGAGCAAGCAATTTGTTTAGAATATGTAGTGTCAGTTCTTTGTGATTAATCATTCCAAATGTCTCAAATGGTACATCTTAAAAAGATCAAAACTACAAGGCTGCAAAACACATTACAGAACTGAATTCCAAAGTTACAGATACATATTTCACATATATACATATTCATAGGTCTGTTACAATATTATACCATTTCAACCGATAGCTGTGTCTTTCAGTAAGAACCTTTTAAGCTCTAAGCATTTTCATATATTCTAGCCTACATTTGAAAGACTGAATTATAAAACAGCAAACAGCCCATCAACATTGCTATCAACCTGCGCTATGCGGCTACCTTCTCCCCAGAAAACACCAAAACTAACCATAATTAAACAAAATATATGATTTAATTTCTCACTTGCTTAATCAAGGCAAAATTCAGTTATTGGAAACTAATTTAACCCTACATTAGGGCGTTAGGAGTTGAGTTACTTGCCACAGAATTTCCAGCTTCAAATTTGCTGTTGTCATCACAATATGTATCGTCCATATTAGTTTCTGGTCAGTGGTAACCCCCGCTATGCTGTTAGTGCAGAATTCAGTGATGGTACTAGCCATTTAATGTCAAAATGGAAATGTTTTAAGACTATAAGACGTAGGAACAGAAGTAGACCATTTAGCTTATCGATACAAAACGAGAATCATGACTGATCTAAATAATCCTCAACTTCACTTTCCTGTCTTTTCTCTCCTTGATCCTTATTGATTTAAAAATCTAACTCAGCCTTGAATATACATAATGGCCCAGCCTCATCGGGTAAAGAATCCCACAGTACCCTGAGAAGAAATTCTTCTACCATCTCTGTCTTATGTGTGTAACCCTGTAATCTGAGATTATGGCCTCATTCCACAAGGTGCAATAACGTTTTTTCATCAACCTTGTCAAGGCCTCTAAGAAAAAAAACCAAAGAACTGCAAATGCTAAAAATCAGAAACGAAAGGAGAAATAGCTGGAAAACTCAATAGGTTTGGAAGATATTTGGAGATAAAGCAGAGTTAACATTTTGAGTCCATTGACACTTTAGAAAAATGTATGTTTCAATAAGGTCACCTCTCATTTTTGTGTATTCAATGAGTGCAAGTCCAGTCTACCCACAATCCCCAGATGTCTGGAACCTTGTGAACCTACTTAAGACATCCTCCAATGCCATTGTATCTTTTTAGACTAAATATGAGTGCAAAATGGGGTCATGCAAGACTGTCATGGCACCAACCCTCTTGTCCATTTCCCTTGCTGCAACATTCCCCCATCTCCATGGAGCTCACCGCTACAGCGGAACTAACCTACAGAAATGAGCAGCAAAGTGTTTAACCTTCAATGCTTCCAAGCCAGAAGCAAGACCACCCCAGCTCTGTCAACGAGCTGCAGTATGCAAAAGATACCTACGTGTGCACACATTCCAAGGCTGAGCTACAGACCATTCATTCACTATAGCATGAAAGAGATTGGACATCAGCCTAAATATCTGGAAAAAGAAAGGTTCTCTACTAGACCGCTCCTACTACACAATGGTGTCCCAAGATTATCAAAATCCACGTAAGTCCCTGGACAACTTGGATCATTTTCCGTGGCAGCCATTGGCGATGAAATCCAACATTCATTTTAGTGTGGCACTGAAGCTATTTGATGTCTGAGGAATAGTGTATTCCAAATCTGGGATCTCAAACATAACACCAAGCTTATGGTCTACAGAGCCACTATGGTCCCCGCCCTCCTACATATGCATCAGAAACATGGAGCAGATACCACAGACACCTCAGAACCTTGGAGAGTTATCATCAAGCTGCCTTTACAAAATCTTGCAAATCCACTTCCAGAATAGGCATACCAAAATGAGTGTCATCTCCCAGACCTATATCCCTGAATTGAGGCACTGGTCTTGCATGACCAAGTGCCATGGGTGAGCCGTATTGTCCACATGCGAGACACAAGACTCCCTAAACAATCTCAGGACAACTGGAGGAAGAATGTCTCATCTTCTGCCTCAGATCCCTTCAACCCCAGGGCATCAATGTGGACTTCACCAGTTTCCTCATTTCCCCTCCTTCCACCTTACCCCAGTTCCAAACTTACAGCTTAGCACCATCTTCATGGCCTGTCCCGCCTGTCAATCTTTCTTCTCACCTATCCGCTCCACCCTCCTCTCCGACCTATCAACTTTACCCCTTCCCTCATCCACCTATTGCACTCCCAGCTACATTCTCCCCAGCCCACCCCCTCCCATTTATCTCTCCACCCCCGAGCCTTCCAGCTTCATTCCTGATGAAGGGCTCCTGCCCGAAACATCAATTTTCCTGCTCCTCAGATGCTGCCTGACCTGCGCATTTCCAGCACCACTCTAATCTTGTCCCTAAACAAGTGGTCTACTCTGAACTCCAGACTGGGAAGCATTCATTTGGAGGGCAGAAGAAACAATACAACAAACCCAGAAAGCCTTCCTAAATAAATGCAACATACCCACCGAAATGTAGGAGTCACTTGTCACCCGCCTGCCTGGAGTGGATGTACATCATCCTCAAATTTAATGTACAACCAAAGAAGATGATCTTTCCTTAGATAAGGGCCCCAAAGCTGATCAAAGTAGTCCTGCTATTGATAACTAATTCAATTCTCTCTTGTTTGAAATGTTTAGCAGTTCTGTAGCTTGAATGTACCCTGCTACTTATCAACACATTGCTGGATGTTGTCATTCCTTGCTACACATGGAGTTTTCAGTATTTGTGGAGTCTCAAATGGTGCTGAACATTATAGGATCACAGGTTCCTGATAATTGTACGATCGCGCAAGGTAATTGATAAAGCTGCAGGAGATGATTGATCCTCGGGCACTATCTTGAGAAGCTCCTACATTGATGTCTTGGGACTGTCATAATTGATCTCCAATAATCATCTTTGTGCTCAGCATGACCCCAAGCGTAGAACAGAGAACAGTACAGCATAGGAACAGGCTCTTTGGCCCATCATGTCTATGCTAACCATAATGCTGCTCTAAACTAATCCTATCTGCCTGTAAATGGTCCCTCCCCATCTATTTTCTGCCTGTTCATTTGTCAGTCTAAATGTTTCTTAAACTTTTGTTAACGGATCTTCTTCTACCACCTCCCCGGCAGTGTATTCCAGGCACCTATTGCCCTCAGTGTACAATAAAACCTGTTCTTGCACATCTCTTATAAACTTTTCCCCTCTCACCCTAAACCAGGCCCCTTAGCATTTGACATTTCCACCTTGAGAAAGAAATTCCAGCTGTCCACCCTATCCACACCCCTCAATTTTATATTTCTATCAGGTTGCCCCTCAGCCTCAAATGCTGTATAGGGAAATAAAAATCCAAGTTTATCTAACCTCTCCTTATAGCTACTGCACTCCAATCTGAGCTACATCCTGGTAAACCTCTTCTGCACCCTCTCCAAATCCTTCTAAAAGTGTGACACCCAGAACCAAGGGGGTACCAATATCCTGGGGGGGATATTTGCTAATGCTCTTCGAGTGGGTTTAAACTAATTCAGCAGGGGTTTGGGAACCAGAATTGTCGTCCGAGTACACAGGAGGTTGAGAGTAGTGAGGTCAGAACTAAGGTTTCAAGGCTGCAAGAAGGCATTGACAAGCAGGATGTGTGTCTACTTCAACGCCACGAGCATCTGGAATAAAGTGGGTAAAGTTGCAGCGTGGGTTAGTGCCTGGGATTTCGATATTGTGCCCATTTCGGAAACATGGGTAGAGCAGGGACAGGAATGGTTAATGCAGATTCTAGGATTTGGATGTTTCAGTATGAACAGGGAAAATGGTAAAACAAAAGTGGGGGTGGTAAGGGGGCATTGTTAGTCAAGGACAGTATTGCGGTTGCAGAAAGAACTTTTGAGGACTCATCTACTGAGGTAGTACAGGCTGAGATTAGAAACAGGAAAGGAGAGGTCACCCTCTTGGGAGTTTTCTGTAGGCTTCTCAGTAGTTCCAGAGATGTTGAGGATCGGATAGCAAAGATGATTGCCGATAGGAGTGGTAGTTGTTATGGGGGATCTTTAACTTTCCAAATATTGACTGGGAATACTACAGTTCAAATACTTTAGATGGGTCAGTTTTTGTCTAATGTGTGCAGGAGGGTTTCCTGACACAGTAATGCAGACAGGCCAACAAGGGGCGAGGCCACACTAGATTTGGTACTATGTAATGAACCAGTCAGGTGTTAAATTTGGAGGTAGGTGAGCATTTTTGTGATAGTGACCACAATTCAGTTATGTTTACTTTAGCAATGGGAAGGGATAGGTATATACCTATACTGCAGGGCAAGAGTTATAGCTAGGGGAAAGCCAATTATGATGCGATTAGGCAAGATTTAGGATGCATAGGATGGGGATGGAAATTGCAGAGGATGGGCACAATTGAAATGCGGAGCTTATCAAGGGGTTGCAATAGCTGTTCCTTGAATAAGTATGTACCAGTCAGGCAGGGAGGGAGTTATCGAGCACGAGAGCCGTGGTTCACTAAAAATATTGAATCTCTTGCTATAGAGTCATAGACTCATAGAGATAGCATGGAAATAGACCCTTCGGTCCAACTCGTTCATGCCGACCAGATATCCCAATCCAATCTAGTCCCACCTGCCAGCACCTGGCCCATATCCCTCTAAACCCTTCCTATTAATTTACCCATCCAGATGCCTTTTAAATGTTGCAATTGTACTAGCCTCCAACACATCCTCTGGAAGCTCATTCCACATACGTACCACCATCTGAGTGAAAAAGTTGGCCCTTAGGTCTCTTTTTTATTTTTCCCCTCTCACTCTAAACCTATGCTCTCTCGTTCTGGACTCCCCCACCCCATGGAAAAGACTTTATCTATTTGTCCGATCCATGCCCCTCATAAATTTGTGAACCTCTGCAAGGTCACCCCTCAGCCTCTGACACTCCAGGGAAAACAGCCCCAACCTATCCAACCACTCCCTATAGCTCAAATCCTCCAACCCTGGCAATATCCTTGTAAATCTTTTCTGAATCCTTTCAAGTTTCACGACACTTTTTTCCGATAGAAAGGAGACCAGAATTGCACGCAATATTCTAAAAGTGGCCTAACCAATGTCCTGTACAGCCGCAACATGACCTCCCAATTCCTGTACTCAAGACTCTGACCAATAAAGAAAAGCATTACCAAACACCTTCTTCACTATTCTATCTGCCTGCAACTCCACTTTCAAGGAGCTATGAACGTGCACTCCAAAGTCTCTTTGTTCAGCAACACTCCCTAGGACCTTACTATTAAGTGTGTAAGTCCTGCTAAGATTTGCTTTCCCAAAATATAGTACATCACATTTATCTGATTAAACTCCATCTGTCACTTCTCAGCCCATTGGCCCATCCGACCAAGATCCCATTGTAATCTGAGGTAACTTTTTTCGCTGTCCACTACACCTCCAATTTTGGTATCATCAGCAAACTTATTAACTATACCTCTTATGCTTACATCCAAATCATTTATATAAATGGTGAAAAGTAGTGGACCCAGCACCGATCCTTGTGGCACTCCACTGGTCACAGGCCTCCAGTCTGAAAAGCAACCTCCACCACCACCCTCTGTCTTCTATCTTTGAACCAGTTCTGTATCCAAATGCAAGGGTAGTCATGGTAGGGTTTTTTAACTTTCCAAACATAGACTGGAACTGCCATAGTGTTAACGGTTTAAAAAGAGAGGAATTTGTTAATTGTGTAGAAGAAAATCTTCTTATTCAGTATGTGGATGTACCTGCTAGAGAAGGTACAAAACATGACCTACTCTTGGGAAATAAGGCAGGGCAGGTGACTGAGGTGCCAGTGGGGGAGCACTTTGGGGCCAACAACCATAGTTCTATTAGTTTTAAAATAGTGATGGAAAAGGATCTAAAAGTTGAAGTTCTAAATTGGAGGAAGGCCAATTTTGATGGTATTAGGCAAAACTTTCAAAAACTGGTTGGGTGCCGATTTTGAGTCTTTGAGTTCTTGCAGTCCTGCAACGGTGTCTCTGTTGCATTCTTCTTTATACTGAAAGGAGGCCCATTTTATCACATCCTTGGACATTTCTAGTGCCTTGCGTTAGCGGACAATCGTGGATGGAATTTGCACTTCCAGGTTCGGCATGCCTAGACCGCCGTTCCTGTTGATGGCATACAGGATTCAGTCAGCGGTATGAGGTGGAAGTTGGAGGAATTCTTTCATGGCGTTTTGTATGATATGGTCCAGCTTTAAGAGTGTGCATTGAGATACTTTGGACAGGATCAAATTAAAATACAATCTGGGGATGACATGCGTTTTTAGGATCTCTAGGCGTTGCCTTGGTCGGAGAGATGCTGCCTATATTCCTTTCACTGATGTCTAAAGCCTCTCCTCTCATTCTCCTTCTGACACACCTGCCAACAGATTGATACAGGCACCCAGGTATTTCTCAGTATCAGCTGGGGGTATATAAGCTATAAGTTCATTATGCAGCTTCCAGTTAGCAATGTGATTATATAGGAAGGTCTTCCTCTTAAAGTGAAGTGGAAGCCCTTCATCTTTGTGATGTTAATATTGAGGCCCTTATGGTCACAATGTGACTGGAGCAGCTTTAGATTCCTCGCCATACTGGTGTGAAAGTCACTCAGAAGGGCTATGTCATCTGCGAAGGCCAAATTTGAACAGTTGACTCTTCTACCACCCAGGGCACGGCGACCCCTGAGTCGGTCTTCTCCAGAGAGCATGTCAGAGGATCTAGAGCAATGTTAAGTAATATTGGTGAGAGTGGGTCGCCCTGCTTCTCACTCCTCTCAATGTTTATTGGAGTGGTACAAGTACTGTTCCCTTCTACCACGGTTGTATTGCCAGTGTAGAGATCCTTGATCAGACCTACAAAGGCTTTTGGAAGATGTGCTGTTTGCAACGTTTTCAGTAGTAGTTTGTGCCCGACCAAGTCGTACGCTTTCGCCAGCTCAGCAAAGACTACTGTGAGGTCCTTGCAGTTGTGCTTTGCTCCCTTAACTATATTCTCAAGGTTAACAATGTTTTCATTGCACCCGGGAGTGGCTGCTAGAAACCCTTTTTGTATATTGTTAATTCCGACAATTTCTCTGAGGGGTTTTGCCATTATTTTGTGAAAAATCGTAGCAGCATCGACCAATAGTTATTGGCCGCCAGTTGTCGATGTTTTTCAGGCAGTCTACATCCTTGCACTTAGAAATCAAGATCATTCAACTTTTTTTTAGCAATTCTGGAACCTGCTCAATTTTAGCGATAGGGAGAAGAGTCAGGATGGGCGGGTTTCCTCCTCCTCGTGAATGGATCTTCTATCACTCAGTTTCAGGCCATCTGGTCCAGCGACACTGTGGTCGTCTATCCCCTTGATGGCTGCCTCGACCTCTTCTACCTCTATGGGTTTCATCAAGGATCTATCATCTACGTTCTCCGTAAAAAGGGTGTATTTACTGATATTTGATTTTTGATTTGGTGTCAACAGTTTCTCTCAGAAACATGCCTCCAGTTTCTCTTTTGGGAGAGGACAAGTGGTTGAGGCCAGTGCCTCCATGATCTCACGAGCTAGCTGGCGCTGGTTGATTTTGTAGAGCTGCAATTTTGCTCTGAGCAGCACTTTACGTGTTGTCCATCTTTTCTTTGCACTGGTATTATTATCTTGTCGTTTTTAGTTTGTCCTTCTTAAGGCTTGTTTAATTTATTCTGTCTCTTCCTACTGTTCATTAGTAGGTCGGTAATACTCTCCAGTAGACCAACTCCGAGAGCTAGAGTGTTTCTTTGCGCTGAAGAGCTCCTCAGCTTGTGTTAGCTGGTTATCTATGTCCCTTTGCTTAGGGATTGAGGCTGGTGTTCTGCAATTGGCTCTTTGGAGTGGGTTTGCATCATCGGGATTATTCTGGACACTCTCTGCCTCCGTTTCGTGCAAGTCATTGGTTATTGTTGTGGTTTTGTTCGCCGAGCTGGAAGTTTTTGTTGCAAACGTTTCGTCCCCTGGCTAGGAGACATCATCAGTGCTCTGGAGCCTCCTGCGAAGCGCTTCTTTGATGTTTCTTCCGGTATTTATAGTGGTCTGTCCTTGCCGCTTCCGGGTGTCATTTTCAGCTGTCCGCTGTAGTGGTTGGTATATTGGGTCCAGGTCGATGTGTTTGTGGATGAATGCCATGTCTGTAGGAATTCCCTGGCTGTTCTCTGTCTGGCTTGCCCTATGATAGTAGTGTTTTCCCAGTCGAATTCATGTTGCTTGTTGTCTGAGTGTGTGGCTACTAGGGATAGCTGGTCGTGTCGTTTCGTGGCTAGTTGATGTTCATGTATGCGGATTGTTACCTGTCTTCCTGTTTGTCCTATATAGTGTTTTGTGCAGTCCTTGCATGGTATTTTGTAAACTACATTAGTTTTGCTCATGTTGGGTATCGGCTCCTTTGTTCTAGTCATTGGTTATGCTCGCATCAATTGGGATTTGGACCTCTGTTAGGGTGTTTGCAAGATTCCTGCATTTGTCCGAGATTTGCTTGAGTATTTTTGTTTTAAGGATGCTGATGATTGATTTATTAATGAATTTGCATCCTGCAAATCTCATTTTTAATTCCCTCAGGAGTGCCACCTCCTCCTGTGACCATATGTGATCACTTCTCCCTGGTTTGCCTTTGACCTTGAGTGCTGTTTTGAGGCACTTTTCATTTCATAGACTGGGTTGTTAATGCCTCTCATGTTGACCAAGTCCAGCCTGGGTTGTAAACCTCTGGTCGCACAGGCTGCATGCAAAGTCCCTCACTGGAGGGGGTTTCTTACCTTTGCATTTGGTGTAATGGCAGTAGATTACATGTTACACTCCTGCTTTGTTGCAGGGTGAATTTTGTTCGGATGTTCTTAATTTGGTTCACCTTGGTCATGTGGATCTTGAACAGACTCACGGTGGGGAACAGAGTGTTGCCGTCCGTGCAAAACAACCCATCGACAGGGTAATGGATAATTACCTCCCGGTCAGATGTTCTGTCATGGACTGGTTCAATCACAACTCCATCCATGAAGGCAATTGTGTTGTTTGTTATACCATTGGTCTCTGTTTCAGTCTCATTCTCTGTGCCCCGTTTCGAAGTTTGATAATCCTTGGTGTAGAAGGTTTGGGTAGTTATGCATATCCCATCCGGTGGGTTGGCTGCCCACATGGCTCCTTCTACAACCTTATCTGTGTCATCCATCACCAGATGAGCCGCTCCCTTGGAGGAATAGCTGGGCTCAGCTCCAAGTAGGGCGGTAGGTATCGTCCCAAGATCACTGTCTCGATTTGACTCGAGACTGATATTATTGCCAGTTGTGTTGTGCAGGCACATTTACAACTTAACAACTTAACACAGCTCACAATCGTGGATGAAGCTGCAGAAAGGTTGTTTATCCAATATGTTTCCCAGCCAGACTGCTTCATTGGACATGGAAAACTCATTCTTTTTTTTGAGATCGGTCTGTGTGGACCATGGCTGTCTCATACGTTTTCTCAGTCATTCTGTCATTCAGCAGCCAAGGCTAATGAGCTTACCAGTGGGACCAACGAGGAGGTATGACACAAACCATGTGCCAAAAATACGTCAAAACGTCATAGTTACTCCCGCCAATTATAGATCAGTGAGTCTTACTTCGATTGTGGGTAAAGTGTTGGAAAGGGTTATAAGAGATCAGATTTATAATCATCTAGAAAGGAATTTGAATAGGGAGAGTCAACGTAGTTTTATGAAGAGTAGGTCGTGCCTTACAAACCTTATTAAGTTCTTTGAGAAGGTGATCAAAAAGGTGGATGAGATTAAAGTGGTTGATGTGGTGTATATGGACTTCAGTAAGGCATTTGATAAGGTTCCCCACAGTAGGCCATTGCATAAAATACGGAGGCATGAGATTGAGGGTGATTTTGAGATTTGGATCAGAAATTGGCTAGCTGAAAGAAGACAGAGTGGTGGTTGATGGAAATATTCATCCTGGAGTTCAGTTACTAGTGGTGTACCGCAAGAATCAGTTTTGGGTCTACTGTTGTTTGTCATTTTTGTAAATGACCTAGATGGGGGCATATAAGGAAGGGTTAATAAAGTTGCTGATGGCACTAAGGTCAGTAGAGGTGTGGATAGTGACGAAGGATGTTGCAGGTTCCACAGGGACATAGATAAGCCGCAGAGCCAGGCTGAGAGGTGGCAAATGGAGTTTAATGCAGAAGGATGTGAGGTGATTCACTTTGGAAGAAGTAACAGGAATGCAGAGTACTGGGCTAATGGTAAGATTCTTGGTAGTGTAGACAAGCAGAAAGATCTCGGTGTCCTGATACATAGATCCTTGAAAGTTGACAGCCGCGTTGATAGAGTTGTTAAGAAGACATATGGTGTGTTAGCTTGTATTGGTAGAGGGATTGAGTTTTGGAACCATATGCTCATGCTGCATCTGTACAAAACTCTGGTGCGGCCTCACTTGGAGTATTGCGTATAGTTGTGGTCACCGCATTATCAAAAGGATGTGGAAGCTTTGGAAAGGGTTCAGAGGAGATTTACTAGAATGTTGCCTGATATGGAGGGAAGGTCTTATGAGGAAAGGCTGAGAGACTTGGGTCTGTTCTCATTATGCACCTAACACCAAGGGTGATTTAGCATGGCCAATTCACCTGACATGCACATCTTTGGATTGTGGGAGGAAACCGGAGCACCCAGAGGAAACCCATGCAGGCAGTCGCCCCAGGTTGGAATTGACCCCAGGTCCCTGGTGCTGTGAGGTAGCAGTACTAAACTACTGAGCCAGCATGCCGCCTTGGAAAAAATTACAACAAAACTCAATGCAGGAATATGAATAGTAAAGGAAACATGCTATGTCACACCTCAAAGGGCTTGGCAAATAAAAAAAGGAAATGGACTTGCAATGATACAAAACTATGGCATCTACTCAATTTGCGATGAGACAATCACAATTTTAATTTCTGATTGGCATCAAAGTGCCATGCCTCACCCAGTTTTCTGGCTTCTGGAAATAACTATGCTAATTATAGATTTTGCAAATGCAGTTCCAAGTGCACAATAAATACTTTAAAACAAATTCTTTACATCCAAGACACCATAAGCTAACTAGGCCAGTGGCATTATCACGATACTATAATTTCCTAGTGCTATACTACTCAGACCAAATTTCTTCATAGACTCCCTACAGAAACCGGCCATTTGGCCTAACAAGTCCACACTGACCCATTCCCCTACCCTCTTATTCGAACAGTTCCCCTGACTAATGCAATTAACCTATATATCCGTGAACACTATAGGCAGTTTGGCATGGCCGATTCACCTCACCTTTGGGCTGGGAGAGAAAACCTTAGAGAATGTGCAAACTCTACACAGGCAGTTGCCCAAAGCTGGTATCGAACCTGGGTCCCTGGCATTGTGAGGCAGCAGTGCTAACCACTGAGCCTTCAAGTCTCTTCTATTTATTTATACAGAGCATGGGTGTGTCTAAATGTTTTAATAGCAATCAAAGTCCTTTCTTTTTGCTTAAACTTTACATTTTCCCATTTCCAACTTGGACATCTAGAGGGTCACAGTTAAAGATCTGATCATAATCTTCACTTGGAGATAAGTGCTGGGCAGCACGGTGGCTCAGTGGTTAGCAGTGCTGCTTCACAGCTCCAGGAGGTTCAATTCCTACCTCAGACAACTGTCTGTATGGAGTTTGCACATTTTCCCCGTGTCTGCGTTGGTTTCCTCCGGTTTCCTCCCACAGTCCAAAGATGTGCAGGTTAGGTGAAGTGGTCATGTTGGATTGTCCGTAGTGTTGGGTTCATTAGTTAGGGGTAAACATCGGGGAATGCATCTGGGTGGGTTGCTCTTCGGAGGGTCGGTGTGGGCTTGTTGGGCCGAAGGGCTTGTTACCACACAGCAGGGAACCTAATCTAATCATCAATGATCAAATGACGTAATAAAAAGCAAACTTGCCTTATATTTAAAAAAAAATTCTCTTCAGATTTCTAAATTGTGCGTAAGTGTGAGTTCAATACACTGTACAGACATTCTGTGCCAAATCTCAACTGTACATTTCCCTGCCAAACATCTGCCATGTCTTCACTCAGTGATCAAGATTGTCAAGATCCTTTCAAATTTGGTCACTCTGTTTTTAACTATAGCTGTTGCTTAGACAGCAATATATTCACTTCTGAATCAAAAGGTTGTGGGTTCTAATCTCATTTCAGAAACTAGAGTGCAAACATCATGGCTGACTCTTCAGTGTAGTATTGATGGAGTGCTACACTGTTAAAATATTTGTTTTTAAGAAAATTACATGATACCATTTGGAAGAAATACAGGGGAGTTTCCACTGTGTCTGGGGCCAATTAGTATCCTTCAAACAATATCATTAACTAAAAAAAAATGGATTGGTTATTCATTGTTGCTTGTAGGAATTTGGCATATGCAGATTGGTTGCTACATTTTTGTCTGCTAAATGCTTGCAAATGTCTATGGTCATAAGAGACACAATACAGTACCAAGGCTTTTTTAGATTTTGGTAACTGCTGGAAAATTAGGCGAGGGCAGAATCAAACTTGACCGCACTTCTCACCATGAGTAGATATACTAACACTCCTCGCTTTGACATATATGTGATGAAAAGCCACACCTGGCACTCAGTAATCCAGTAAACAGCATCTGTGATGAATGAATCTATAGGATTCTTTACGAGGGTTGTTGTGGCTGGACCATTAAGCATAATCAAAGCTGAGAGAAACGGATTTTTAATCATTATGGGAATTTAGAATTATTAGGAAAAGGCAGGAAAGGAGTTGAGGATTATCAGAGATCAGACATGATCTCATTAAATGATGGAGCAGACTCAAAGGGCCAAATGGCCTATTTCCTATGTCTTCTGGTCACTTATCGTAGAAGGTAGTAGTTAGCTACTTGATAGTAGAGTCATTGTAGAGGACTTCTTCCATCACTGTGAAGATTGAAAAATGACTGACAGGGCAGTAATTGGTTGACTTACTTTTAGTAAGCAGAACATACCTGGGCATTTTTACAAAGCCATATAGATGCCAGTGTTCTAGCTGGACTGGAACAACTTAGTTAGTGGTGCAGCTAGTTCTTGGAGCACAAGATTCTTATTCAACGTGAGTAAATTACCAAGGTCTTTTTCTCAGGGTAGGGGAGTCCAAAACTAGAGAGCACAGCTCTATGGTGAATGGGGAAGGATTTTAAGCGGATATAAGGGACAACTGTTTAATGCAGAAGGTGGTGCATGTCTAAAACAAACTGTCAGAGGAGGTGGTAGAGGCTGGTACAATTACAACATTTAGAAGGCACCTGGATGGGTTCATGACTAGCAAGGGTTTAGAGGGATATGGGCTGATTGCTGGCAAATGGGACTAGATTAATTTACGATAGCTGGTGGGCACAGATGATTTGGACTGAAGGGTTTGCTTCTGTGCTTTATAATTCTAGAATGTATTTTCCTCAAGTCTTGATTGATTTCTAAAGTGGTTGTCAGTCAGAACTTAAAAAAGGAATGAATTTGCAGTTAGCATTATGGGAGCTGTTCTGAGAGGAAGAAAACTCAAACGGATAGATTTTATACTTGGTAGAAATATCAGATTTTTCTAAAAAATGAACAAACATTTTTCTGTCACGCTGAGGCAATATGGCAAACATTTTCTTATCTGTAAAATATTTTGAAAACTGTTAAATCCTAAGAAATGGAAGTTAGCAACAAGATTTCTTCAAAGCATTTTCTTTGCACAGAAAGCTGCAATTATATCTGAGTAAAAGTCTCTTTAATACTTATTGTGTTTAAACTAAATTTTGAGTTTGTAGGCATGCTTTGCCTTCTAAGAATAAGCTATTAAACAATCGAAGCATAATGAAAGTTATTAAATTCAATGTTTATAAATTATTAGTTTTGACATTTGCAGTGTAGAAAGTATCCAGTTAAAAAGCTGTTGTTGAAAGACATTGATGTCACTCTGATGTCATTGTGTCTTATTGTAATCCTATAAAAGCATGTTGCCTAAGAGCCTTTCACATAGAGTAAGTGGAGAGAGATAAGCAATCTGCAAAGGGTTAGACATGGCTGTGACACAGGATGATACAGAAACAGGTAAAGTAACAGCAACAGATACAAAACATTTTGTACATATTTAAAACTAATAAGTTCCTTTTCTTTATATTTCAGTAAACAGATAAATTTGCATATTCAGTTTTCAGTACTGGCACTACATACTTGCATTTTGATAAATTAGCATTTAGCTGAAATTGTTTCTCATTTAGTGCACTGAATTTTTTTTTGTTGTGTTGCAGATTAGTTTTAATGAAAAAAAAATGTAATTTGTCCTGTTTTGTAGTATATTTTCCCATTTCACAGCAAAGCTTCTGATTGGATACAAATGTAAGTTAATGTGCCTGATTTTGTATCTAGCTCTTTTTATTATTTGTTCCCTCGAACATTTCAATTTAAATGTTGAACGAATGACACATTCTGGAACAGGAAGTTACCTTATTAAATTTTGTATATATATGTGTGTGCATGTGTGTGTGTGTGCGTGTGTGTGTGTGTGTGGTGTAAATTAATTTAAAGAAGTATGATGTGCCTGTGCTGTGAGTTAATTAAATGTCAGATATGCAGTAAATCCCGAAGCAGTTGCTTTAATGAAGAATTTGTTGATGCACTTTCCCTCTTTTCTGTGTATTTTAGGTGGTAGATTTACACCCTATTGAGTTTAGCTTGCTGACGTCATTAGAGTTCCTGGAATTTAGTGTCAACAGGGAAATGTAAATATTCAAAAGAAAAGGAGGCACTTATTGACGTCTGAATAGAACACAAACCTATTTTACGTGTTGCTCTAGTGTTTTGCCAAAAATGTTAAAACCACAAAGATGATGTTTTGGCTCAGTGTTTGTTCCACTGTTACTAAACTGAAAATTAAGTATTTCTGCAGATTGACATATATTTTCATATTTATGTAATCTTTACCAATGCTACTTTAAGGTTTTCTGTTTTCTCTTCCATAATTTGCACTTGTGTTAAGGCAATCCGTGTTTAAAAAACATGTGTGTGATTCTTTTTCCTAATTGTTCTAGTAATAATCCTGAGTTTAAGGTGGTATTGGGGCCTTTTCTTTGAAATACAGGGGAACCTCGATTATCTGAACAAGATGGGCGGCACTATTTCGTTTGGATAATTGATTATTCAGTTAATCAATTCAATGCCTTTCCTCTGGGGCTCGGAGTTTTCTATTAAGTCTGCTCCCTGTTCGGACTAGGCAGCAGCACAGCCACGCAAGGCCCAACCCCATCCAGCATCACCTCCCTGCTTGCCCTCCAATTCCGCCCCTCCAACCGCTCCCCCAAACCCCATCCAACACTGCTTCCCTACCCCCACCCACTCTGCCCGCGCCCCAATCCCGTCCAACACTGCCACCCCGTCCTCCCCCGGCCCCTCTCTGGGGCAGCCGAACTGGACACCCACAACAAGACTACTGCTGCTACTGCCTTTTGGGGCGGGTGAGTCTCCAAATAACTTGAGCGTGGATGCACGTGCTCATACTCACATAAACTTTTTGACAGGTTGCACCTTTGCCCTGTACAGGACAATGTTGGAGAGATTATTTGGGGAAGGGGGGGTTTAGGGTTCACCCTTGTGTAGAACTCCAGGATAAGTGTGGGGAGGGAGAGAGAGGGGGTGAGAGGTGAGTCATTTAGAGACGGTGTTTACACTCCCATCAGTCCAGGACTGTTCTCAGCGGCACTTTTAATCACTGTAAACAAAAGACGCGATCAGTGTTGGACACATGTCTTTGATGTACTGTTTCTGTTGGGACCTTGACACCCCCTTCGGATAATCCAGTTTTCGGATAATTGGTATTCAGATAATCGAAGTTCCTCTGTACTTCACTGTTGTGGTAATAGGATTTCCTTAAGGTGTTTGGAAAGGAAATTCAACAACAATGTTTCCACGTCAAGTTGGTCTGTGACTTAGTAAGTTTAGTGGAGGTTTTTTTCATATTTGTTTGTGGGATAGCAAAGTGACTACAAGGCTGCCATTTATGACCCATCCCTAATTGCCTTGAGAAGGTGATGGTAGCTATCAACTTGAACTGCTGCACTCTCTGATGTATAGATGTACATGTAGTCCTTTTTGAAAAGGAGATTCAGGCTTTTGGCCCAGGGCAGAGAAGGATCAGCAATGTATTCTTAGGTCAGGGTGGTGGGAAATTTCAAGAGTAGGCTGCAGATGGTGCCTTTTCCATGCATTTGCTACCCTTGTCCTTTTCAGGTTTTAGTGATTTGGAAGGTGCTGTTGAAGGATACTTAGCAAGTAGATGCAATGAATCATGCACAGATGATGCAAGCAGTGAATGTTTAAAGTTGTGGATAGAATGTGGATAAAGCATTCTGCTTTCTCCTTACATAGAACGTTCAGTTATACAGCACAGGAATTGACTCTTAGGCTCATAATGTGCTGAACATGATGCCAAACATCATGCCAAATTCAACCAATCCCTTCTACTGCCCTTGGTCCATATCCCTCTATTCCTTGCATATTCATGTGCATATCTAAAAGTCCCTTAAATGCCTCTATTGTAAGTGCCTCCACCACCACTCCTGACAGCACATTCCAGACTCCTACTGCTCTCTGTGTAAAAAAACTTGCCACTCAAATCTCCTTTGAACTTTCCCCCTCTCACATTAAATGTATGCCCCCGAATATTAGATTTCAATCCTGGGGAAAAAAAGATTCTGACCGTCAACCCTATCTATAAATTTCATAATTTTATAGACTTCCATCAAATCTGCCCTCAGCCTCCACCGTGCCAGAGAAAACAACTTAAGTGTTTAGCTTCTCCCTATAGCTCATACTCTCTAAACCAGGCAGCATTGTGACAAACTTCTTCTGCAGCCTCTCCAAAGCCTCCACATCCTTCCTGTAATGTGGCAATCAGAATTGAATGCAGTAATCTATGTGGCCCAGCCAAAGTCTTGTAAAGCTGCAACGTGACATCCTAACTCTTGTACTCAATTCCCTGACCAATAAAGGCAAACACGCAATACTACTTCTGTACCACCCTATCCACTTGCAGGGAACTATGGACTTGAACCCCAAGATCCCTCTATGCTTCAGTGCTGTTTAGGGTCCTGCTATTAATTGCATACTTTTCCTTAACGTTTGATCTCCCAAAGTGCAGCACCTCACACTTAACTGGATTAACCTCCATCTGCCATTTCTCCTCCTATATCTGCAACTGATCTATAGCCTATTGTATCCTTTGATAACTTTCTAAACTACCTACAACTCTACAGATCTTTGAATCATCTGCAAACTTAGTAACCATCCATCTACGTTTTCATCCAAGTCATTTGTATATCATAAACAGCAGAGGTCCCAGGTCATAGAGTCATAGAGATGTACAGCATGGAAACAGACCCTTCGGTCCAACCCGTCCATGCCGACCAGATATCCCAACCCAATCTAGTCCCACCTGCCAGCACCTGGCCCATATCCCTCCAAACCTTTCCTATTCGTATACCCATCCAACTGCCTCTTAAATGTTGCCATTGTACCAGCCTCCACCACATCCTCTGGCAGTTCATTCCATACTTCACCCAACAGATCCTCCAAGATTAGTTGTGAATTTCACTGTATGTTAATTTTCCCAGATGCACTCCAATGTCCAGCGATACACGAATTGAAACAGCAAAGGCGGTAACTGTACAGGTTCTCTTTCTCTCCTGCACTGTCCTCACCATGTGCTTTCTTTGTCTGCTCTTCTCCCTTTTAAACTGCTGTTGTTTTGACTTTTTTTTCCCCAAAGTTTCGAAACAATGCAACAGCATATAAAACAGTCATTGCTGCTCCTAGAATTCGAGGAAATCACCTCCAACACCTAAAATACCTCAAAAAAAGGAGCAGCTCTTACAGCCAGAAATTTTTCCCATCCTCCATCTTAGATTACCCGGTTTTGTGGAACACCACTAATCGCAAACCTCCATCCAGGAAAACATCTTGCCTTCTATGGGCTAGCCAATTCTGAATCCATGCTGCAAAGACACTGTGGATCCCATGCATTTTCATCTTCTGAATGAGCCTCCCATGAGCAACCTTGTCAGAAGCCTTGCTAAAATCCATGTAGACAACAGCCAATTGCTCTACCCTCATCAATCAACTTTGTCACTTCCTCAAAGAATTCAATCAAATTAGTAAGACATGACCTGTCTTACTGTGCTGACTGACGCTAATTAGGCCATGTTTTTCCAAATGCGTGTAAATCCTATCCCTCAGCATTTTCTGCAACAGCTTTCCAACCACTGATTTGAGACTCACCAATCTATAGTTTCCTGCATTATCCCTATTTCCTTTCTCGAGCAAAGGAACAGTGTTAGCTACTCTCCAGTGGCTATCCAGGGTACAAAGATCTTGGTTAAGGCCCCAGCAATTTACCCTCATGCCTCTCTCAATAACCTTGGGAACTTATCCATCTTAATTCTCCTCAAGAGATCAAACACCACCACTTTCTTGGTCTCCAAAATGCTGAAGCATATTAGCATGCTCCACATAAATCTCACTACCCTCCATCTCCTTCTCCTGGGTGAATACTGACGCAAAGTACTCATTTAGGATCTTGCCTACATCCTCTGCCTACAACACAAGTTCCCTCCTTTGTCCTTGAGTGGTCCTTCCTTCACCTTCATTATGGTCTTCTTTTGAATATGTGTATAGAACACCATAGGATTCTCTTTAACCCTACTTGCTAAGGTAATTTCATTGCCCCTTCTTGCTCTCCTAAAATTCTCACCTGCTTTCTTTATATTCCTTATGGGTCCTGTCCAATTTTAGCTTCTTAAACTTTACATATGCTTCTATTGATACTATTAACCTTCTTGAGTGTTGTTGGAACTATATTTGGAAAGTCAGATTTGTCAGTATTTCATTACACTACAGAACTGAGCCCCCAAATGTGTTTTCGGTGGTGGGGCCACTGAAATGTAGATAATGTAGATGTAGATAAATGACTTGGTTGAAGCAACCAAAGGTATGATTGCTAAATTTGCTGTTAGTACTAAACCAACTCTTCTTATTTAAGGCAGGGTGTGGTTGTGTTGGAAGCAGGGTCAATGATTTAAGGTAAGATGCAGAAGGTTCAGAGGAGGTGTGAGGAAAAACAGAGGAAGCATGCTTGTGTGAGGTATTGGAGAGAGGGATGGGAAACTGGATCTCATTGCTTGTAAGGTTTGTAGAGGCAAGAACTCTCCTAACATTTAGTATATATTTAGATGTGCACTTGCAGTCCAAAGGCATACAAAGCAATGGGCCAAATGCTGGAAAATGGGATCAAAATAGTGAGATGATTGTTTTTGACTGTCTCAGCCCAAGGTCTTTTTCTATGCTGTAGATCTCTATGACTGTATAATCTTGCTTCTGATTAAGTGCAAGTTGCACTGATGTTTTTGAATGGATTCTTGCTATGAAGTCCAGTGAAATGTCTCACCATATTTTACTAAGTTTGCAGTAGTTGCCTACCTGATCCCTGTGGAGTTCTCATGTCTAATTCTAGCCCTATCTTATCATGCACCATTTTGAGAATATCCACCGAAAGGCTAGCATCTCTTATGCCAGCACCGTCTTAAAAAATCCATTGTGTATCCAGACAATCACTGTTTGGGTGCACTGTCTGAAGTTGCCAGCATGGTTCGTGATATTTGCCACACATGTGAAATGCCTAAATTGGCACCTAACATTGCGAGCAGGAATATGGAGGTCCTGCTGCACGGCTGATGCAGAAATGGGCCTTCCTCTTCTTCAGCTCAGTATGTCAGCGCTGACCATGACGCCATTCTAAACTAATCCCATCTGCTTGCACTTGGTCTATATCCCTTTATTCTGTGCCTGTTCATGTATCTGTTGAAATACCTCTCAAAGTTTGCTATCATAGCTGCTTCTACCACTTCCCCTAGCAGCGTGTTTTAGGCATCTACCTTCCTCTGCAATTAAAAAAAAGTTTTCTTGCACATAGAATAGTACAGTGTAGAACAGGCCCTTCAGCCCTCGATGTTGCGCTGACCTGTGAACTAATCTAAGCCCATCACCCTACACTATCCCATCATCATCCATATGCTTATCCAAGGACTATTTAAATGCCCCTAATGTGACTGAATTTCCTACATTAGCAGACATGGCATTCCACGCTCTTACTACTCTCTGAGAAAAGAGCCTCCCTCTGATATCTGTCTTAAATCTACCACCCTTCAATTTGCAGCTATACCCCCTCATGTAAGCAGATGTCCTCATCTTAGGAAAAAAGACTCTCGCTGTCCACTCTATCTAATCCTCTGATCACCTTGTATGTCTCTTTAAATCCCTTCTTAGCCTTCTTCTCTCCAATGAGAACAGACCCAAGTCCCTCAGCCTTTTCTCATAAGACCAATGCTCTCTAACAGACAACATCCTGGTAAATCTCCTCTGCTTTTCCAATGCTTCCACATCCTTCCTGTAATGGAGTGACCAGAACTGCACACAATACTCCAAGTGAGGCCACACGAGCATTTTGTACAGTTTCAGCATGACATCACAGCTCTGGAACTCAATCCCTCTACCAATAAGACCTGACACAACGTATGCCTTCTTAACAGCACAATCAACCTGGTGGCAACTTTCAGGGATCTACATGCATGGACACCAAGATCCCTCTGCATATCCACACGACCAAGAATCTTTCCATTGACCTAGTATTCTGCAATCCTGTTATTCTTCCCAGTGAATCACCTCACATTTATCTGCATTGAACTCCATTTGCCACCTTTCAGTCCAATTCTGCAGTTTATCCAAGTCTTCCTGCAACCTGTGACATTCCTCCACACTTTCCGCCGCTCCATCGACTTTAGTATCATCTACAAACTTACTAACGCATCCTCCTTTGCCTGCGTCTAAGTCATTCATAAAAATGACAAACGGGAATGATCGCAAAACAGATCCTTGTGGCACACCACTAGTAACCGGACTCCAGGCTGAATATTTTCCACCAACCACCACTTGTTGCCTTCTTACAGAAAGCCAGTTCCTAATCCAAACTGCCAAATCACCTTCAATCCCATGCCTCTGCATTTTCTCCAATAGCCTACCATGTGGAACCTTTTGGAAGACTTTACTGAAGTTCATGTGCACCACATCAACTGCCCTACCCTCATCCATATGCTTGGTCACCATCTCAAAACACTCAGTGAGGATTGTGAGAGACAGCCTGCCCTTGACGAATCCATGTTGAGTATTTCCAATCAAATTGTTGCTTACTCGATTATTCTAAATCCTATCTCTTATAATCCTTTCCAAAACTTTTCCTACAACAGGCATAACGCTCAATGGTCTGTAAGTACCTGGGTCATTCCTACTGCCCTTCTTGAACAAGGGCACAACATTTGCAATCCTCCAGTCCTCGAGTACTAAACCTGTCGACAATGATGGCTCAAATATCGAGGCCAAAGGTTCAGCCATCTCCTCCCTAGCTTCCCAGAGAATTCTTGGAAAAAATCCCATCCGGCCCAGGGGACTTGATCTACTTTCACATCTTCTCGAATTGATAACCCTCCTCCTTACTAATCCTAATCCTTTCAAGTCTCATAGCCCGTATCTCAGTCTTCTCCTCTATAATTTTCTCCTTTTCCTGAGTGAAAACAGATGAGAAATATTCATTTAGCACCTCTCTAATTTCTACAGAGTCCAACACAATTTCACACTTTTCTCTTTTGACAGGCCCTATTCTAACCCAGTCATCCTTTTTATTCCTCACATAGAAAGCTTTAGGGCTCTCCATTATTCTTTCTGTGAAAGACTGCTCGTGTCCCCTCCTTGCTCTTCTTAACTCTTTCTTTAAATCCTTCCTAGCTACTCTGTAACTCTCCGTTGCCTCATCTGAACCATCTTGCCTCAATGTCACACAAACTTCCCTCTTCAGCTTAACAAGAAATATAATTTCTTCAGTAAATCCCTTTTCCCTTACCTTATCACTTCCTCCTTGCCTGACAGGGACGTACCTATCAAAGACACACAATATCTCTTCCTTAAACCAGCTCCACATTTCAATTGTCCCCATCCCCTGCATTTTGCTGCCCCATTCTATGCCTCTGAAATCTTGCCTAATCGCATTATAATTGCTCTTCTCCATTGGCATATACATATCCCTTACCATTGCTAAATTAAACGTAACTGATTTATGGTCACTCTCTCGAAAGTGCTCACCTATCACTAAATCAAACACCTGGCCTGGTTCATTACCAAGCACCAGATCCAGTGTTGCCTCCCATCTTGTCGGCCCTTCGGCATACTGTGTCAGGAAACCCTCCTGCATGCATTGGACAAAAACTGATCCATCTGATGTACTAGAGTTATAGCACTTCCAGTCAATATTGGGGAAATTAAAGTCCCCCATAATAACCACCCTGTTCCTTTCATTCCAACCCAGAATCGATTTGCCAATCTTCTCCTCCACATCCCCGGAACTTTGCGAAGGCCTAAAAAAAATTCCCAGCCGTGTGACCTCACCTCTCCTGTTTCTAACCTCAGCCCATATCATCTCAGTAGACGAGTCCCCATCAAAAGTTCTTTCAGCCATTGTTATACTGTCCTTGACTAACAAAGCCACACCTCCTCTCTCCCCCCCCCCCAACCTTTACCACCTTCCCTGATCTTAATGAAAGATCTAAATCCTGGAATCGGCAACATCCACTCTTGACTTTATTCTATCCATGTCTCAGAAATGTCCACAACATCGAAGTCCCAGGTACTTATCCATGTTGCAAGCTCACGTATCTTATTCCAGATGCTCCTGGTGTTGAAGTAGACATACTTCAAACCAGCTTCCTGTCTGCCAAAACACACCTGTGACTGTGCAATCCCATCCCTGCCCTCCCTACTCTTATCCTCCTGTGCACTGGAACTATAACAGTTTCCAATCCCCCTACTGAGCTAGTTTAAACCCACCCAAATAGCGCTAGCAAATTTCCCACTCAGGATATTAGTACCCCTCTGGTTTAAGTGAAGACGGTCCTATTTGTAGAGGTCCCACCTTTCCCAGAACGAGTCCCAATTATCCATAAACTGAAACTCTCCCTCCTTCACCATCCCTGCATCCACAGGTTCAGCTGATATCTCTCCCTATTACTTGCCTCACTATCACATGGCATAGGTAACAAACCAGAGATAACAATTCTGTTTGTTCTCGCTCTCAGCTTCCACCCGAGTTCCCTGAAATCCTGCCTTACGTCCCTATCCCTATTTATGCCTATGTCATTGGTACCTATGTGGAGCACAACTTGGGGCTGGTCACCCTCTCCCTTCAGGACCCCAAAGACACGATCCAAGACGTCATGGACCCTGGCACCTGGGAGGCAATACACCAACTGTGAATTTCTTTTGTTCCCAACAAACCTATCTGACTCTCTAAGTATTGAGTCCCCAGTAACTAACACTCTCCTCCTTTACCCCCTCCCCTTCTGTGCAATAGGGACAGATTCTGTGTCAGAGACCTGCACCCTAGTGCGTGCCCCTGGTAAGTTGCTCCCCCTAACAGTATCCAAAACGGTTTACTGTTGGAAGGGATGACTTACTAGGGGCATGCACTGGGGTATCCAATGCATCTCCTTTAAACTTACCTTAAACCTAAGCCCCCTGGTATATGACATTTCCACCTTGGGAAAAAGGCTCTGCCAATCCGCCCAATCCATATCGTTCAAACTTGTTTTAATCAGCACCTTTATGAACCCCACTCTTAATAAATGGGCAAACATTATATACCTTAGTGCAATGTTTAAGGTATTATTCTGTCCAGTTATTGTAGTTTTTAAATGTATTTACTCAATGTACATATACTAGTTGTTCAATCAAGTGGCCACATGAAATGTCAACAGTTGATTCAATTTCGAGTCAATTTTTCCTCAAATATCGCAATCTACCACAAAGTCTGAGTAGTCAATTGAAAGTGTCAGTGAGAAGGCTCTCTGCTGTTAAATTTCATTCAAGACAAAGTTGTATTATTACTTGTGATTTATGCTGTAAGTGAACTATAACAGTGATGTGTATATATCCTGCATTATGTTTCTATTACTGACTGTTGATTATCTAGAAAATTTGATCAACCAGCACATTTCTGGTCCCATTGGTGCTGGTTAATAAAAAGTTTGTTGTACTTCTATCAGGATGCCACTTAGCCTCTGACATGCTCATGAAAAAGATCTAAGCTTGTCCAACCTCTTTTTGTTGCTAATACGCTCCAATCCAGGCAGCATCCTGGTAAATCTCTGGCACCCTCTCCAAAACTTCCACATCCTTTCTATAGTGTGGCAACTGGAACTACAACACTACTCCAAATGTGGTCGAACTAAAGTTGTGTACATCTACAATTTGACTTGCTAACTTCTTTATGCAATGCCCAACCATTGAAGGCATGTATTCTGTACACCTTCTTTACCACCTTATTCATTTGTGTTGCTACTTTCAGGAAGTTATGATGTGCATCCTAAGTTCTGACTGTATAGAGTCATAGAGATGTACAGCATGGAAATAGACCCTTCGGTCCAACTAGTCCATGCCAATCAGATTTCCCAACCCAATCTAGTCCCATTTGCCAGCACTTGGCCCATATCCCTCTAAACCCTTCCTATTCACATACCCATCTAGATGCCTTTTAAATGCTGCAATTGTACCAGCCTCCACCACTTCCTCTGGCTGCTCATTCCATATATGCACCATCCTCTGTGTGAAAAAGTGTATTAGGTCCCTTTTATATCTTTCCCCTCTCACCCTCTACCTCTGGACTCCCCCACCCCAGGGGATAAACCTTGTTTATTTATCCTATCCATGCCCCTCATGATTTTATAAACGTCTATAAGGTGACCCCTCAGCTTTTGATGCTCCAGGGAAAACAGCCCCAGCCTATTCAGCCTCTCCCTGTAGCTCAAATCCTTCAACCCTGGCAACATCCTTGTAAATCGTTTCTGAACCCTTTCAAGTTTCACAATATCCTTCCAATAGGAAGGAGACCAGAATTGCATGTAATATTCCTATCATTACTTCCAAGGGTTGTGCCATACTGTATACTATAATAGAACATTGAGAAGTTCTTCCCATCGCTCTTTCAGAAGAACAAATAAGTTTCATGCTAAACTCAACACGAGGGTTTTCTTTTTGAAAATAGGGAGTTCAGCTCGGCATCCCTTTCCCATTGGCTTTTTGTCCCAAAGTTAATTGTAGATGCAAAAGAATTCTACATTAGCCACTGTTCAAAAGAGCTCAGAAGGTGTCACCAATCATGTGAATTCTAAGAAACCCTGTTTAAAAAAAATTTCAACCTCCATAGTGACCTTCCAATCACTTTCAACAAAATCACTCCAGGAGATTTCACATAACTTGAAATAACTCAATTTTTCCTCTGTCCATCAAAACTGAAGTCCTCAAAGAAATATTAAATATGAAGTGTCTTTTTGGCAATTTGCTGTAAATTGCTTTTGAGACATCTCAAAAAGCACTATATAGATGCAAATTTTATAAGATCCACTGAAGCAATTCACCAAGATACAGAAACACTGCTGCTGTTGTGCATGTATGGTGGAAACAAACTTTCTCTCATGTCTTATGAGTCATTTTAAATGAGTGTTCTCTGGTTTTGGTTTGGCTGATGCACTTAAGAATTCTTCAGGCTGAACTCACCCAACAAGTGGACAGTATTCCAGTGCACTCCTGACTTGTGTTTCATAGAGGGAAGATGAGCTTTGAAGAGAGAAGACATAAAATACTTAACACAGAATCCTGGGTATCTGCAATCTGATTTTGTTTTGTCATATTTGTCATATTTATATAACTCATCCAGTTAAGTTTTTGGTCAGTCGTGCCATAGGATATTAATGGTGAGGGATTCAGTGATGGTAATTCTATTAAATGTCAAGAGGAGTTATTTAGGTTTTCTCTAATAAGAGATGAGAGATCATTGAATAAATATATAGCGCAAAATGGAACCTTTCAGTCCATCATGTCCATTCTGGGTCTCTGAAAGAAAACTCACCTAGTCTCATTCCCTTGCCTTTTTCCTGGTTCTCCCTATCTACTTTGACTAGATCGCCTAAATATTTTGAAAAACTCAAGAAAGTTGTGTGGAGAGAGAAACAGTTAATGTCGAGAGTCTGATTTAACTTGTTCAGAAACGAAAGGAGCTGGAACATGTTAGTTTTTATACTGTAGACAGAGGGAGCAAGTGAGAGTGAAGGGAACAGATGATGAGGGCACCCAGAGTATAAACTAAAGGGTACTAGGTTTCAGGTGAGAGAGGAAAGATTTAAAAGGAAACTGACTGGTAACTTTTTAATGCAGAGGGTGGTGTGTGTATGGAATGAGCTGTCAGGAAGTGATGGAGGCTGGTACAATTACAACATTTAAAAGGCATCTGGTTGGGTATATGAATAGGAAAGGTTTAGAGGATTATGGCCAAATGAGCTTGAGATGTCTGGTTGCTGCAGATGAGTTGGACCAAAGCGTCTGTTTCTATTCTGTATCACTCTGTGACTCTGTCAATTAGCGCATTGATCCTTTATTTTCCTCAGCACTGAATCTTTGGGCACAGTATGTCAATGGGTCAGGCAGTGTTTTACACAAATTCATCATAATTTCCTTTGAGTTATTACTTGTGTGGCATGAGTGTTACTTGCCACTTTTCAGCCCAAAATTGAATGTCATCAATGTCTTGCTGCATTTAAAAAATCAAATTAATAACAAAAAATTATTTCCTATGAATTAATTTTGTTGATCAGCAACTTGCAAGTTAGGTGTCATATTTCCTTTGTCTGTAAACTGTATTTCAGTCATTGGTTGTAAAGCAGTAAACTAACGGATGATTAGAGGTCATGAAAGGTGCTATGCAAAGATACTATGTTTTTCTGCCAGTTTTCTTTCAATCTGCTAGTAGGCATCCTACAACACTGGGTGGGGATACTCTAACTGACTGCAAAGGTTCTGTGGGTAACTGAGTAACCTGTTCTCCAGCAGGCATTCTATAAACATTTTACATCAGTGGGGCTCTGCCCTTAGATTTTTAGAATCTTTACACTGCAGATACAGGTCATTTGGCCCATTGAGTCTGAACTGACCCTCCGAAGAGCATCCCACCTAGATCCATTCCTCCACCCTGTATCACTGTAACCCTACATTAACCATAGCCAAACCACCTAACCTGCACTTCTTTGGACTTGGGAGGAAACTGGAGCACCTGGAGGAAATCCACACAGACAAGGAGAGAACCTGCAAACTGCACAATGCTCTCACCCAAAGCTGTAATTGAACCCAGGTCCCTGGCAGCAGTGCTTTTCACCGTGCCACCATGCCATCCGAATTTTTGGACCCTTGAATTCTGTTGTTAGATTTTGGGAGTTGTTGAACGTATTCACTGAGGGTTGGGTTTCACTGAGTTCTGGAGATGGAGCAAATAATAAATTATGTGTAGGGAATTGTTTATGGCCCCAGAGTTGCGTTAATATTTATCCTCATCCCTGATGCACACCTTGCAGCAAGAACTATTGACCCCAGTTCTTAGGAATAGCTCTCTTCCTTCAGATGGCCTCCCAAAATCTGCTGATTGCCATCAACTTTTACCAATCTTTTTCTCTCTCCTTTGCCAAAGCATTCTGCACCCACCTCGGTAGGTCCAAATATTTTCTGAATGAAGGTTCCATCTGTGGTTTTTGCCTCTGGATTTCTAGCTGGCATATGACTGGGCTTTCAACTACTAACTGTTTGGGAGGAAACACTGAAATGAAAGATCAAGAAATTCTGCTGTTTAAACTCAGCAGGACCTCTGTTTTCCCTTTATCAAACAAGCACCCCAGCACGCAAATATGCTTCACTCTAAATATCAGGCCTGCGTGCCAGACATGCAATTCAAAAAGTCAAATCCTACATAGTAACAAAGAAGATGTTATACAGAAACAATAAAATCTCAGTTTGGAATGGCAGGAGGTTTGAAAATAAAGGCTGTTGTGATTGTCAAGTATGTCTGGTTCTAGAACTTTGATAGTTTTGGTTTTGTTTTTTGAATTATACCTGAGGGAGTCAATGTAACACAACAGTCTCTTAACAACTGCTCTCATGAGTGAGAGAGAACAATTGTCAGAACAATACCTAAGCCATTCTCTGTCTGTGAGCACAAGTTTGTGTAAGTTGCATGGGAGTTCTTCATTTTTTTTTAAGTATGGTAGCCTGAGACACTTTGTTTTCTCGGGGTGAATTACAAGTGCACTATGAATTGTATGATGACTTTGTGCACTGGGTAAGGAAAATAAATTATGTTTCTATTTGTGCAAATGTCAAAGTTTAAGATTATTAGTATGATCTCTTGCAGTTTATTTGTCATAATTGACCTGACCATTATTTCATGTATTCTGTGTAAATGTGAAATCATTTATTATCTTTTAATGCTTCAAATTGCAGTCTGCAATATCAATTTACAATATGACACCTAAACTATCAACAGTTATTCAACAAATTTGTTAGTGTAGAATTAAAAATTTACGTGAGTTTGTATTATTGACTGTAGACCTGCATTCACTTTTTTGCAGGTTTGCAGGTCCTAATTGAAGCAGATCAAATCGCTGTGCAACTGGCATTTGTCAGGCCAGTGAGATATATCATGCTGGATGCCTGATATTTTTATTCTTTGCCTGCAGGGCTGATATTCTTACGTAATGTTTGGAGCTGAATGCTTTTCATTCAAAGCATTGACCAACCTTCTCCATTCCTTTGTACTGGACTACTGATTTCATGGCTAGACTTGAGCATTTTCTAGCAGCCCAAAAGAATTCTTAAAGCCATTTTCCAATCAACCTGTTCAAAGACATTATTACACACCTCTGGAATAGATAGAAGGCTGTTAAGATGAGAGCTCTGGTCTGCCAACAGGAATTACTCCTCTTGGTTCTGAAGACAGGTCTATAGACTTGAAACTTTAATTCTGTTTCTCTCACTTTAGGTGCTGCCAGACCTGCTGAGTTTCTCTAAATACTTTGAGTTTGTGATTGATTTGCAGAATCTGCAGTATTTAGCGTTTAACCATCGCTAGATGCACAACAGTTAGGATCTTATAGGCTCCACTATGCATATTATGATGTGCCATTGTTATTTATTATGGAATCATGATACTTGATTCTGTTTCCAACCATATCTTCCATGTGGTGCTCCTACTTTATTGTGGTGAATTTTTAAAATTTGTTTTCTGGAGATGAGTGACACTTGCAAGGCCACATTTATTACCTCAGTTACTCAAATGTTAGGTGGGTTGCCCTTGTGGGAATGGATTGCAATCTTGCACAATGCCATAGATTCCAGGATACAAGTGAAAATGATATAACTGTGATGTGTGTCTATGTTGAAATGCTTGATGCTTGGACGTAATGGTTTTCTATTGCATAGCTGTTCTTCTGCTTCTTAATGACAGAGCTTGCAAGGAAGGAAGTGCTGTTTAATTTATATTGTATGGGTTGCTTTCGTGCTTCCTGTAGATTGTGCATATTGAAGGCACCACGGACAGGTGGACACCAATAACAAGGTTACTGATTAAAATATGTTTAAGTGACTTACACCCTAACCAACTGAAAAAACATAATTTATCAAGTAAAGGTTTAATTCTGGGATCTGACTCATCCAGTATTATCATCACCTGAGATCATAATAGTGGGATGCTAGAAAACACTGTTTGCTGGATCTATTTCTAGGCTATTATATGAAGTAGCTGAAAATGTGTTTCAAGAAACTGAGCTACAACTCCATTGAGTCACTGGAAGGTAGCAGGTCACAGTTCTTCCCATGTGTCTGAAGGTTTACACTTTGTGTTGTAATGCTTAAAAATATAACTAAAGTTTTGAAATTCAAATCTTGCTCTCCCATTTTTTAATCTATGCTACTGTTCAAAGTTGATGAATTTATTTCAATTCATGAAAATTTGTGATTTTATAAATTTATCTGTAAAAAATGATTCTGAACATATAAGGTTCATGAACACGTGATGTATATTGATTTTACTCATAAAAATTACTGGTCCAGTTCAAGATGTCTGAGTAATTCATTCCACAAACAATTACGAAAGGTGGGAGTTTTTCATATTTAAGCACATTTGCAGATCACCAATAACAGTAGAACACACATTCTAAATATCTGTATTTATGTTATGTATATTGAACTAATACAGTTAAATTTGGATGGAGATAAGAAATGGCAAAGGACAAAATTTACTGTGAGAGTGGTTTCTTTATCTGCTGTAGAATAGAGTATTAATCAGGACACGTCGTGGGCTTGCTAGAAAGAAACTGCAATAATTGTGGGTGATTTTAGTCATATTGATTTAGTCAAATTAAATGAGTAAATGTACCCTGACAGATGTGTACAGGAATGTATAAAACAATAAGTTCTGGACCCAACCTGGGATCAGTCTGCTTTTGATTAGCTAATGTATAATGAGGCAGGATTAATGAATTGCTTAACAATAAGAATCCTCCAGCTAAGAGTGATGATCATAACATGGGAGAATTTCACATTCAGTTTTGAGGATGAGAAATGTCTAAATCCAATCTCTTACATTTAAATAAATGCAAAAAATTTGAAGAGTAAACCAATTAGAAAAGCAGTGGCAGACGTCTAAGGAGATGTTCCATAATTCTCATCATCAATATATGCAATTGAGAAAGATTTTAGAAGAGGGTACACAATCCATGGTTAATTATGGAAGTTGGGGTTGGTATTAAATTGCAAGGAAAGATATATAAATAATACTGCAAAGATTAGTAGTAGTCCATGCATTGTTCACATTTAGAAACCAGCAAATAATGACTAAAAAAAATTAAGCAAGGAGAGATTTGAGTTTGAGAGATATGACAAGGCAAATGAAAACTGTTGGCTGTAGCTTCAATGATATATAAAGAATAGCTGAAGCAGGAATAGCACATTGGAGAACAAAACTGGGGAATTAATAATTAATGCGTAATTAAAGAAATGGGGAATTAAGGAAACAAAGAAACAGCAGAGACTTTGAACAAGTAGTTTTCACAATGGAAGACACATCCAAAGATCAAAGGAAACCAAGAGGAAGGAAATTAAAACAGTCACTACCCATGTTTGTGATCAATCAGTCAAACGTACAATGAAAATTAATGGGACGACAGGCTGATCATTTTCCAAGATGAAATGACCTCCATCCAAGAGTCTTTTTGAAAAAAAGAAGTGGCTGCAGAGATAGTCCTGATGAAGGGTTTTTGCCCGAAATGTTGATTTTCCTGCTCCTTGGATGCTGCCTGACCTGCTGTGCTTTTCCAGTACCACTCTAATCTAGACTGCAGAGATAGTCATGCTAGCTAATATCTTCCCAATTTCCCTAATTTCTGGACAGGATTTTAAAACCGCAAGCATAACACATTACAGAAAGGGTATCAGGGTTAGTGGTGTTGCAGGTTGTGATGAAAGAGAGTAAGGGAAAATATTGCATGCTGTGGCAAGACTAGTAGAATATGAGTTTGCGTTAAAGTTGCAGGCATAGAAAGTGTGTGTGGTATCAGAGAGAAGATAGTGGCACTTAGCTGTCAAAGTGGACAACATTGATCTTTTTTATGGGTATCAACCATCTGTCCAGACTGCTTTAACCTGAATAGCAATCTTGAACCAAACTGGAATGGTCTGGTGTCATGGCTAGTACTTCAAATCCTGAGGGAGGAGAAAGTCCCACATCAGCAGCACCCTGTCTAACAGGATATCCAGGACTCTGAATGCAATATTGGGCACAGATTTCCCCCTATCTGCCATGAGGAGACTAGGGCAAAAGTCAGGAACCATGCATGGTAGTTCCATATTGCCTGTGCCTCTGTGGGTGCCCATGGGCTTTCAAAGATTACAGTAAGGGATGCTGGAGTTTTGGCAGATATCATCTGAGTTCTGGGAATGGTACGTGGTAAGATGCTCTGGAAATTAGACATGAGAGACACCATAGTGATGCAATCAGTCATTAATGAGGCAGTTTGAGAGTGATATGGCAAGAAACCTCACTGTGCTTCTTAGTGAGAAACCCTCCAAATAAAAACACTTTAAAATTTTGCCAAAAAAATTGAATGCTTCAGCCTTATGACTCTATTTAAATGAAGAGACACTGCAAAATGTTGCAGCCTTTGTGTCCTTTTATGCCACACTCAAATTTAACATGCTGATACATGAATAATTGGAAAGGCAAATTGAATGTTTTCCTTACTTATGGGGGAGTATAAACGTGTCAAGTCTTATTATACCTATACAGGGCATTGTTAACACTTTATGTCAAGAATCATGTACAATTCTGAACTCCTTGTTTAAGGAAGGATATACTTGGATTGGAAGCAGTTCAGTGGACTGATTCTTGGGATGATGGGGTTTCTTATAAGTCAAGGTAAACGTGTTAAGTCTATATAATATGAGAGGTGAACTTAGATTGGATCCATTAGATTAGATTCATGACAGTGCGGAAACAGGCCTTTCGGCCCAACCAGTCCACACCGACCCTCCGAAGAGTAACCCACCCAGACTCATTTCCTTCTGACTAATACATTTAACACTATGGGCAATTTAGCATGGTCAATTCACCCAACCTGCACATTTTTGGATTGTGGGAGGAAACTGGAGCACCCAGAGGAAACCCATGCAGACACGAGGAGAATGTGCAAACTCCACACAGACAGTCGCCCGAAACTGGAATCGAACCTGGGACCCTGGTGCTGTGAGGCAGCAGTACTGAACACTGAGCCACCATAAGATTTTGAATAAGCTTAATGCAATAGATACTAAAAGGATGTTTCTCCTGATACAAAATAATTGTTCAGAATTCTTCTCCATAGACTGCAATGGAGGCTGGGTCATTTAACGTATTGAAAGCTGGGTTAAATAGATTTTTGATTAATATGTGTATTTCAGGGTTATGGGGAACAGGCAGAAAAGTACAGTTAAACTCACAATCAGATCAGTAATGATTATTTTGAATGACTCAATGGGCCAAATAGCTACTTTTACTTCTTATGATCTTATTAAGTATTTCCCAGAAATCTCGTATCTCCATGCATCAGGTCTGATTATTTTTAATAAGTTCTACAAAAATGCGAACAAAAAGACATTCATTATTTAACCTCTTCTGCTTTTCACTCTATAGCAACCCTCCCTTTTTGTTTTCCAATCTTGCTGTCATTAACTCACTCCATTCCCATCCTTCACTTGCTTAAAATGTATCATATTTCTACTTTTTCCCAGTCCTGATGAATGGTTATAGACTTTGAAACATTGATCAGATTTTCACAAAATCGTGAAGACTCCAGGGTCCTTCAAAAGTGGTAGTTGCGTCTCAAATCCAGAAGTCTTATTTTATTCCCAACAATCCTTTTTTTGCTAGCATATTGGAGAACATGTGAATCCCACATATGGGAAACCCAAGGTTCAGAGGGCCATTTGAACTGATGCTGATTTTTGATAGAGCAAGGAATATGGGTGCTACAGAAGTTTAGAGAGATTATAAATGTTCTTGAAGGGTGGTTGACAGTCAGAAGAACTGTCAAAGCTTGATTGGCCAATTGGGAGGACTTGAAATGTTAATTCTGTATTTCTCTCCATAGACGCTATCAGATAAGTTAAGGATTTTCAGCACATTCCATGTGTATTTTCAAATTTCCAGTATCAACACAATTTTGCTTATATTATGAGGAAATCAGTTTGTTTATTTTCCAGGAGTGAAGGATAAGATATTCTGTCATTTCTGGAAGGATGGCTTTTACATGTTTGTCTAAATCCTTCTGCTGAAATTATGCTTGTCTTTTATTGATTAGACATTACCCACTTAAGTGCATACGTGGGTTACTGTGAGCAAACCCCTGAACATTCTGCCAGTCTTTTATTTGTGTGCAAATCTTGTGTTGAGGCCACTCCATGCAGTGAACATTGCCAAACTATATGCAGAGGGCAAGTAGGAAGAGAAAGGCTGGCCATGATTTTTATGCTGTTATTTTGCAGCCTCGAGCTAGAAATATATAAGCTCCAAACTTGATGTGTGCGAGTTTTGAGAAGATTTGAGAAGACTTGAAATGTGCATTGTCTATGAAAATAATTAACTTAGCATGCATCTTTTTACAATCTGACATGGCATCCTTAATAATGACTGATGACTTTCATCTGCTGACTCTTAATAATAACAAAACATTTTTTAAAAAATTATAGCAATTTTTTTGTAAAGCAATGTCCACGACATGGCAAAGTACAATCATCTTGGTAATGTAGTAGATTTTTGCAATCATACTGTAATTGGAATCTACTCCATTGTTGAACCCGTCATAGTCCATGCAACCAACATTTATTTCGTATTGCAATTTCATTTTTAGTAATTTGTGTAACTCATTATAATTTTAGCAAAGTTATTTCTATGAATGTGTGATTTGTCAATCTTGCTTTTCTTTGGCATGTTGATCAGGATTCAAGGAAATGAAATTGGCTTGTAACCTCAGCTCAGCTTATAAACAGCTTGAAGTGCACATTTGTTGTCGTGCACTAATGAGAAGCAATTTAGCCAGTGTGTAAATACATCTTCTGAAAGACATTCCCAGGTCCAAACCAGAGACGATGTAAGCCACCTACTTCTAGTACTCCTCCCATTACAATGATGAGGCAAGCCCTTGAAGAGGAGAGAAAATAAAGGATGACTATGCTGAAAAGTGACAAGGAAGAAATGCAGACAAGCCAGGACTAAATTATATAACAAAGATCACAGGGTGTAAGACATGTAAAATGAAGTCAGAGAAGTACTAGACAATGACTGTTACTGGAAGAAATAAAAAAAACATTTTGTGATTGAAGAATATAATGATCAAAAATATCAGCTATCGCACAGAGTGTAATTATTTTTGTCTGTGTGGGAGTGACACTTTCTCTCCATGTCTGTGTGGGTTTCCACCAAATGTTCCCTTTTCCTCCCACAGTCCAAAGATGTGCAGGTTATTTGGATTGGCCATCCTGAAATTGCCCTGTAGTGTCCAGGGATATGCAGGCTAAATGCAATTGCCATGGTAAATGCAGAGTTACAGGGATAGTGTGGATGGCTGAGTTTGAGTGGGATGCTCTTCTGAAGGTTGTTATGGATTCAATTGACTGAGTGGCCTCTTCCTGTACTAAGGGAATTCTATGATTTTATTTCTTCATATGTGTTAATCTACAGTCATGTTTGTTAAAGAGAAGAAGGTTGAGAGGTGACTTAACTGAGACATATAAGATAATCAAAGGGTTAGATAAGGTGGACAGTGAGAGCCATTTTTCCTCAGATGGTGATGGCTAGCATGAAGGGACATCGCTTTAAATTGAGGGGTGATAGATAAAGAACAGATGTCAGAGGTAGTTTCTTTACTTAGAGGGTAGTAGAGGTGTGGAACACACTGCCTGCAACAGTAGTAGACTTGCCAAATTTAAGAGCATTCAAATGGTCATTGGATAGACATGTACGAAAATGCAATAGTGTAGGTTAGTTGGGCTTCGGATTGGTTTCGCAACATCAAGAACCAAAGGGCCTGTGCTGTGCTGTAATGTTCTATGTTCTATATTGATGGTAGTTAAATCTGTCTTCTGGAGACTTCATTTCCTGTGGTTGACTGACTACTTATTAAGTCTCATCATGTTCATACCAATTATGTAAAGAAGGAATTTTCTGAGTTGCACCACTTCGCTCTCTTCTGCTCTGTCCTGAATTTTGTATTTTGCCCTCTGTGTCAGAATCATTGACAAAAAATAACTGATCAGTTTTGGTGATAAATTTACAATCTAATCCTTCAAAATATCTTCTGAGTGGATTGCCAAACCAACATTTTTAGTAGGATATGCAGCTTTTGGCTATTCCTGTTTGAGATATGGTATCATTGGCTAACAATTATCAAATGCTTTATAGTAGTGTGTGGAAGTATGTGTCACAACTGACTGGGCCCTTAGACAATATTTAGCTGCAATTGACATTTTTTGGAGATTAAGTTTTAAAAGCATGTTAATTGTGAGCATTAGCTAATCAATAGACAGCCCCGACTTTTTGATGTTTTCACAATATTTAGTTGGCACTGGACTTATCTCAGTTATAACAAGGCATTTCAATACAATGTTTGCTTCATTTTAAGAATTCATGAGTTGAGGGTGTTGCTGGCAAGATCAACATTTATTGCTTATCCCTAATTATTCTGGAAGAGGTAGGATTGGTGAGCTGTCGTCTTGTATTGGACTTTGAATATTGGGAATCTCACTGTTAGAACAGAAGTTCCAGAATTTTGACTCAACAACAGGAGAGGATTGAGATATAGCTCCCTGTTAAGGAGGAGAAGCTGCAGATGCTCCCCTTGTCCTTCTAGGTGGTAGAGGTGTGAGTTTGGAAAATGCTTTTGAAGGAACCTTGATGAGTAAATGCAGCGAACTTGTGGTAGTACACATTGCTGCTGCTTTGTGTGGAGCTAAAAAGAACATTCAAGGTGATGGATGGACTTGTAGGCTGGTGACATGCTGCTTGACTTATTGGAGCTGAACTGATCCAGGCAAATTCTATCATGCTCCTGTTTTGTGCCTTGTGGATGGTAAACAGAAAATAAGGACACAGGAGGTAAATTGCCACAGAATTTGGAGTCACATGCCTCCTGTTTTAGCCACGGTTTTTATAACGTTGGTCTGATTCAGTTTCTGGTCTATAGTAAGCCCCAGGATGTTAATTTGAGGGATCCAGTGATGGTAACACAACTGAAAGTCCAGAGACAATGGTTAAATTCTCTCTTGCTGGAAATGATCATTGTGGAGTGAAGGCTCTGCTGGATCATGAGGTTACAGATTGTAGTTGGATATAATTCTCCTGTTGCTGATTGCCCACAGCCCCTCATGGTTGTCCAATATTGGGTTGTGAGACATGTTCAAAGTCTGTCTCATTTGGCATATGGGCAACACTTTCTAGCGTGTCCTTAATGTGAAGACAGGACTTGATCTCCACTGTGTCATTGCCATTCCTGCAAGCAGTCACTTCTGCAATAGATGCATTTTGGAGGACAAGGTCAAGTTGTCATGGCCACAGATCATAGCACTGTATCATGTATGGATACATCAAACTTCAAATTCCAACATTAAAAAGGAACTGCTACAGTCAAAAAGCATGACTACAGATGTAAATTCAGTGGCTGTCAGGAGAGAGAGAAAGATACTAGAATGTGTTATGGACTTGGCCAGACCCACTCGAAATATTTTAAGAAGGTAGCCTTACGTTTTCTTATTTTAAAGGCAAATGTAACGTGCTGTGTTCCAGATATAATTTGACTTGTATTAAGCAAAATACAAACACCATAGTTAAAAGACAACAAAAGAAAGAAGAACTAAGATTAATTTAACTTAGAATAATACATACAATAACTATTACTAATTAACTGTTCCAATATAGTAGCATCTGTTAGAAACACACCCCTTGGCAAAATTCAGAAAATAGATTTGTTTCACAGGTGACTTCTCAGAGAAAAACATCAAGAGAAAGTTCACAGAGAGTAGCAGACAGAAGACATTTACTGAAGCTTCCAACCTTATTGAGACTCCAGTAGCAACTGATGAACGTAAAAGCTAAAAACTAGAAATGCTGGTCTGTGACAGCTGGTCACACCCATCTAGGCTGCTTCTATTCTTCCAATTTTTATTTAAAATATCCAAGGCTTCTCAAGCTGTTTACATTACCACAGACTGCTGTTCACCTCGTGTTCAAACTCTTATCTTAAAAGAAACCAGGATGAGGAACACTTCTTAAAGTGTCACAGATGTCACACATGAAGTCGCAGTGAAGTGTGGAAGGGATGGAGTTAAAAGGGAAAAATGCACTACAAACTGAAATGTTATCTCCTGTGACCGTGATAGGAGAAAAGCCAGCTGTTGTGGCGAGAGATACAATTTTTGTCTTCCTTTTCAAGAATACAGAAGAACAGGAGTTAAATTTAAGGCCTTTTCCCCAGAGCCCAAAGCTAGGGGGCATGAGTTTAAGGTTAGAGGGGAAAGATTTAAAAGGGACCTGAAGATCAACTTTTTCACACAGGGTGGTGCATAGATAGAATGAGCTGCCAGAGGAAGTGGTAAAGATGGGTACAATTCCAACATTTAAAAGACATTTTGTCAGGTACATGAATAAGAAAGATTTAGAGGGATTTGTGTCAAAATGCAGGAAACTAGGACTAGCTTAGTTCAGGAAACCTGGTTGGCATGGATGAGTTGGGCTGAAGGGCTTGTTTCTGTGCTGTATACCTCCATGACTCAATCTTGGTCTGTTAATGCGAGTAGGGGAAGGTGGATTATATCGGTGCTTGTATATGCCAATGGTCTGCGGTTATCTATGTCCCTGAACCTAGGTTTAAGTGCAAATATGCTTCAAAGGTCACAGTTGACAAACCAC
This sequence comes from Hemiscyllium ocellatum, assembly GCF_020745735.1. Lineage (NCBI taxonomy): Eukaryota > Metazoa > Chordata > Chondrichthyes > Orectolobiformes > Hemiscylliidae > Hemiscyllium > Hemiscyllium ocellatum. The sequence goes on from NC_083405.1 coordinate 106,399,806, forward strand.
CCACTAGTCACCTTTGCATTGGAAGTAGAAGAGTCCCTTACTTTGAATACCGAAAGCCAGCTTGCCAGCAAGCCAGTCAAAAGGAAATCAGAGAAGTAAAATCTCCTCCCCATGAGTATGGCCAATCACTGTTGAAAGTAGTCAGGACAAAAAAAGTTCACTCAAAGCCAAGAATCACAAAATTACCAATTAACTATCAAGAATCTGTTATCTAATGACCAGTATATCTTCCAACATTTGCCCTTTTTTTGGACTTGTTTTTAATTTGTGTATTGTATTATTATCTTCTTACATTTAGTAATTTAGTACACAGTTTTGTTAACTCAAAGCCTGGTTAAATTGTAATAATTTGTGAAACCTTGCACAGCGTTTGGACAGAACTGTATTCATTACCATACATGTTGCTTTTTTTTAAAGATAACCTTCAGGTGTGGGTTGCCCCTGCATCCCTTTTTTTGTCTTGGAAAAATATACACTAGCGAGAAGGGGACATGAAAAGTCTTTAGCTGGTAGGATTAGGGAAAACCCAAAGGCTTTCTATAGGTATGTCAAGAATAAAAGGATGACTAGGGTAGGTATCGGTCCAGTCAAGGATAGTAGTGGGAAGTTGTGTGTGGAGGCGGAGGAGATTGGAGAGACATTAAATCAGTACTTTTCATCAGTATTCACTCAGGAACAGGACACTGTTGCTGATGTGAATATGGAATCACAAATAATTAGAATGGATGCCCTGGAAATATGCAGGGAAGAGGTTTTGGGAATATTGGAGAGGATGAAAATAGATAAGTCTCCTGGGCCTGATGGCATTTACCCTAGGATCCTATGGGAAGCTAGGGAGGAGATAGCAGAGCCATTGGCCTGGATTTTTATGTCGTCGTTGTCAACAGGAATAGTACCAGAGGACTGGAGGATAGCGAATGTGGTCCCATTGTTCAAGAAAGGGAGTAGGGATAGCCCTAGCAACTATAGGCCAGTGAGTCTGACTTCAGTGGTGGGCAAAGTCTTGGAGAGAATGGTAAGGGATAAGATTTATGAACATCTGGGTAGGAATAACGTGATCAGGGATAGCCAGCATGGTTTTGTGAAGGGCAGGTCGTGCCTCACAAACCTTATTGAGTTCTTTGAGAAGGTGACCAAGGAAGTGGATGAGGGTAAAGCAGTAGATGTTGTGTATATGGATTTTAGTAAGGCGTTCGATAAGGTTCCCCATGGTAGGCTAATGCTAAAACTTTGGAGGTATGGCATTGAGGATACATTAGAGGTTTGGATTAGGAATTGGCTGGCTGGAAGGAGACAGAGGGTAGTAGTTGATGGATTATGTTCATCTTGGAGCGCAGTTACTAGCGGTGTACCACAAGGATCTGTTTTGGGACCATTGCTTTTTGTTATCTTTATAAATGATCTAGAGGAAGGACTTGAAAGCTGGGTAAGCAAGTTTGCGGATGACACAAAAGTCGGTGGAGTTGTGGATAGTGAGGAAGGAAGTGGTAAGTTACAGCGGGATATAGATAAGTTGCAGAGCTGGGCGGAAATGTGGCAAATGGAATTCAATGTAGCTAAGTGCGAAGTCGTTCACTTTGGTAGGAATAACAAGATGATGGATTACTGGGCTAATGGTAGGCTACTTGGTAGTGTGGATGAGCAGAGGGATCTTGGTGTCCATGTACACAGATCTCTGAAAGTTGCCACCCAGGTAAATAGTGCTGTGAGGAAGGCATATGGTGTACTGGGCTTTATTGGCAGAGGAATTGAGTTCCGGAGTCCTGAGGTCATGTTGCAGTTGTATAAGACTCTGGTGCGGCCTCATCTGGAGTATTGTGTGCAGTTTTGGTCACCATACTATAGGAAGGATGTGGAAGCTTTAGAACGAGTGCAGAGGAGGTTTACCAGGATGTTGCCTGGAATGGTAGGAAAATCTTATGAGGAAAGGCTGAGGCACTTGGGGCTGTTCTCATTGGAGAAGAGAAGGTTTAGGGGAGATCTGATAGAAGTGTATAAGATGATTAGGGGTTTAGATAGGGTAGATACTAAGAACCTTTTACCGCTAATGGAGTCAGGTATTACTAGGGGACATAGCTTTAAATTAAGGGGTGGTAGGTATAGGACAGATGTTAGGGGTAGATTCTTCACACAGCGGGTTGTGAGTTCATGGAATGCCCTGCCCGTATCAGTGGTGAACTCTCCTTCTTTATGGTCATTTAAGCGGGCATTGGATAGGCATTTGGAAGTTATTGGGCTAGTATAGGCTAGGTAGGATTCGGTCGGCGCAACATCGAGGGCCGAAGGGCCTGTACTGCGCTGTATCCTTCTATGTTCTATGTTCTATGTTCTATGTTACTGAACAACACTTTTCCAAGTGCCCTGTTCTAACAGTTAAGAAATGGAACAGTGGATAGGGAGAGCAAACTTCACAGGAAAAATTTTACTGGCATTGTAAAACTGGAGAAAACTTTATTCCAACCATAATGATCTCATGAAAGCAATTTCAGGGCACTTAAACTGTGCATAAAGAGGTAAAGTTAGAAGAAAAAGGTACGATTATCAACTTCAGTAATGCAATGCATCAGGATCCCAAATTAGAACCTCTTGAGATAAAATAAAGAATTTTGATTTCCAAGATTAAAAATTACCTTCTGTTGTATATTAACCTGCATCCATGGTAGGGTTTATAAATCAGTTCACTTTAAGTGTTTTCAAAAGGATGCATCTGGAAAATATTGACAGTATTTTGTTACATACTTAAAGTAACAAGATTAGAAACTAAGAATTTTTCAATGTATGTTGCTTTAAATGGGAATAGACAACTTTTTAAAAATTCATTCATGGGATGATAATGTCACAGTCTAGACCAGCATGTATTACCCATCCTTAATCGTCCAGGGGCTAGTTAAGCATCAACCACATTGCTGTGGGTCTGGAGTCACATGTAGGCCAGATGAGGTAAGGATGGCAGTTTCCTTCCCTAAAGGACATCAGAGAACCAGATGGATTTTTTTCCAACAATCAACAATGGATGCATGGTCATCATTAGACTCTTAATTCCAGATTTTTGTTGAATTCAAATTCCACTATCTACTGAGGCAGGATTCGAACCTCGGTCCCCAGAACACGACCTTAGTCTCTGGATTAACAGTCCCAAGATAGGCCATCACCTTCCCACATGTTAAGCTAATATAAATATTATATAAATGTAATATATGGAATAAAGTACATCAATGATAACATTTAAAATTAAAATAATATTATTTAGTGAGACTAAGACTCTAGAATAACTTAAATTGAAAACTGGGAATTTAGCATAAACAGATGAGAAGCCAACTGAAGGGTAGAATATAGCTACCACTCAGGATTTATGCTGAGTTCAGAAATACAGTGAAATATGCAGATTCTGTAATAGGACCATTACTGATGCTAATTTACACTAAATATCTAGATTCAGAAACCAAGTGCACAGTAGTCACATTTGGAGCAGGACTGTCAATTATTGTAATTATCCTGTAATTATTGCATTTATATTTTTGGAAATTAATGTTTTATATGTTGGACATCTCCAATAATTAACTGGTATCAATTGATGTCCTAACATATTCATGGATATATAATTAGATAGCAGTGAAATGGCAGAGAGCTTGTATTTAAAATAGATTTTTGCCTGATGTCATGATAGAGAATAGTTTTCAACTGATTGCACTGAAACCACGCCAGCCTTGCAAGAGAAGTGAGCACTGCTGATGCAGGTCACAGATAAGGATGGCACCTCAACGAGGAGTGCTACATAAAATATAAGAAAAAGGAACAGAGTAGGAGATTGATCCTCCGAAAGCATCTTCCAAATCCATGACCACTGCCCAGGAGGACAAGGAAAGCAGATTCATTGTAACACTACTGTCTGCATGTTTTACATGTTATTAAATGAAAGGTTTTCCAAGACATTTGCCATCCTGATATAGAAATATGTCACCATTCCTTCAGTGTCACTGAGTCAAAATCCTGGAATTCCCTCTCTAATGCACTGTGGGCCTACCTACAGCACATGCAGTGGTTCAAGACAGCAGCTCAGCACTACCTTCTCAAAGGCAACTAAGGAAGGGCAATGAATAAATGTTGGCCCAACCAGCAATGCCCATGTCCCACAAGTGAATATATGTGTATAAAAAAAGTGCTATTTAGCTTTGCAATTTATATGAAAGTGAAGAGGTCCTTGTAACATCAATTACTGTGCACCATAGATCGAAGCAATGGGCTTAGTGCTTGCTTTGAGAGTTCTGAGATACAACTATTGTCAATAGTATTTTATCCTTTTTTATATTGTTATTTTCGGCTCTAATTGTTTGTGATAATAAAATCAGACCCTTTCAACAGTCCCATCAATTAAATGTGAATAAAATAAAGATAAACTGAAATTTTAAAAAGTAATTGAGAATTTGACCACGATTATTTTATATTAATGAACTATATTAATCCTGACGTTCATAAGCAATGCAATTGTCACAATGTGTTAATATTGATGCAAGCCTTTAGATGCTGGTGTTATGCAAGTTTCATTTCGTTACTGACTTTCTAGTATTGGTAACACTGAGAAAGAACCAAACTTTTTCCCACAAATAGTGAAGGTATTTATTATTAATCATACAACCCATATTGAGCTACTCACATTTCTAAGCAGGTAGTAATGAATCAGAGTCCCACATTTAAGCTTTTCCTGTTCAAGTTCCATTCATTGTTAATGTCAAGCTCTGCTTACTGCACCTGTAATTTCAATTTTTGAATTCGTGAGCTACCTTTGTTCTATACACTTCAGGATCATCTGAGTCAATCATCAGTTACATTCTTTATAATACAACTGTGTGGTAATGTGAGCTTTTTCATCTTCCTCCAACCCTTTGTCGATATAATCTGCCACTCCATCTTCCATGGCCACTTCCAATAAATTGTTTTCATTTGGTTATAATTCTTTATGTCTACATTAAAAAGTTGATTTTATCACTACCTTGCCAGTGTTATACCTCTTTAGAATATCTGAAGACTTCATCTTTGGCTCCCACATTTTGCCAATAGACATACTGACTCTTAGTAATACTAATTGTGCATCTATACATTTATTCAGTTTCTGAATGTAGGTTGATTGCACCTTATTCTGCACTTTCTTCACATAGTAAAGAAACTGTATTCTTTTGCTATAAACTCTTATTATTATCTCAACTCTATTTTCCACTTTAATAGCTCCCCAGACAGAATCAGATGATGTATATCCCACATAATCTGATTTGATCTTCATCTGAGTTGAAAACATTATATCCTGTCTATCACTAAGATTGATTTCCTGTCCAGAAATCTTCTCCTAGTTCATCATTATTACTAAAATCATTATCCACTGTTTTATTCCACAGTGCTTGCCTTCTTCAAAGTTTGTCATCCTATATAAACTACAGTTCATACACCAAATTCTTGTCACCAATTAGTTGTTATCAATCTCAGCAAGTCTGGCAGCATCTGTGGAGAGAAATCCGTATTTAAATGCAGTACCTTCTCAACCTTTCAACATTTATAACCTCAGTGAAGTTATGTTTCCTTTGACTGTAGCCTTCCCTGCATTTCAATGACTTTAGCTACCTCACCAACTGTCCATTCTCTAAATCTCCTTGGCATGCTACTTCCATTTTTGTCTTTGAAATGTTTCGAATTGTCAACTGTGCCTTCACCTTTTCTAATTTTCTTCTCTGTGAAATCTCAGATGTTTAATCTCAGTAAACATGTATAGAATTACCGATTGTTTCTGAAATAGTGGGGAGAAGAAATATTTGGGTAAGAAACTTTATATAGCAATTTACTTTTAAAAGAAGTGTAACTAAAAAGGTGTAGAGTAAAGTTTTAAGGTGGCCACTGATTTACATCTCACTAATAATAAAACTCATGTCTTGCAGCTGCCACTGGAGATATGCCAACTTACCAAATCCGAACCCCAACTACCACTTTACCTCAAGGAGTGGTAATGGCAACCTCACCAGGGACATTGCATAGTCCACAACAGTTGGCAGAAGAAGCTACACGTAAACGGGAGCTCAGGCTAATGAAAAACAGGTAAGATATCAGAAAATAGGTAATCCGCTGTATTGCACACTTAAAAAAAAATCTGTAATGAAAAGAATGTACTGAAATGAAGAAATGGGTATCTTATTCACAAAAATAATTAAACAGTTTTGCTGATTCTTGATTTTGGAGCTTTGTTATTGGTATAAATGTGCACTGTTTTAGGTTTGTTCAGAGCCAACCACTATCTTAGATTTCATTTCCTATGGGTTTTTTTTCAGTGATGATTTCTGTAAATCACACCTGTTCAGACCTGAGCACTAGAATTTGGAGATTCCCAAAATCATTGGAATGGATCAAAAACAGAAATTATAATTGTAATTTAATTATAACTATAATTTCTGTTTTTGTTTCAGAATTACAGCATCCACAGTTCTTTCTTGGTTTTTAGTTTATTTTCATTGGAATAGACTTCGATCAGCATTGTATTGCTAAAGCAACTCCCAGTTATTGGTTAGGTCCAAGGTGAAGTGGTTTAGAAATAGCGGGTGCCTTGAGAGAGGAAGGCTTTTAAATCCAGTTTAGTCATTCCTGCTTCAGCCCCTCCGTTAGGAAAAGAGACAGTCATACCTGAGGGACTGTTTTGAGGGACAAGCAATTTCTTTCAATTTGTGTGTGATGCTTGTATTGCTGAAGAGAAAACTTTGCAGACAGTGAAACATCCGTTTTACCATGAATTGATGCAGATTGTGTACAAGAAATAGCCAGTAACTTACAAGCATAAAAAATGAGAGCAAGAGTAAGCCATTTGGCATTTGAGACAATATGGTCTTGGCTGATCATTTAAATCAGTACTCTGTTCTGGTTTCTCCCATTACGCTTTGAACACTTGAGCCCTATGAACTATATATATTTCCTTCTCGAAAATAGTCAATGTTTTGCCCCTTCTAGGCAGAGAATTCTGCAGGCTCACCACACTCGGAGTGAAGAAATTTATCCTCATCTCCGTCCTACATAGCCTACCCCTTATCCTTAAGTTGTGATCCTTGGTTCTGGGCTTTCCAGTCATTGGAAACATGTATCCTGTCTAGTCCTTTTAGAATTTTATGGGTTTCTGTGAGATCCAATAACCCCCACCCCCCACCCCAACCCCACTTATTCTTCAAACCTCCAATGAATATACTATTAATCAATGCCACTTTTCTCTGTAACTCAGTCTGATAAACCTTCCATAAGTAGAACATCCTTCCTCTTAATGTGACCAAAATTGCACACCGTGCTTCAGGTATGGTCTCAACAACGCTCTGTACAATTGCTGAAAGACAACTCCACTCCTGAACTCAAATTTTCTTATGATGAACACCAGCATAACATTTGCCTTCTTCTTCACCTGTTGGACCTACATGCTTATTTGATATTGGGTATCAAGTTCCCAATAGAGAGTAAAGCCAGTGCATATTGTTATTAGCCGTTCATTGATACTGTTGCCGTATCCCATTGGTTCAGTTTGCACTGGTTTATTCAGGTTAAATTTTCAATGCTTTCTATATAAAATCTTACCTGGCTGACTTTCCAGTTCCTGCTGACTCTCCTTGGCATTCTGTTCCAACAACAGCTTGGGTTGAATAGCAGCTTTAATGTAAGAAAATGTTCCAGTGCAATTTACAGGGCTATCATTGAACTAAATGTGATGCTGAGCCACATAAGGAGGTATTTGGTGACATGATCAAAACCTAGGTCAAAGAGAATGATTTTAAGGAGAATCTTGAATGGAGAAAGGGAGCTGGAGAGGCAGTGCGATATAGGGATAGAATTCCAGGCCTTGGGATCTAGGCAACTAAAGGCATGGAGATGCAAGCATTGAATCAATGAAAGAACTTCAACATGAGGGGAATCTTAAAATAAGATATTTCTTAGCCTCCAGTCAATGCAGATTAGTGTGTGGAAGTTGGTGCAAATTAGGGCATGGAGCGAGTTTTGAATGACTTAAAAGTTTTTGAAGGCTATTCAAAACTGCATTAGAATAGTCAACCTGGAGATAATGAAGTCATGGGTGTTTATTTCAGCAGCAAAGGTTAAGTCTGGTGATGTAATGAAAAAGGAATTAGGGAGTCTTCGAGATGCTGTGGGTGTGTGATAAGATGTTAACCTTAATGTCAAGTATAACACTACGGTTGCAAATGTCTGGAGAGAGGGGATTTAATTGCAAGGAAACAAAGTTTATGACAGGGCCAAAGGCAATAACGTCTGTCTTTGAGTAGTTAGTTTCAAAGTTTCTTGCCCACTGAAGTCAGATAGGCCACCTCACAATTTATTGATGCTGGAATGGACAACAAAAGTGAAGATGAAGTAGTGTTGGGTATCATCAGTGAATTTATTAAAATTTGCATTGAATTCCCTGTACATCAACCATAACATCCTGGAACTGAATCTTTTTATGGGCTCAGGAAAATCTGAACTGTGTGGTTTTGTGTCTTGCAAACTGCAAACCCAGCCCACATGCGACTTTTTCCTATTTGTATTTTCAAGTTTGCAGTGCAGTTTCCATGTTGCATTGGAATATGTGAGGAATATTCAAAGCCAATTCAAAGGCTTACCTTAGTTCTCCAATGTAGCATCTTAGTTCCCAACAGCATACAAAGTCCCCTAAACCTCAGATTTTACTCCCTGCATCCAAGTGTTCTCAATGCCCTCAGATCACTTGTCGCTCCCTTTTTGCACCTAGGTGTCTTCTAATTCCCTTTAGGTTACTGTGAGCTAATTCTATGACCCCACCTATCCTCCAAACCCCTTCAGATCACTTATGCCACCTCTCTGTCCCTATCTAACCTCCATGTCTACTTATTGCAAATTCTTAATGTAGTTTGTCTGCAACATCAATGGAAAAATGAACATTTCACCATCTCATAAGTGTCCACCTCATTGAGTCTGAGAAAAGATGTACTTTGCAATGTGAAAAATCCTTGTAATATTTATATTAGCTTGCCTCAACAAACCAGTAACCACATCAAACCACTCTGTTATTACAACTTCTTGAAACTGTCATTCATTTCTGAAATTAATGTAACACTGTTTGTGCCAAGATGTATTAGCATGTGAAACACGGTCAGTATTCTGAATGGCCACAAAAGATAGACTGCTATCTGAGAAGAACAGACCAACTGATACTAATTTTTAATTTCAAAACAGAGTGCCTGTCAATCAATGTAGAGGAGTAGACAGCTAGCCTTTATTCATCTATCAATATTACGTATTTTTATCAGCCAGAACTACTTGAATTATAGTGAACAATGCAAACAGGCAAGATATTTTGGAACAATATTATTCCAGTACGTTGCTTTCTGCAATGAAAAATCACTGTAATGCATGTGAACAAATGCATTAGGACTGGTCACTGTAAGGGTGAATTTACTTATCCCTATAACAAATGGATGTATTGAAAGTGCATCTGCTACATTACAGCGCAGGAGCTTTGGTAACTATCTGTGATTCTGTCTCAGTAAATTCTTCCTTCTGAGAGTCAATATGGGCATGACAGGCCACATAGCCATCTTGAAAACACCTTACGGTTAACTTTCAGAATGTTCCAGACTTCTTAGAAGGTTTTCCATTTTCTTTACAAACTCTGACTTTGCATGCTGTTAATAGGCTTCCAAACCCTGAACAAGCAGATGAAATTGGTGTGCAAAAGGAAGTCCAATTTTCAGCCCCCATTTAAATTTGGAACCCGACTTCAGCAGGGGTGGCTGTGTTTTGCACACTACGATGTGTGACCATACATGCTTTAAAATGTGCCTCTGAACACAGGTAAAACTTCTGCTCATTCCCTTCATTTTCATTTCTACCTTGCTACCTCAAAAGTTTGCCTGAAATTTACATAAAAGTAAAAAGTGAGATGCTTAAACTCTGTACTGTTGCATTGCTAGTCTTCTGCATTTTGCCTGCTCTGCTCCCTCTCATCTCAGCACACATCTACAATTGCAGGAAGAGCCAATGGCCAACTGGCTGTCAAGAGGCTTTATCTTGGTACAACTTAGCTTATTTTAAATCTTCTTCAAAGGCCTGTGTCTTCAATGGTGGCAATAGTCATTTGCCCTCAAGAAAATTGCTACTTCTACTTAAGACCCTAAAGCTTTGTGAAAAATGACATCAGCATTACTGACAGTAATAGTACAATAATAGTTTTATCCATGCCCATTGATGCAGGCAAGTGTTGAAATAATCCAAAGTCATCTCATTGAAAAAAAATTGATTTTTAAAATTTTGACATTTAAACTGCAACTCCATTTGATCTAGATTCTTTGTTTCACAATATTACTGTCATAGTCCAAGAAACCAGGCCAAAACAGGTTTCTTTAATTTCTCCAGTGTGCACTTGCTGTTTATGACATGATGCTGGTCTACACTTTTCAATGCCTCTTAAAAAGAAATGTGTATCCTTTTTTTGACACTTCCAATAACACCACTGGAAATATTTGGTAACTTAGCAGGCTTGGGGACCTACTTTAAAGTCTAACATTCTAATTCACTAATTGAAGTGTTGTATCTTAAATAAGTTGTGAATAACTTAAATATTTTTATAAAAGTTCTCAAATTGTGTCAATCCTTTGGTCACCATTTGAACCAGCCTTCTAATGTGACAATTTAGAAATATGACTCCTCACTCTGTATTCTAATCTGGTTTATCGTAATGGTGATCCTTATTGAAAGTTATGACTGCATTTTGAAAATACTAACATTTTTAAAAAGGACATTGCTGGGTGGTATATTCTGTGTATGTGTCATATTATAACTACATAGGGAAGTGCATATGGGTTTATTTTCCTTTTAGGCATCATTAAATTGAAGGTTGTCTTTGTGTACTATTTCAATGTTATGATGAAAATTCAAATGTGCTTAATTTCATGAAATAAAGATATTTTGCATCTTTGCTTTCTTTTGATAATTTGTTGTTATTATAAGCATATTTTGCAACAAACACCAGTATTATTTGCATGCAGTGTCTTCTCGAAAAATAATTTACCCAAGTTAAGTTACATCAATGGGAGTTTTACATGCAGAGATTGGTAGTCTCTGATTGTAATGTAGCAAGGTCTGATTGACCTAGTAATGCCATACACCAACTATGTGCAATCTAACTAGCTGTGGGTTAATAGCATGCCCTCTTCCTGGTATGTCCCTGGTTTTGCTTTATCCTCATGCATTAGTAGATTATCCTACTGCCTGCCAATGGTTATTCCTCTTGCAATCCTCCTGCATGATTTTTTTGTTGTGATAATATTAGAGTTTCTATTTTGACAGAGACATTTTGAAGTCCTTAAGTCATAGCTTTTGACTCAGTTTACAACAAACAAATCTTGAGCTTCTCTTCAAAGGAAATTCTGTGCAGCTGCATTCAATCCTGACTTTAACGTTGCTGCTTGAACACTCTTCATTGATGCTCCATCATGCAAGCCTATTACAAAGGGAAGCTGAGAAAGTCAGGCTTGCCATTGCAGCATATAAGCAAGAATTAACAATTTAAAAAAAAGCAGTGCTTGAATGAAAATTTATTGAAAGTTCCAATTTTTATACATTGTTGAAAGATTTGCAACAAATAACTATCACCAGTCTGAAATGCTACAGAAGTATTTCCACATGTATTAAGTTAAGGAATGTGGTATTCAAAAATGCATTTAAAGATAGTATTATGTTTTCAGTTTTCAGCAGCAAGGAAAACTTACAATTCACAAATTAAAGAATTTTTAAAACAAATTTCAATATTTTCCATAAAATTATACTTTGTTGGCTGTCAACTTACTAACTGTACTAGGAGGTCTGCCATAATGCTGTGTTTTGTTGATAAAATGACAGTCTTAAGCTTTAACTCTGTATGTTGCATATATGTGTTATGGATGTTTAAAGTGATATCATGCAGCCCAAGATAAAACATAACATGCTTATCTTGTTAAGAATAACATTATAATTTAATTTAGTTATTGAATTTATTGTTTTGTAATTGTTCTGGTATTTACAAGCATTTTGTAAACATTTGGACTTGGGCTTAAGTAGCTAATTGGGCTCTATAATTTCCTCTTGCTAATTTTGGAGAAATTATTTACATAAGTACTTTACGTCTCTGTCAAGATTTTAGAAAAATGCATAAGTAGGCCCAAGTAATGGCTTTTTAAACTCTGAACAAGGTATAAGACATTTTTGTTGCATGGACTACCTAAGAGGGTTGGGGACAGTGATTTTTATTTAGTGAAATTGGCAAACCAAAGAAAATCCAAATATGCTTAATTTTGCTGCTAATTTGATTAGATTTCCTACAGTGTGGAAACAGGCCCTTCGGCCTACCAAGTCCACACTGACCCCCGAAGAGCAACCCTAGATCCATTTCCATCTGACTAATGTACCTAACACTATGGACAATTTAGCATGGCCAATTCACCTGACCTGCACATCTTTGGACTGTGGGAGGAAACTGGGGCACCCAGAGGAAACCCACACAGACACGGGGAGAATGTGCAAACTCCACACAGACAGTCGCCCAAGGCTGGAATTGAACCTGGGACACTGGTGCTTTGAGGCAGCAGTGCTAACCACTGAGCCACTGTGCTGCCCCAGCACATTTCAGTATTTTAACATTTTATGTAATTTTAAAATGTCTTTACAAAAGGATGACTCAGGAAAAATATAACGAATAATGAACAAAGAGCTAATCATTCCTTTAGTATTATGATCAATAGAATTTTTTTAACACTATTTGATTGTGTCCTCAGAAATAACTGGAAGGATGAGCATTTCTTGTTGCTTTTCAAAGATCTTAGTTAACATGTTTAGACTGATGAAAATAGACAATGGTAATATTTTTATTCTGTTTAATAATTTTGCACATACTTGTGTTTTGCAAACCAAAAAACGTGATCCCTGGAAAGTGATCAAATTACTTGTTTCATTGCTGTGGCCATATACTTCAACCCAGACAGAACCTTACATCTGAATACAGTACTTCAATTTGATGTGGTGTGTCACCTGTCAAAAGTCGTTCGATGGGGATGAGTCAACTGCATCCCAGTCCTGGCATTCATACTGGTTGGCTGCAAGTAATTCCATAAATAGGATTTAGATTTTGGAGTGTTGCGAGGGAAGTTGCAAAGCCAGCAGCTTCTGATTTTGGTTGGTACAGGTCGTAGCTCAAGGACTGGGGATCCTCAAGTGGCGCTCTAAGGATGGCATTACAAAGACAAAGTATACAGATTAGTCGGTTTCTTCCCTTTTTCGGCTGTCGCTATGATGTGCCTTCTGTTAATTCCAGGGAGGCTGCTCGTGAATGTCGCAAAAAGAAGAAGGAGTATGTCAAGTGTCTTGAAAATCGAGTCGCTGTGCTTGAAAATCAAAACAAGACTCTTATCGAGGAGCTCAAGGCCCTAAAAGACTTGTACTGCCATAAAACAGATTAACAGCTTCAAACTGCCACTTTCATACTTTTTGAACTCTGACCCAGGCATGAGATGTTGCAGTTCCATGGACTACCAGGTGGAGTTGGAACAGGGACACTTTTGAGCATGATGTACTCCATTTTGCTTTGTATTTTAATCTAGCCTATGAATTCACTTGCAAGTTTGGGATCTTGGGGAGGGTTGGGGGTTTGTGTTGCTGAATCATGTTGACCTATAATACTGGAATTGTTCCAGAAGCCCTGATGTTGCATAGCATATCAAGTATTTCTCGTTCCTTTTTTGCTTCTGCTGTTTGCAGGGAGGCTGCCAAAGAATGTCGACGTCGAAAAAAGGAATATGTAAAGTGTCTGGAAAGTCGCGTTGCAGTGCTGGAAACCCAAAACAAGCAGCTAATCGAGGAACTCAAAACTTTGAAAGAACTTTATTGTGATAAATCAGAGTAGTATTTGTGATCTGAGTTCTGACCAATTTGATGTCTACAGCATCTTTCTTTGAAGATGAAGCTTCTGCAGCTTCAGACTGCTTTTTATTTTTTTGCTTTGCAAAACTACGTAGACAACATCAGAAACTTTAACCTGTAACATTTCTCAGAAGTTATTCACAGTAATATATTTTGTTAAGTGTTTGTTGTATAACGAAAATTGTGAAAAAATGAACAAAAAAACTTTTGTAAAAACAATTAGTTAAATGTGTATATACATATAATGTGCCTGTTACAATGTACTGCAGTACTTGCTGAAGTTGTTCTATTTGTTAAACATTTGCATTTAAGATTTATGTGTTGTGCATTATATGCTGTCCTGAAGAATACAATGTAATATTTTTATAGGTGTTTAATGTTCTTTTAGTGCCCTATTATATAAATACAAATTTAAAAAGCTATGCAGGGTAATTGAATAAAATAATTCAGAAGAAATTTGCCCTATATAAGAAAAAGCTACCTTTAAAAAGGAGTGGGGGGTGGGGGGGATTAGAAAAGAAAAAAATGTCATTGGCTAATTATATGTAAAGAGAGTGTTATATTCAGTAGCTTGCAAAACAATTGGAATTTCTAGTTAATTTCTGACTTTCATTTATATATGTTATTTTGTAAAATGTAGCTGTACTGCTCTCAGTCCATGCTTATGTAGTTCAAGGATTGGAAATAGGTTTTAATAGAACCACATTGGTTACAAAACACTTTTTGGTTTGTTGCTTGAGTTAAAATATGCACACATTATGTACAAATTTTGTTCCTTTGAATCATCAATTATTATCTTGTGGGGAAACAGTGTTAATCATAATGGTCAGTCACCAAGAAAGAAAATTAATTACTTTCACTTCACTATTATTTCTGCTTTTTCCTGACTCTGCTTTTGGATAATGTGGCAATAATTTCAAAACATGTGATATTTATTACAGACCACTTGACTTGTTTTGAGAGCCTGGACCCTTCAGTATTGTTTGATGCAAGCTTAAAAATTTCAAAGTAAATTTCCAGAGTTTTGGGCACAAATTTCCTACGTGATCAAAAAAGCCAAGTTCATTTTTTTTAAAAATAGTAGTCCTACATGGAGAAAATTATTTGTGAATTCTTCGTACAAATTCCTCACAATGATGTGTTTTGCATTGTGGAAACGAGACTTAACAATGTGTTTTCAAATTTTATTTGAATTGGAATCTAGTTACATTCTTTAGATCATAAGAATCATAGCCATTTAGCCCTTTATACCTGTTCCACCATTCAATAAGTTCACAGCTGATCTGATTGTGGCCTCAAAAATCCTTTAAAAATTTCTCCTGCTCAGCCTGGATTAATTTCAATGATCTATCAACCACTGATCCAAAGATTAACATTTCTCTGAGAGAAGAACTTCTTCCTGACTTATGCCTTAAATAGGAACTGCCTTTTTTTTGAATGTGCCATTCTATTTCCAGATTCCGTCATGAGAGTAAACATTTGGCATCCATCTTGTCAAGCCCCTCAAAATCCTACATTTCGATACAGTCATAGTCATCCAGCACAGAAACAGACCCTGCGCTGAAAATGTGTTGCTGGAAAAGCGCAGCAGGTCAGGCAGCATCTAAGGAACAGGAGATTCGACGTTTTGGGCATAAGCCCTTCTTCAGGCTTATGCCCGAAATGTCGAATCTCCTGTTCCTTGGATGCTGCCTGACCTGCTGCGCTTTTCCAGCAACACATTTTCAGCTCTGATCTCTAGCATCTGCAGACCTCACTTTCTCCTCACAGAAACAGACCCTTCAGGTTAACTAGCACATGCTGAACATAATCCTAAATTAAACTAGTCCCACCTGCTGCTCCTGGCCCATGTCCCTCCAAACCTTTCTTATTCATGTACTTATCTGAATGTTTTTTAAACGTTGTAACTGTGCCCACTTCCTCAGGCAAGTTCATTATATATGCAAACCACCCTCTGTATTAAAAAAATGCCCCTCATGTTTTTAAAATCTCTTTCTTCTCACCTTAAAATATGCCCCTCTAGTCTTGAAATCCTCTATTCTCGGGAAAAGACTCTTACTATCACCATTATCTATACCCCACATGATTGTATAAACGTCTAGAAGGTCACCTCTCAATCTCCTATGTTCCAGTGAAAAAAGTCTTGCTTGTCCAGCCTTTTTTTAAATAAATCAAACCTTCCATATGTTGCTACATCCTGGTACAGCTCTTCTGAACCCTGCCGAGCTTAATAATATCCTTCCTATAACAGGGCAACTGGAATTGGATGCTGTACTCCAGGAGAAATCTTACCAATGTCCTGCACAACGTCAACATGACCTCCCAACTCCTAAACTCAAATGACTGAGTAATGAAGGCAAGTGTGCCAAATTTCTTTTTAACCATCCTGTCCATATGTGATGCAAACTTCAAAGAATTATGTACCTGAACCCCTAAGATTGTCTACCCAAGGCCCAACCATTAATTGTATAAGTCCTGCCTCTGTTTGTTGGTCCAAAATGTAATACCTTGCATTTATCCAGATTGAACACCATCTGCCGTTTTGCAGCCCATTGACCCATTTGATCAAGATACCTTGTAGTCTTAGAAAACCTTCTTCACTGTCTATTATGCCACCAATTTTTGTGTCATCTGCAAACTTACTAATCATGCCTTCTGTATTCACATCCAAGTCATTTGTATAAATGACAAACCAAAGAGTAAGCTGAACCGATTTCTGTGGAATACCATGGTGACAGGTCTCCAATTCAAAAAGCAACCTTCTGCCACCATTCTGTCTCCTGCTGTTAAGCCAAATATGTAGCCAATTAGTAAGCTCACCCTGAAACCTATTTCACCTGACCTTATTAGTTTGTCTACCATGTGGAACCTTGGAGAAAGTGAGGACTGCAGATGCTGGAGATCAGAGTTGAGAGTGTGGTGCTAGAAAAGACAGCGGGTCAGACAGCATCCGAAGAGGAGGAGAATCGATGTTTCGGGCATAAGCCCTTCATCGGGAATGAGGCTTGTGGGTCGGGGCTGAGGGATAATTGGGAGGTGGGGTGGGGTTGGGGGAAGGTAGCTGGGAAAGCAATAGATGGATGAAGGTGAGGGAGAAAGTGATTGGTCAGAGGGAACAGTGATGGATGGATCCAGAGGGTGGTACCGAGTTGGAGGCTTGGAACTGGGAGAATGTGGGGGCAGGGGAAATGAGGTAGCTGTTGAAATCCACATTTATCCCGTGTAGTTGTAGGTTCCCAAGGCAGAATATGAGCCATTCTGGGTGGTAACGGTTTGGCAGGAGAGGAGGCCCAGGACCTGCATGTCCTTGATGGAGTGGGAGGGGGAGTTGAACTGATCAGGCAGTGTGTGCGGGTGTCCCAGAGATGTTCTACGAAATGGTCAGCAAGTAGGTGTCCTGTCTCCCCAATGTAGAGGAGACCACACCGGGTGCAACAGATGCAATAGATGACATTGGTAGAGGTAAGGTGAATTTCTGACGCATGTGGAAGGATCCCTTGGGGCCTTGTATGAAGGTGAGGGGAGTGGTGTGGGCACAGGTTTTGCACTTCCTGAGGTGGCAGGGAAAGGTGCCAGGGGTGGGGTGTGGGCTGGTGGGAGGTGTGGACCTGACAAGGGAGTTGTAGAGGGAATGGTCTTTTTGGAATTTTGATAGGGTTGGGGAGGGAAATATATCTCTGGTGGTGGAGTCTGTTTGGAGGTGGCGGAAGTGGCAGAGGATGATGATTTGTATGTGGAGGTTGTTGGGGTGGACCTATAATCAAATAGGAACTGGGACGGTTTGCTATCTAGCGAGGCTGCAGGCTGTTTCTTCAAGTCTGCCTTCAAACTTTGGATCGCTCTTTCTTCCAGACCATAAGATGATGGATGGCATGGAATTATTCTGATTGATTGAATCCCATGCAACTTTAGGAAATACTCAAATTCCCTGCTGGTAAAAAAAAATGGCCAATTTAGTGTGACCAACACTTGAAGTCCATGTATTACAAAGGATGTGTTTAGTTTTTCTATCATCCTTCCTGTGTTTGACAATGAACTCTATGCACGTCCTGTTACTGAATGGGTGTCTACAGTGACAAAGAATATTGAGCCTGTGAAAGGATGTGCACAGTCAACGTGTTACCAAGTCCATGGTTTACCCGACCATTCCCATCAATGTGGGTGATAGTAATTTCTTTCTTTTTGGCATTCTGGGCACTGCCCCACCAATGTGCCTATGTCTTTACCCAATCCTGGCCACCAGACATAATTTCTCACCAACATCTTCATTTTGGAGACCCTAGAATGATCCTGGTGGATTTTTAGTGGAAACTACTGCTCGGTACAATCATTCTTGTTCCCCATAATAATATGCTGCTCCCTCCTCTGATCTAGTCTCTCTGGGTCCAAAGGGGTTTCAGACCTGGTTGTAATGACCCTTTGGTTCCCCCCGCCGCCACCATCACCAGATGTTTCAGTTTTGCCAGGACTGGGTTTTTCTGCACCAAAACTCTGATATTGTCAGCTGTGACTGGAAGTGTGTCCACAAAATCTAACACCATGACAGACTCTTCCAGTGGTGGTACCACCAGTGGTGTATCTGCCAGTGGAGGCAGCTCAACGTATTTGCATTAGCTACTAGGCCTCCTGGAGGCCAAGTGTTTCAGAGTGTAATTATATGCACTTAGTATTAGAGACTGCTGCTGAACTTGGCCTGAAGCTATGGGCTGCACTGCCTTGTCCCCTTTAAGGAGACCTAGTAGGGGTTTGTTGTCCATTATTATGACAAATTTATATTCATAGAAGTATTGGTGGAACTTTGCGACTCCAAATATAACCACCAAAGGTTCCTTCTCGATCTGCATGCATTTACTCTGCATTAGCCAAAGTCCTGGAATTATATTTTGTTGGGCATTCCTCTCTATTGGGGCACTTAAGAACTAATACTACCCTGATGCCATATGGGGAGGCATCACATGCCAATATCAGACCTCATTTGTCATCATAGTGTGGTGCTTAAGCAACATCTTCGAGGATGATAGCTGTTTCTTCTCTTCCCTGAAAGCTTTGGCTTGGTTATACAACCATTTCCAAGACTGACTGTTTTTTATGAGTTGATTCAAAGGTGCCAGGATGCA
The DNA here is from genome assembly GCF_020745735.1 of Hemiscyllium ocellatum. Lineage (NCBI taxonomy): Eukaryota > Metazoa > Chordata > Chondrichthyes > Orectolobiformes > Hemiscylliidae > Hemiscyllium > Hemiscyllium ocellatum. Next base: position 106,418,858 of record NC_083405.1, read on the forward strand.
GATCAGGTTATGTATGGGCTTTCTGTAATAATTTATCAACCCTAGGAAATCCTAAACTCCGGTACAGATGTGAGACCTGGGGCACCTTTGACCACCCTCACTTTATGTTACAATGTGTGTAACCCGGTATTGTCGACCCTGTAGCCCAAGTAAGTCACACATTTTTCCCTCTTAGGCATATGCCTGCCTGGGTCTCTTTAGTCCTCCTTCCTTGTTATTAGCATGTCATCTAAATAAATGGTGACCTGGGGTAGACCTTGTAAAATGTTCTCCATTGTCTGCTGAAAAATTGTACAGGATGTCGATACCCCAAATGGCAGACTTGTATATTGGTACAAATCCTTTTGAGTATTAATTGTATCATACTTCTTGAATCTTCATCTAACTGTAACTGCAGGTACACATGGCACATGTCCAGCTTCATGAAGGACAGCCCACTGCCAGTTTTGCTTATAAATCATCTATGTGAGGGATTGGGAATTTATCCAACTGTGATAAGCTGTTCACTGTTTGTTTAAAATCCCACAAAGACAAACTGACCGTGAGGCTTCAAATTTGTTAAGACCAGTGCTACCTATTTTATAAATTATTCCAGTTTGATGATTCCTTCACTTTCCAGCCTTCTGATTTCTGCCTCTACTTCTGCTTGTAAAGTAATGGGCAGGCCTTGCAAAATCCTGGAATTGCTTCCTGGTCAACATGCAAGATGACCTTGTCTCCTTTGATAGTTTCTAGACCTTCACGAAAGATTTGTGGGTATTTAATTCGGAGTTCACTCAGACACTCACTAGGATGTTTTATCTCACCACCCCCTCGGCTCACAGCCTCATTCCTGATGATGGGCTCCTGCCCGAAATATCAATTTTCCTGCTTCTCAGATGCTGCCTGACCTGCTGTGCTTTTTCAGCACCACTCTAATCTTCTATCAAAAAGTTTTAAGCCAATCCAGATGATTCTCTCTCAATCAATTTCACTCCATCAAGCTTGGGTCCGAGCCATTTACTACAATCACTGGTAACTGAAACATAGAACATTACAGCTCAGTACAGGCCCTTCAGCCCTCGATGTTGCACCAATCTGTGAAACCAATCTGAAGCCCACCTATTCTACCCTATTCTATTTTCATCCATATGTCTATCCAATGACCATTTAAATGCCCTTAAAATTGGTGAGTCTACTACTATTGCGGGCAGTGCATTCCATGCCCCTACTACTCTCTGAGTGAAGAAACTACCTCTGACATCTGTCCTATATCTATCACCCCTCAATTTAAATCTATATCACCTCATGCTAGCCATCACTATCCAAGGATAAAAGGGTCTCACTGTCCACCCTATCTAATCCTCTGATTATCTTATATGTCTCAATTAACTCACCTGTCAATTTTCTTCTCTCTGATGAAAACAGCCTCAAGTCCCTCAGCCTTTCCTCATAAGACCTTTCCTCCATACCAGGCAACATCCTAGTAAATTTCCCCTGAACACTTTCCAAAGCTTCCACATCATTCCTTTAATGTGCTGACCAGAACTATACGCAATACTCCAAGTGCAGTCGCACAAGACTTTTGTACAGCTGCAACATGACCTCATGGCTCTGAAACTCAATCCCTTCACTAATAAAAGCTAACACACTGTATGCCTATCAAACTGGGTGGCAACTATGAGAGATACATGGACACCGATATTTCTGCCCATCTACACTACCAAGAAACTTACCATTACCCCAGTACTCTGCACTTCTGTTGTTCGTTCCAAAGTGAATCACCTCACACTCTTCTGCATTAAACTCCATTTGCCACCTCTCAGCCCAGCTCTGCAGCTTATCTATGTCCGTCTGTAACCTGCAACATCCTTCGGCACTTCCATAACTCCACTGACCTTAGTGTCATCAGCAAATTTACTAAACCATTCTTCTGTGCCCTTCTCAGGCCATTTATAAAAATGACAAACAGCAGTGGCCTCCAAAACAGTTCACCAGTAACTGAACACCAGGAACTCCCATGAACCACCACCCTTTGTCTTCTTTCAGGTAGCCAATTTCTGATCCAAATGGGAAAATCCAAATTCCTCTGTATTTTCAGCAATAGCCTACCGTGGGGAACCTTAAAAAATGCCTTACTCAAATCCATATACACCACATCAACTGCTTAACACTCATCCACATGTTTGGTCACCATCTCAAAGAACTCAATAAGGTTTATGAGGTATGACCTACCCTTCACAAAACTATGTTGACTATCTCTAATCAATGTATCTAGGTGACTTTACCCACAACCAAAATAAGGCTCACTGATCTATAATTACCAAGGTTATCTCTACTCCCCTTCTTGAACAAGTGGACATTTGCTATCCTCGAGTAAAAAATGAGGTCTGCAGATGCTGGAGATCACAGCTGCAAATGTGTTGCTGGTCAAAGCACAGCAGGTTAGGCAGCATCTCAGGAATAGAGAATTCGACGTTTCGAGCATAAGCCCTCCTGATGAAGGGCTTATGCTCGAAACGTCGAATTCTCTATTCCTGAGATGCTGCCTAACCTGCTGTGCTTTGACCAGCAACACATTTGCAGACATTTGCTATCCTCCAGTCTTCTGGCACTATTCCTATAGACAATGATGACATAAAGATAAAAGCCAAAGGCTTTGCACATTCCTCCCTGGTTTCCCAGAGAATCATAGCATAATGCCATCTGACCCAGGGGACTTAACTATTTCCAGAATTGCTAACACTTCCTACTTGTGAACTTCAATCCCTTCTAGTCTAGAAGCCTGTATCTCAGTATTATCCTCGACAGAATAGTCTTTTTCCAGTGTGAATACTGACGAAAAATATTCATTTAGCGCTTCCCCTATCTCCTAGGACTCCATGCACAACTTCCCAGTATTGTCCTTGATTGGCCGTAACCTTTCTGTAGTTATTCTTTTATTCCTGATATACCAATAGAAAGCTTTAGGGTTTTCCTTGATCCTATCTGCCAACAACTTCTCATGTCCTCTCTTATCTCTTCTTAGTTTTCTCTTTAAGTTTTTCCTGATTTACTAGTAATTCTCAAATGCCCTAACTGAGCCTTCACGTCTCATCCTAACATAAGCCTTCTTCTTCCTCTTAATAAGAGATTCAACTTCTTTCGTAAAGCGCGGCTCCCTCACTCAACCACTACCTCCCTGCCTGACAGGTACATACTTATCAAGGACACGCAGTAGCTGTCCTTTGATACAGCTCCACATTTCAATTGTGCCCATCCCCTGTGCATCCTAAGTCTTGCCTAATTGCATCATGATTGAATTTACCCCAGCTACAGTCTTTGCCCTGCAGTGTATACCTAAAGTAAACATAACCAAATTGTAGTCATTATCACCAAAGTGCTCACCTGCCTCAAAATCTAACTCCTGGCCAGGTTCATTACTCAGTACCAAATCTAATGTGGCCTCGTCCCTTGTTGGCCTGTCAACATACTGTGTCAGAAAATCCTCCTGCACACATTGGACAAAAACTGACCCATCTAAAGTACTCAACTATAATATTCCCATTCAATATTTGGAAAGTTTCCATAACAACTACTGTGTTACTCTCACTCCTATCCAGAATCATCTTTGCTATTCCTCCCTCTATATCTCTGGAACTACTTGGAGGCCTATAGAAAACTTCTAACAGGGTGACCTCTCATTTCCTCTTTCTAACCTCAGCCCATGCTACCTCAGTAGACGAGTCCTCAAACATCCCTTCTGCCACTGTACTCCTGTCCTTGACCAACAATGCCACACTACCCCCTCTTTTACCAAATTCCCTGATCTTACTGTAACATCTAAACCCCTGAACCTGCAACAACCATTCCTGTCCTTTCTCGATCCATGTCTGCAAAATGGCAACAATATTGAAGTCCCAGCTACCAACCCATGCTGCAAGTTCACCCACCTTATTCCGGATGCTCCTGGCATTGAAGTAGATACACTTCAAATCATCTTCCTACTTGCCGGTGCCCTCTTGCGAACTTGAAACCTTATTTCTGACCTCACTACTCTCAACCTTCTGGCCACCTAAAATTGGAGGTGTAGTGGACAGCGAAGAAGGTTACCTCAGATTACAACAGGATCTTGACCAGCTGGGCCAATAGGCTGAGAAGTGGCAGATGGAGTTTAATTCAGATAACTGCGAGGTGCTGCATTTTGGGAAAGCAAATCTTAGCAGGACATATACACTCGAATGGTAAGGTCCTAGGGAGTGTTGCTGAACAAAGAGACCTTGGAGTGCAGGTTCATAGCCCCTTGAAAGTGGAGTCGCAGGTAGATAGGATAGTGAAGAAGGCATTTGGTATGCTTTCTTTATTGGTCAGAGTATTGAGAACAGGAGTTGGAAGGTCATTTTGTGGCTGAACAGGACATTGGTTAGGCCACTGATGGAATATTGCGTGCAGTTCTGGTCTCCTTCCTATTGGAAAGATGTGAAATTTGAAAGGGTTCAGAAAAGATTTACAAGGATGTTGCCAGGGTTGGAGGATTTTGAGTTATAGGGAGAGGCTGAACAGGCTGGGGCTGTTTTTCATAGAGTGTCAGAGGTTGTGGGGTGAGTTTATAGAGGTTTACAAAATCATGAGGGGCATGGATAGGATAAATAGACAAAGTCTTTTCCATGGGGTCGGGGAGTCCAGAACTAGAGGGCACAGGTTTAGGGTGAGAGGGGAAAGATATAAAAGAGACCTAAGGGGCAACCTTTTCACACAGAGGGTGGTACGGGTATGGAATGAGCTGCCAGAGGAAGTGGTGGAGGCTGGTACAATTGCAACATTTAAAAGGTATTTGAATGAGTATACGAATAGGAAGGGTTTGGAGAGATATGGGCTGGGTGCTGGCAGGTGGGACTAGATTGGGTTGGGATATCTGGTCGGCATGGACGAGTTAGACCGAAGTGTCTGTTTCCTTGCTGTGCATCTTATGACTCTATGACACTGGAGCTTCAATTTGGGTTCCCATCCCCCTGCTGAATTAGTTTAAACCCTTCCAAAGAGCATTAGCAAATGTCTCCCCAGGATATTGGCACCCCTCTGGTTCAGGTAAAGACCATCCTGTTTGTAGAGGTCCCACCTACCCCAGAATGAGCCCCAATTATCCAGGTATCCTCCCTCCTGCACCATTTAGAACATAGAACATAGAAAGATACAGCGCAGTACAGGCCCTTCGGCCCTCGATGTTGCGCCGACCGAATCCTACCTAACCTACACTAGCCCAATAACTTCCAAATGCCTATCCAATGCCCGCTTAAATGACCATAAAGAAGGAGAGTTCACCACTGCTACTGGCAGGGCATTCCATGAACTCACAACCCGCTGTGTAAAGAATCTACCCCTAACATCTGTCCTATACCTACCACCCCTTAATTTAAAGCTGTGTCCCGTAGTAACACCTGACTCCATTAGCGGTAAAAGGTTCTCAGTGTCGACCCTATCTAAACCCCTAATCATTTTATACACCTCTATCAAATCTCCCCTAAACCTTCTCTTCTCCAATGAGAACAGCCCCAAGTGCCTCAGCCTTTCCTCATAAGATTTTCCTACCATTCCAGGCAACATCCTGGTAAACCTCCTCTGCACTCGTTCCAATGCCTCCACATCCTTCCTATAGTATGGCGACCAAAACTGCACACAATACTCCAGATGAGGCCGCACCAGAGTCTTATACAGTTGCAACATGACCTCAGGACTCCGGAACTCAATTCCTCTACCAATAAAGCCCAGTACACCATATGCCTTCTTCACAGCACTATTTACCTGGGTGGCAACTTTCAGAGATCTGTGTACATGGACACCAAGATCCCTCTGCTCATCCACACTAGCAAGTAGCCTACCATTAGCCCAGTAATCCATCTTCTTGTTACTCCTACCAAAGTGAATGACTTCACACTTAGCTACATTGAATTCCATTTGCCACATTTCTGCCCAGCTCTGCAACTTATCTATATCCCGCTGTAACCTACCACTTCCTTCCTCACTATCCACAACTCCACCGACTTTTGTGTCATCCGCAAACTTGCTTACCCAGCTTTCAAGCCCTTCCTCTAGATCATTTATAAAGATAACAAAAAGCAATGGTCCCAAAACAGATCCTTGTGGTACACCGCTAGTAACTGCACTCCAAGATGAACATAGTCCATCAACTACTACCCTCTGTCTCCTTCCAGCCAGCCAATTCCTAATCCAAACCTCTAATGTATCCTCAATGCCATACCTCCGTAGTTTTAGCATTAGCCTACCATGGGGAACCTTATCGAACGCCTTACTAAAATCCATATACACAACATCTACTGCTTTACCCTCGTCCACCTCCTTAGTCACCTTCTCAAAGAACTCAATAAGGTTTGTGAGGCACGACCTGCCCTTCACAAAACCATGCTGGCTATCCTTGATCACGTTATTCCTATCCAGATGTTCATAAATCTTATCCCTTACCATTCTCTCTAAGACTTTGCCCACCACTGAAGTCAGACTCACTGGCCTATAGTTACTAGGGCTATCCCTACTCCCTTTCTTGAACAAGGGGACCACATTCGCTATCCTCCAGTCCTCTGGTACTATTCCCGTTGACAATGACGACATAAAAATCCAGGCCAATGGCTCTGCTATCTCCTCCCTAGCTTCCCATAGGATCCTAGGGTAAATGCCATCAGGCCCAGGAGACTTATCTATTTTCATCCTCTCCAATATTCCCAGAACCTCTTCCCTGCATATTTCCAGGCCATCCATTCTAATCATTTGTGACTCCATATTCACATCAGCAACAGTGTCCTGTTCCTGAGTGAATACTGATGAAAAGTATTGATTTAGTGTCTCTCCAATCTCCTCCGCCTCCACACACAACTTCCCACTACTATCCTTGACTGGACCGATACCTACCCTAGTCATCCTTTTATTCCTGACATACCTATAGAAAGCCTTTGGGTTTTCCCTAATCCTACCAGCTAAAGACTTTTCATGTCCCCTTCTCGCTTCTCTTAGCTCTCTCTTTAGATCCTTCCTGGCTACCTTATAACTCTCTATCGCCCCAACTGAACCTTCACGCCTCATCTTTACATATGCCGCCTTCTTCCCTTTCACAAGGGATTCCAATTCCTTACTAAACCACGGCTGCCTCACAAGGCCCTTTGCACCATGCCTGACTGGTACATACTTAACGAGGACACGTAGTAGCTGCTCCTTGAACAATCCCCACATCTCATTAGTGTTCTTCTCTTGAAGCCTGTTTTTCCAATCCACACATCCTAAGTCATGCCTCACTGCATCATAATTTCCCTGCCCCCAGCTATAACTCTTATAGCTATATTTCTGTAGCCACATGTACAACTCTTCTTTCTCCATATTCCTCATCTCACTAACATGTGGTGTGTGTAACAAACCAGAGATAACAAATCTGTTTGTTCTAGCTCTCAGCTTCCAACCTAGCTCCCTGAAATTCTGCCCTAAATCCCCATCTCTTTTCATACCTATGTCTTTAGTGCCTATGTGGACCACGACTTGGGGCTGCTCCCCCTCCCCCTGAAGGATCCTGAAAAGGGATCCGGCTGCTTCTCATAAGAGACTGGAACCAGCATTGTACCCTTAATCTGGAAAGGTTTTCCGATATAGCCGGAGTTGCTTGAACACGCACCAGTGGTTTCAAAACAGTTTCTACCCTACTGTTGTTAGAACACTGAATATACTATCAAACTCTTAACATTCGCCCATACCTGTGTTTTTGTTTTTGCTGCTGTTTACCTATTATTTACTTATCTATGCTCTGTGATCTGCCTGTATTGCTTGCAAGACAAGGCTTTTCACTGTGCTCGGTACACGTGACAATAAATTCAAGTCAATTCAAATCAAACTTAAAGGTTGGAGTCCAGAGCAAATTTTGTTCAAGACTGGATCTGCAATCACTGAAATGGCCACACCGGTATTGACCTCCATTAGAACCGGATGACCATTGTTTATTTTGATTGATTCTGATTTAGATGGTACTAAGCAATTTAAGTGTTCATACCCAGGCATTGGTAGACTTTCTGGGGTGTGAACTCTACTGGTTACTGGCTCACTTCACTGTCTCGAATCCACATATCAGCAGCAACTACAATGTCTTGCAGGCCCATTTCCTGAAGAAATTTTTAACGGTTTGCCTGAGGCTTGTCTTTGTTTTGGGGTATTGGCTGACCCAGAGTCTCTCTGTTCAGGATATGTCCTGAGTGTGGCTATGCAATTGCCTTCATTCGAGGTGCTGTTTCCCAAACTTAATCAGGCTGGTTAGGGTGTCAGAATACCCTGCAACCAAATGCTCCTCTTGCCACATTTTCTAATGAGAAAGCCAGTTGTATTGCCTGTTCGAAGTCTAGTTGTCTTCATCTAGTCGGCACTTTTGCACAGTTTTACCATTAATCCCACATACCAACCAGTCTCTCAGCAACTCAATATGGGTTAAACCAATGTCACATGCCAGTGCCCGTTGTCTCAACCTAGTCAAAAGTCCTGATACAGATTCCCCTGTTCTCGAATTGCCAAGTTTAAAAGCGATACTAGAGGATCATAATTAGAGGGGATTTGGGGTTGGAATATTCCTTAACTAAATCTACCAACTTTGGAAAGGTTTTAGTATATGGTGCCTCAGGGAAAGTTAGGTTCCTAATAACTGAAGGACCAAAGTGGACATGTATGTGTGGAATGCAGGAGATGGGCGAGGTTCTCAATGAATATTTCTCCTCTGCATTTATCATGAAGAAAGACATGAAGACTTGGGAACTTGAGGAAGTTAGTGGTGATGTCTTGAGGACAGTCCATATCACAGTAAAGGAGGTGTTGGATGTTTTAGAATGTATGAAGTTGGATAAATCTCCAGACCAGATATATCCAAGAAACCTGCAAGAGGCTAGAGAAGAAACTGCAGGGGCTGGCTGATATTTTTGCATCATCGTTAGCCATGGGTGAGGTCCCTGAAGACTGGACGATGCAAATATTGTGCCCTAATTCAAGAAGGGCTACAAAGAAAACCCTGTGAACCAGAGACCAGTTAGCTTAATATCTGTGGTAGGTAAGTTACTTGAGAAGATTCTGAGGGAGCTGAAAGTGTGTTGCTGGAAAAGCACAGCGGGTCAGGCAGTATCCAAGGAGCAGGAGAATCGACATTTCCAGCATGAGCCCTTCTTCAGGAATCTTCAGCTTTCTGAGGGATAAGATATACATGCATTTGAAATGACAGGATTTGATTAGGAGTAGTTAGCATGGCTTTGTCCATGAGAGATCATGCCTCACAAATTTATTAGAATTCTTTGATGAAGTGTACAGGAAAATTGATGAGGGCTGGGCAATAGATGCAATCTATATGGATTTCAGTAAGGCCTTTGATAAGGTTCTGCATGGTACGCTGCTCTGGAATCCAAGGGAAGCTGGTGAATTTGATATACATTTGGCTTGATGGTATGAAGTAGAGGGTAATAGTGGAAAGATGCTTGTTGAACTGGAGGCCTGTGATTGGTGGTGTACCTCGGGTGGGTGCTAGCCCCACTGCTGTTTGTTATCTATATCAGTGATTTGGATGAGAATGTACAAGTTATGATTAGTAAGTTTGCTGCTGACACTTAAATAGGCAGTATCGTGGACAGTGAGGAAGCTTGTCAGAAATTGCAGCAGGCCTTTGATCAGCTGGGGAAGTGGGCCGAGAAATGGCAATTGGTGTTTATATAGATAAGTGCAAGGTCTTGCATTTTGGAAAGTCAAATCAAGGGAGAAGTTTGATGATGAATGGTAGGGCCTTAAGGAGTGTAGTGCAACACTGTTCAGGTTCATAGTGCTCTGAAGGTGGAGTCACAGGAAGACAGGGCAGTGAAGAAGGCTTTTGGCCCACTGGCTTTCAGTCAGGGCATTGAGTATAGATGTTGGGAAGTGATGTTGTAATTGTACAGGACATTGGTGAGACCGCACTTGGAGTATTATGTTCAGTTTTGGTCACCTGCTTTTGGAAGGATATTATTAAACTGCAAAGAGTGCAGAAGAAGTTTACAGGGATGTTGCCAGGACTCAAAGGTCTGAGTTGTAAGGAAAAGTTGGACTTTTTTCTTTGAGCATAAGAGACTGAGCAGGAATCTTACAGAAATGTATAAGATCATGAGAGGCATGGATAGGATGAATGCACTCAGTCTTTTTCCCAAATTTGAAGAATCGAGAAATAGAGGCATCAGTTTAAGGTTAGAAGGGAAAGAATAAAAGGAAACCTGAGGGACAACCTTCTTTACACAGAAGGTGATATGCATATGGAATGAGCTGCTAGCGGAACTGGTTGAGGTGAATATATTAACAACATTTGAAAGGCATTTGGACAAATACATGGACAGGAAAGGATTAGAAGGATAAGGGCCAAGTGCAGGGAAATGGGCTTAGCATTGATGGACATTTTCGTCAACATGGACAGCTTGGGCCAAAGGCATGCAAATATTGTCAGGAAAAGCAGCAAGCCTGAGAACTGGGGCAATTTAAAATTCAGCCAAAGTCTGAACAAGGATGGGGAACAGAGTAAACTTGCAAGGAACAATCAAGTTTTTACAATAAGGTTTTATAAATATGGAAGAAAAAGTATTAGTGATGACAAATGTAGGTCCCTTAGAGTCAGAATTGGTGAAATTATAATGGGGAACAAAGAAATGGCATTAGATGGGTGAGTTGGACTGAAGAGTCTGTTTCTGTGATATACATCTCAATGACTCTATGAGTCTAATTGAATACATATTTTAGTTCTGTCTTCAAAAAAGACTTAAGCAATTTCTCAGAAATGTTAGAGAACCAAGGGTTGTGAAAAGGAGGATTTAAAGAAAATCAGTCTTAGGAATAAAAAAGTGCTAGTGAAATTAATAGATTAAAGGCTGACTAATGTCTTTTGCCTTAGAATCCAACAGACTCTTGATTCTGGAGATTGAATAGATTCCTGCAGATTGGAAGGTTGGAAATTTAACCCCATTATTTAGCAAAAAGAAGCGAGGGAGAGAAGAAACAGGAAATCACAGATCAGTCCGAGGAAAATATAGATAAGTTGCAGAGCTGGGCAGAAAGGTGGCAAATGGAGTTCAATGTAGCTAAGTGTGAAGTCATTCACTTTGGTAGGAGTAACAAGAAGATGGATTACTGGGCTAATGGTAGGCTACTTGCTAGTGTGGATGAGCAGAGGGATCTTGGTGTCCATGTACACAGATCTTTGAAAGTTGCCACCCAGGTAAACAGTGCTGTGAAGAAGGCATATGGTGTACTAGGCTTTATTGGTAGAGGAATTGAGTTCCAGAGTCCTGAGGTCATGTTGCAGTTGTATAAGACTCTGGTGCGGCCTCATCTGGAGTATTGTGTGCAGTTTTGGTCGCCATACTATAGGAAGGATGTGGAGGCATTGGAACGAGTGCAGAGGAGGTTTACCAGGATGTTGCCTGGCATGGTAGGAAGATCGTATGAGGAAAGGCTGAGGCACTTGGGGCTGTTCTCATTGGAGAAAAGAAGGTTTAGGGGAGATTTGATAGAGGTGTACAAGATGATTAGGGGTTTAGATAGAGTAGACACTGAGAACCTTTTTCTGTTAATGGAGTCAGCTGTTACTAGGGGACACAGCTTTAAATTAAGGTGTGGTAGGTATAGGACAGATGTTAGGGGTAGATTCTTTACTCAGCGGGTTGTGAGTTCATGGAATGCCCTCCCAGTAGCAGTGGTGAACTCTCCCTCTTTATGGTCATTTAAGAGGGCATTGGATAAGCATATGGAGGTTATTGGGCTAGTGTAGGTTAGGTAGACTTTGGTCGGCGCAACATCGAGGGCCGAAGGGCCTGTACTGCGCTGTATTTTTCTATGTTCTATGTTCTATGTAATATGAGAAAAATATCGAAGATGTGATGACAGAACACTTGAAAAGCAATAATAGGATTAGACAAAGTCTATATGGGTTTATGAAAAGGCAATCATACTTAACAAATCTACTGGAGATTTTTGAGGATGTAACTAGTAGAATAGCTAAGTGAAAACCAATGGATATTGCATGTTTGGATTTCAAGTTCGCTTTTAATAAAGTTTCACATAGAAATGTTGAAGATAAGACCTGGAGTAGGGCATCTGACCTCCCGAGCCTGCTCTACCTTTTAATATGGCCATGGCTGATCATTGCATAAGACACTCGGGCTCGAGAAGTCAAATGCCCTACTCCTGGTCTTATTAAAGCATGCAGGATTATATGTAATATACTACCATGGATTGAGAATTAGTTGACAGTCCAGAAACTGAGAATGAGAATAAATGGTTAGTAGGCTATTGTTAGTATACCACAAGGATTAGTGCATGGGTCTCAGCTAATCACAATATATATGAATGATGTAGATGATGGAACCAAATACATTATTTCAAAGTTTGTTGATGTCACAAATCTAGGTGAGATTGCGAGTTGTGAGGAGGACGCAAGGAGGCCTCAGGGTGATCAAAACAAATATGTTGGCAAACAAATGGCAAATGCATATTAGCATGGATAAATGTGAAGTTATACATTATATGTAAAGCAACAAGGTAGAGTATGATTTAAATGGTTTTGCATTGGACAATATAGATGTATAAAGGAATCTGTGTGTTCTTGTACATTATCAATGAAAATCAACAGGCAGGGGCAGCAAGCAATTAGAAAGGCAAATGGCCTTCATTGCAAGAGATTTTGAGTTCAGAAGTAAGAATATCTTACGGCAGGGCCTTGAACTGAAGTATTTGTGTGCAGTTTGTCTCCCTACCTAAGAGAGGATATACTTTTCAGAGAGGGACTGAAGCATAGGTTGATACTGGGGACGATAGGGCTCTTGTTTGAAGAGAGATTGGTTCAACTGCCTAACCTGCTGTGCTTTAACCAGCAACACATTTTCACCTGCATCCACCAGAGGTTAGAAGAATGAGAGAGGACCTGATTGTGATGTATTAAATTCTAACTGGGCTCAATAGGCTTGGTGCTGGGAGAACGTTTCTTCTAATTGGCAAGACTACTTTCAGGTTGTACAGTCTCAGAATATGGGACAGAACTATTTGAGACTGATTTGAGGAAACATTTAACTCAGAGGTTAGTCAAACTGTTGAATTTGCTACCACAGTAGCCAGGAGGCTGTGTCATTCCATATGTTCAAGAAAGAAACTGATACATTTTTAGATACTGTGGCATCAGGATATACGGTGAGTAAGCAGGAATATGATGTAGAGATAGTGGTTCAGCTATGATCACCTCCTGTTCCTAGTTCTTATGTTTATGCAAGTTGTCAGCCATCTGTTGTTTTCCACAGAAAACTCTTGCATTGGCTGAAGCAACTCCGGCACTTGCTCATACCCAGCTTGTGCAAAACAGTAATGAACCTTAATGTGCTGCCTAATGTCAATGAAGCACCGAGGACTCAGACCAACCAAACGACCAGAGGAATGTTCAATATAGACCTAGCTGAGTACTCTTACCTTCAACAAAGTCTCGAAGACTACATAGATGTGTCCAGCATGCAAATTCCAAGTATTGGCTTGTTGGAAAAGTACCATCTCTGTATTCTGTACTATGCCGGGACCCAACAACTTCAAAAAGTATCACTCCACATATCATCCAGCCACAATGTTTCTGCTTTGTATTGCTACTCCTTGCAGGACTACCCCCAAAATGCTTGACAGGCCTGGGGGATATGATGGCATAGTGTTTTTTTACTGGATTAGTCATCCAGAACACCATGCAAAACTTCTGGGGACAAGGTTTTGAATCCCACTTGAAATTTGAATCCATTAAAATCTTGATTATAAAGCTTGTCTAATGGTGATCATGTCACAATTGTCATTTGTCAAAGATCCATCTGGTTTACCAATTCCTTTCAGGAAGGAAATTACTGGCATTACCTGGTTTGGCCTACATGTGACTCCAGATGCTTGGCAAATGTTCCTCAATTGCTGTCTTGCCAGTTACGTCTGGGTGATAAATGTTGGCCTAGCCAACAACACTTGTATCTCATGAATGAACAAAAAAAATTATACAAGACCTTTCATAATGCCTGTTTTAAAGAAGTGTTATTTTGTACTTGAGAAGTTAACTGTCTCTCTCCACAGATGCTGCTACTCCTGCTGAGCTTCTCCAGCATTTTCTGTTTTCTTTCAGAACTCTGGAGTTTCCATTTACTGGATGTTCTAGTTGTCCAAGTATACACATACATATATGTATACATAATTCCTCACTGGAAAAAGCTTCCCTAGGGGAAAAAAAAGTTAAATCATTTAAGCAAGAAAATTTCAATCTGAATCATTGCATGCAGATGACTTCTGTCAAGAATTCTCGGGTAAGACATGTACAGGTATGAGCCAGCACAAAGACATTGTTTGACCCATTATGCCCATGGAAGTCCACAAAGATCTGACTACACTCATCCCATTTTCCAGCTCTTGGCATCCTCATATAAATCTCCTCAGCACCCTCCCTAGTGCACAATATCCTACTTAAAATGTTGCTACAATTAATTTGGAAACATTTGCTGCACTTCAACCCACACTATTCCCCATATAACCACAAAGATTATTAATGATCTAATCAAAGCATGTTAAATCCCTGATTTATCTGGCTGTTGGAATTAAATAGCTCTGACCAGTTTCCTGTACTTAATAAGAACTATTGTTTATTACAAAATAAGTAAATTCTTATCACAAAAAAAACACATAAAAATTTAATCCTGTTTTAAAACCACTAAACGCGTACAAGTGGATATAGACAAATAAAAACACTGGTTTATGTGTGGAGGGGAAAAGACCTGAAAACCACAGATTGGTAGCATCAGACCACAGGGTTTGCTGAGATGAACCTTTCAGCTTGCCAGGACCTTTGGTCTTGTCTCTTATTTCTCCAGTTCCTTCACTTCTTCATGGGAGGAACAGGGTATATTTTACACACTGCAAAATCTCTTGGGGACTGGTTTAAAGACAAAAACTTACAGCAACCAGTGGGAGAAAATAACTGGCTTTCTTCACACTTTGTTTTTCTTTTTTGCAGAGTGGGAGACATATAACCTGCCATTTAAGAGATCTGAAGGCTTTGTGCAATATTGTTCACATCCACAAGCTGTTCAACTGCCCAGGAACCAAAGAGTTGTCAAGTGGATGATCTTTGGCATCCATTATTCGTCACAAATGCACAGACCAATCAGCTACTTGTTACCAGCCAAATCTCAGTCTATGTAAATACCCTGATGTTGTGCTGTCTATAAATTATTCCCCCCACTGCCTGAACATAGAACAGTGTAAACACCATACACAAAATGGAGCAAGAAATCCGTAAGGAAATATTTAAGTCAACACAGAGTAAACAGCATGTCTTTTCATTTTTCTATCTTGAAAAACTGTGGACTTCCACAAGAAAGAACTGTTTTTAAAACTGAGGATTTACCAAGATGGTTGCATAACTTCACAGCCAGCAAGTTAATACGTAATGTGAACACTGTTTTTGTGGCAGTGGGACCCTTCCAATTTACAGACAATCAGGAGCTGAGGAATCGTTCACAAGTGAAGCTGATTGGTTCTCATCCAACTGAGCAAATGGAACTGGAAACTTTTTATAAAGGGACAAACATAGTGAGAGAGAAAGAAACAGAAAGGCATGCAGAAGGTGCCTGTTCTCTGCCGTTAAAAAAAACAGTTTAAACTTGAAGAAAATGAGGAGCCTTTCTTACATCAGTTGCTGGAACTTTGATAGTTTAATTGATAAATCAGAGACATTTTCCAAGTGAATCAGTTGCTCTCTACTGTTTACCAACTAGTGGAAGCAAGGACCTAGCTAGCTGAAGAATTGGGAAGCAAAGACCATTGAATTGGCTTTCCATTTTTGTTTAGCTCCGTTAGTAATCAATTTTTCCCATTTATTTGTGTGTGTGTGTGTGTGTGTGTGTGTGAGAGAGAGAAAAGGGGAGATTATAAGATTAGAATTATAAATTAGTGGTGTTATAAACCAATGTTACTAATTTAGCCCTGTCAAATCATTACTGAGAAGTAAACCCACTCCCTCAACAGGTAATGTTTTTACTATTCCAACAATTGCTTCTTCTGCTAACAAATTGCATTCTAATTGTTCTTAATCTGATGGAACCAGAATATATTCTCCAACAGGCTGGGTCTGTTTTCCCTGGAGACTGAAGAGTGACCTTATAGAGGTTTACAAAATTACGAGGGGCATGGTTAGGGTAAATAAACAAAGTCTTTTCCCTGGGGTTGGGGAGTCCAGAACGAGAGGGCATAGGTTTAGGGTGAGAGGGGAAAGATATTAAAGAGACCTACGGGGCAACTTTTTCACACAGAGGGTGGTACGTGTATGGAATGAACTATCAGGGGAAGTGGTGGAAGCTGGTACAATTGGTTGGGTATATGAATAGGAAGGGTTTGGAAAGATATGGGCCGGTGCTGGCAGGTGGGACTAGATTGGGTTGGGATATCTGGTCGGCATGGACGGGTTGGACTGAAAGATCTGTTTCCATGCTGTACATCTCTATGACTCTGTGACTCTTATCCCATGTATTGGCTCCCATCAAATTCTCTGGAGAGAAAATCAATTCTTTCTCCAGTAGAATTGATTCTGTTTCCCCTGTATCCCTTAGTATGAAGTTAAAAAACACACAATACCAGGTTATAGTTCAACAGGTTTGTTTGGAAGCACCAGCTTTTCATATAGCTAGTGGACTATAACCTGGTGTTGTATAATTTTTAACTTTGTTCATCCCAGTCCAACACAGGCTCCTCCACATCATCCCTTACTATGGTTATAGGTTTATCCAACCCTCTTGAATAAAAAAAGGAGTGACTATTCTTTTTGACAAAAAACTTGCATGCCTCCCATCTACTGACAGAAATCACGTCCAACCTTTTTGTTATAGTTAGAGCCATACCCTCGCTTTTTGTGTTACCTTGGCCAAAGGGAGAAATGGGAAAGAGACAGAAATTTAAATGTAAAGCAATGCAGTTGCAGCGAGCTAAACTAGAGTTTTAGGCAAGTGTGAATTTCCTGAACCTCTAGTTTAGATTGCCGAAGTTGCAATGTTTTTTAATTTCCATTTCTTACTCTTTTCTCTCTTTCCTGCTTTCTTCCCTTTGGAATTTCTTTTTTTCTGATCCTCCCTCTGGATTACCAATTCCAATTTTCTCATTTTCATTTTCATTTACCTGAACTGCGACTCAAAGTTGAATCTGATGTATTGCCTGTACCACCTGATCTCTCTATTTCTACTAAACCCAACTGCTTCATTATTAAATCTATAATGTCTGTTTTCTTAGCTTGTTCTGGCAACTTTATTTGCAGGCCACTGGTTAACTCTGTTAATTTAGCTTTAGTTATACCCTGCAAACATCCAACAGGTTTAAAAACTTTTTAACAATTTCCAGTGCCATCTTAAGTCTAAGTAGAAAAGTGTGATGCTGGAAAAGCACAGCACATTTCTAATGAAGGGCTTATGCCCGAAACATCAATTTTCCTGCTCCTCGGATACAGCCTGACCTGCTGTGCTTTTCTAGCCTCACAGACTTGACTCTGATCTCCGGTATCTGCGGTCATCACTTTAAGTCTAAGTACAAACCTGGTGTTTGAATATCCACTCTAAGTACCAAAATTAAATTCCACATCTACATGGTTTGTGTTTCAAGACTGAGGGATTCAGCCCTGAATTATTTAACAACATGGAGACAGACAGCCGAACTAAATCCGCCTTTCTACCTCAGTATTCACAACACAGTAAAATCAAAGCATCAACATTCCCAATGATTACTCCAATGTTTCCTCACAAGACTTTTGAATGACCAATCCCTGATTTTATGAATAATTAATTCCAGCCAACGGTTTCATGTCTTAAATAAAACACTTAATGATTTTACTAAGTCATTAACTTAGGGGAGAACAATGAAACAAGGTAATCTGTTTACTATCTATGTTTTCAACTCAAAAAATTTGTTTTCAGTCCCCCATCCACACAAAAAAACAGGCAGACATACAAACACTGCTATGGGATAAGTAAAGGAGACTAACAAAACTGGCCAGACTATTTAAATGCTTTTCATGATGCGTTATTTCACAATCCTTATTTCACAAAAGGACTTCTCAGTTCCTTTTCTGGGACTGCTGATCAGGTTCATTTTCTCAGTTCACCTAGCCAAAGAAAACAATACTTCCAACAATACTTCTGACTCAGCTTTATTTGGGCTTTTGGAAGCTGATTGGGAGATTAGTCAAGTAGGTTTTGAATCTTCATGTGGTGTCATGAGCAGCCAAGTCCATCTCCTCTAGAAAACATAGTTCAAAAAGATCATCTTCAACAATTGGTTTCACCCTGAAAGACTGACTGTCTTTTCCTGAGGCCTCAATTGCCACCTGTTTGAATACTGGGGTTCTTCCAGACTTGCCAGAACCAATTCCCAGGCACTGACTTCATTAATAGCCTACTTCTGCTACCTGTTTAAATGCATTGGTCTTCTCCGGGTCGTTGTGTCTATAGGAACCCAATTAATTGAGACTCAGTCTTCAATGAACCTTCAGGCCTGGTCTCACAAGTAAACAAAGTCTGTTTGGTCTGTCTATTTCCCTTACAACAAACCGTTTCAAACTCCCCTAGTCAATTTCAAAGCACCAAACCAAAATTGTTAAAATCAGTGAGGGCTCCAATAACTTAACATTTTAACTCCGGGAATAGTGGTTTCAGCATGCTACTGCAGTGAGTTTTAACACTAGGTATGTTCTGGCTCATATAAAACATATCCACCAGAAGTGGCAACGAAGATGCAACAACAACTGGGAGAGATTGCCTGGAGTCTTCAAATTTGACTCTAACCTCATGAGGTCTCATGCAGAAAGTCAAATACAGGAAAGGAAACAAAGCCAGCCACTCTCCCTCAGCCAATAAATCAGCACAACTGTTAAATAATATTGGCAAGAAGCACTGTAGCTATCTAGAGTACAACATGTACTCTGGATGTGGGACTTCAATATCCTTCTCAAGAGTGACGTGGTAGTACTACTATTGTTAGAGGTTAGAGGCCTGCAGGATATAATGATCAGGTTTGGTCTGCAGCATGTGGTGAGAACCCCAACAAAAAAACAAAATAATCCTCATCAATCTGCCTGACACACATGCATCTGTCAATGACAGTATTGGTATGAATGACCACCACAAAATCTTTGAGAAGACAAATCTTATCTTCGCTCAGGATTGGAAATTAGTCCTGAATTCAGGCGGGCATTGTGTATGTCCAAAAGGCACATGGTTAGTGTTCCCCAAGTTTGTGTATGTATTTTAAAGCCAGCAGAGACTATCTCATCAGCATTTGATGGAATAGGTCCCTTTAGTAAAAGGAAAAGTTATGGATGTCAAGTTTTATCATGTGCCCTGTTTGTTGGTAATCAAGGGTTTCTGTCATTGTTGCAAATCCCACATGAAACATTTAGATTTGACAAAAGTGAAATGGCTCCTTTGGGAATGCATCCTAGGTCCTCACCATCTTCACTGTTCCTTCAATGACCTTCTTGTAAATAACATAAAATTAAGTGGGAAGGCAACTGGTGAAGATGAAACAAGGAGTCCGCAGAGGTTAGAGGCCTTGTAAATGGCCCAACAGGCCATTCAGTTCAAGAGCAATTAGGGATGGGCCACAAATACTGGTCCATGAAATCCCATGAAAGGATAAGAAAAGTTTGAGGTTGTGAGTGAAATCTTGGGAGATGACATATAATTTGAAAAAGTTTCAAGCGTGTATTTTGGCAGAAAGATTATTTAAATGGGGAAGACTGCCGACTCCCAGAGAGCTTTGAATCATTGAATAGATCTAGAGATGAGATTGATATATTCTTGAATGATGGGAAATTCAAAGGACATAAGGAACATTCAGGAGATTAGAGTTGAGGCTGAGATCATATTAAACATGATATTGAATGGTGGAGCTGGCTCAGTCATCCGATTTCCAGTCTTTTGTTGAAGAGTCATCAATCAGAAATGTTAAGCTGGTTTCTGTCTGCAATCTGACCTGCATTTATTATCTTTATTATTCACAGGACCCCAGGATCTACTCTTGTTGTTATGTTCTTACAATGATGTCTTTATTATTAACCTTTTGAGTGATTTTAATTCTAGATTTCCATCATCCTTTGTTTGGAAAAGAAACACTTCTTGACTTCACTACAGGTTTTTTGTTTATTTGATTTATTATTGTTCCCTGCACTGAGATACAGTGAAACATTTTGTGTGCTAACCAGACAAATCATACCTGACACAAGTACATCAGTGTAATGGAACAGAATACAGGATACAGTGTCACAGCTACAGAGAAGGTGCAGAAAAAGATCAATTTTAATATATGAGAGGTCCGGTCAAAAGTCTGATAACAGCGTGGAAGAAGCAGTTCTTGAATCTGTTGGTACGTGTTTTCAAATTTTTGTATCTTCTGCCTGATTGAGGATAGAAGAGAGTAGAACCAAGGTGGGAAGGAGTCTTTGATTATATTGGCTGCTTTGTTGTGGCAGTTATAGGCCACACCTTGAGTATCATGTCTCCTGGTCTCTGGTTTGGTCTCCTGGTTTAGTCTGAGGAACGAAAATCTTGCCATTGAGGGAGTCCAGCAAAGATTTGCCATACTGATTCCTGGGATGGCAGGACTGACTTATGAAGAAAGATTGGATTGATTGGGCTTGTACTCACTGGAATTTAGAAGAATGAGGAGGGATCTCATAGCAATATATAAAATTCTGATTGGACTGGACAGGCTAGATGTGGGAAGAGTATTCCCGATGTTGGGGAAGTCTAGAATTTAGGGTTACAGTCTAAGAATAAGGGATAGCCATTCAGGACTGAGATGAAGAAGAATTTCCTCACTCAGAGAGTGTGGAATTCTCTCCCATAAGTAGCTGTTGGGGCCAGTTCATGAAATATATTCAAAAGACAGCTGGATGTGGCCCTTGCAGTTGAAGGGGTCATGGGGAATGGGGAGAAAGCAGAAATGGGATACTGAGATTGCATGGTCAGCCATGATCATACTGAATAGTGGTGCAGGCTTGAAGGGCTGAATGGCCTACATCGCCACTTATTTTCTATATTTCTTTGTTTTTCCTGAAGCCATGGGAAGCATAGATGAAGTCAATGGATGGAAGGCTTTATGATGGACTGGGCTACATTCACAACTCTTTAACTTCATGCGCTCTTGGGCAGAGCAGTTGACATACCAAGCTTTGATGCATCTGGAGGTTGCCTTTTAAGGTGTGTCGATTAAAATTGGGAAGAGTATTAAGATTATGGCCTTTCAATGAGGATACCTGTGTGAGGGAGACTATAATCTGAATCACCCTTTAAATCCGTTTTATTTGAATTAAGTTGTCCCACAACTTTCTAAACTTAATGAATTACGAGCTGAATTTCTGTAACCCGCCCTCATACATTAAGCCTTTAAGTTGGATTGTTTTTGGGTGAATTTGCACTGATACCTCAGTGGTGCTCGCTGGAACATGTTAGCCCATATTTTGGCAGTAAACCAAAGAAATTATATGACCAGTAACCTGATCTTCTTTCATTGCTCCATTATTCTGGCAGAAAAGCTGGAAGAAATGCTGCTGCAGCTTGCACATGTTGGAGCAGCAATGCTTTTGTTGACAGACACAACCAATCTGTTCTATTTCACATTTGTTGAAGAAATGCAGGGATCCTGAATGATTGGTCTGTCTGTTTCTACAACGTATGTGAGGAATGTTTCTCCCCTTGAACAAAACTGGCATGTTCCCAACATTCAGGATGGGCAGAGCACCGCTAGGTCAGAGACCGCCCACAACCCCACTGTGGAGTGGATGACAGCCCCCTTTATAAAGCTAATCTAGTTTTCTTTCCACTACTTTCACGCAACGAAAATCATGTGGGTTCTATAAAGAGCACACAATCTGCTTCGCCAGATTGCTGCCCTAGCGATGAAAATGAAAATCTAATTTTGTAACTTCTTCACTGTTAATCTATTTGCCAACAAATTTCACAGACCCTGACTGATCGTGTACTTGGAAAGAATCAAACACATCAGTTTGAAAAGAAACAAAAGAACTGGATGGAGTTTAATTCCGATAAATGTGAGGTGTTGCATTTTGGGAATGCAAACCAGGCCGGACTTATCATGGTAGGGCCCTGGGGAGTGTTGCTGAACAAAGAGACTTTGTGGTGCAGGTTCATGGTTTCTTGAAAATGAAGTTGCAGGTAGATAGGGTGGTAAAGAAGGTGTTTGACAAGCATACCTTCATTGGTCAGAACATGCAGTATAGGGGATCAGACAAGATTTGCAAGGATGTTGCCAGGGATGGACGGTTTGAGCTGTAGGCAGAGGTTGAATAGGCTGGAATTATTTTCTCTGGAGCATTGGACGCTGTGGGCTGACCTTATAGAGATTTATAAAATCATGAGGGCATGGATAAGGTAAATAGACAAGGTCTTTTCTCCGGGATGGAGTTTAAGGTGAGAGGGGAAAAATATGAAGAGGTCTGAAGGGATAACCTTTTCATGAAGAGGATGGTGCATGTATGAAATGAGCTGCCGAAGGAAGTGGTGAAGGCAGGTACAGCTACAACATTTAAAAGGAATCTGGATGGGTATATGAATAGAAACGTTTTGGAGGGATATGGGCCAAATACTGGCAAATGGGATGAGTTGGACTGAAGGTTCTGTTTCTGAGCTCTACATCTCTATGACTCTATGAATTGGGACATCATGTTTGGCTGCGTAGGATATTGGTGAGGTCACATTTAGAATACTGTGTATAATTCTGGTCACCGTTCAATAGGAAGGATGTTGTTAAACTTGAGAGGGTGCAGATCAGATTTACAATGGTGTTGCCAGGATTGGAAGGTATGAGTCATAGGAAGAGGATGAATAGGATGTGGCTTTTCACCCGAGAGTGTCAGAGGCTGAGGGGCATGGATCAGGTGAATAGCCAAGGTCTTTTACTTTGGGTGAGGCAATTCGAGAACCAGAGGAATCTGTGTCTGGATTTATGACGAGATCAAAATGACTGGCAGAGGCATGTGACTTTGGTTTAACTCTTAATGAAATGCTGAGAGGCCATTTGATGTGTGGGATTCATGATGTAACCATACAAAAGCACCTATTGGCTGAAGCTCAACTGGACTTCAAATGGACACTACAACTGGATTTACCATTAGAAAATGTGGAGTGCAGCAGATGAGTTGCAGGGTATTCCAATGGAAGTGGACTCCTGGCCAGGACGACTGAGCTTGGGGGACACTACTTGTGTGCATAGCTTTACTCAAGGGATACCCTGAACAGAGGGACTCCAGGTGATCCCACAGCAAAACCGTGAAACAAAACCAAGCCTCAGACAAACGGTTAACATTACCTTCAGGATTCAGGTTAGCAAGCCAGTGTAGCTGCTGCCAGTATATGGACTTGAGACAGCAAAAGAGTCCCACTCAGCCTGAATTGAGTAAGAGAACCTATAAGCTGGTATCCAGGAGAGGGCACACTCTGGAAAGTCCAATTGGATCTGGCTTGGAGCAAGAACATTTCTTAGCAATATCCTAATCAGAACCAATCAAAATAAATGCCTGGTTAAATGGTCACCTGGTTCCAATGGAGGTTGATACCAGCACAGCTGTCTCAGTTATTACAGAAGCAGTCTTTAACAAAATTTCCCCAATACTCCAACCTTCAAGTTTGCACAAGACCTCAGCTAGACTGAGAACCTGTACAGGGGAACCTTTACAGATTGAGGGTCTCAATTTGGTTCCAGTCTTGTCTGAGAAGCAACTGCTTCAGTAACCAGTGATTGTGGTAAAAGGATTGGGCCCAAACCTGATGGGACAAAATTGGTTGAGAAAGATTCACCTCGATTGGCTCAACATTTTTAAATAAGAAAATGGCGGCCTGAGTGAATTCCTAATTAAATACCCGGAAGTTTTCAGGAAGGTATAGGGACCATGAAAAGGAGCCAAGGCCACCTTGCAGGTTGACCAGCAAGCAGAAGGCAGAAATCAAGAGGCTGGAAAGCGAAGGAAAGATCAAACCAGCCCAGTTTGCAGAATGGGTAGTGCCGGTCATATCGATTGTGAAGCCCTGATGGGTCAGTTCACCTTTGTGGGGATTTTAAACAAATGGTAAACTGCTTTTCACAGCTGGATATGTACCCAATCCCTCGCATAGAGGACTTGTTTGCAAAGCTGGCAGGGGACCTGTCCTTTAGGAAGCTGGATATGAGTCATGTGTATTTGCAATTGTGGTTAGATGAGCATTCCCAGAAGTCTGCCACAATTCATACCCATAAGGATTTGTATCAATATATGAGACTGTCTTTTGGGCTATCATCAGCCTGTGCCATTTCTCAGTGGACAATCACAAGGTCTACCGCCAGGTTGCCATACATCTAGATGATGTGCTAATAACAGAGAAGACTAATAAAGGGTACTTAGAGAACTTGGATATAGCCCTTAAACATTTCTCCAAGGTGGGTGTACATCTGAGAAGGGAAAAATGTGTGTTCCAGTGCCCCCCCAAGTCACCTACATGGGCTACAGAGTTGACAAGACTGGGTTACACATATTGGAAGATAAAATGAGGGCGATTAAAGATGCCCCAGCTCCCACATTTGTACCGGAGCTGAGGTCTTTGCTTGGATTGAGTCATTATTACGGAAAGTTCCTATGTAATCTGGCCTCTATTCTGGCACCCTTACATCTGTTACTGAAAAAGTGTCAGCTTTGGAAATGGTCTCGTAGCCATAATATAGCCTTTAGGGAAGTGAAGAAGCATGTTGACAGACCATGATCCCAAGCGAGGTATGAGTAGTATTGGCTCATAGATGGCCCAATGGAGAGGAACATCAAATAGCGTATACTTCACAAACTTTGGATGATCCAGATCGCAAATATACGAAACAGACAAGGAAGGTTTGACGGTCACCTTGGTTTTGAGAAAGTTCTATCAATACCAATGTGTATGTAAATTTGTAATAATAACAGACCACAAAGCCTTGCTAGAGATGCTCAAAGAGGACAAGGCTGTGCCACCCATAGCTTCAGGTCAAATTCAGCAGTGGGCTCTCATTCTAAGTGCGTACAATTACAAGTTGGAACACTGTTTGGGAATCCAAGTAGCAAATGTGGATAGCCTGAGCTGCCTCCCTCTGACATATACATGACCGATGGTGCTGCCACTGGAAGAGTATGTTCTGGACACCCTTCTGGTCACTGCCAACAATATCAGACCGTGGTCATAAAAAGATGTGGTCCTGGCAAAACTAAAAGAGCTGGTGGTGATGGGAATAATGGCAACGAAGACTGAAACTTTTCTGGACCTGGTGAGACCAGATCACTGGAGACAACGGCATATTAGTATGGGGAATAAGAGTGATTGTCCCAAGTAAAGGTCATTGCCAGTTACTGGCTACACTCCAGTAGGGACATCCAGGGGTGTCCAAAATGAAGATTAGATTACTCTTAGATTACTAACAGTGTGGAAACAGGCCCTTCGTCCCAACAAGTCCACACCAACCGCCGAAGCACAACCCACCCTGACCCATTCCCCTACAATTATCCCTTCACCTAACACTGCGGGCAATTTAGCATGGCCAATTCACCTAACCTGCACATTTTTGGACTGTGGGAGGTAACCAGAGCACCCAGAGGAAACCCGGATGTTAGTGAGAAGTTATATCTGCTGGCCAGAATTGGATGTAGACATAGCTGTATTAGTGGGACAGTAGCCAGAGTGCCACCAAGGACAAAAATTATTGCCAGCAGCTCCTCCATTTTCAGGGGAATGGCTGAGTAAACCCTGGACTCAGTTACACATTGACTCTGCCGGCCCTTTCATGTGCTCAAAGTTCTTACTCATTATGGACGCCCACTCAAAGTGGTTGGACGTGCCTAGAGTTCATTCATCCAACACAGTGACGATGATAGAAAAGCTGTGATGGCTTCCGGAAGTGTTAATCTCAGACAGCAGCCCATCCTTTAACAGCAGTGAATTCTCATATTTCCTAATGTTAAATAGAATTCTGAATATAAGCACAGCTCCATCATCCTAATGTTGTGGGGAAAGAGCACTCCAAATTTTCAAGGCAGGCTTAAAGAAATGGCCTACAGCTTCATTCAATGGCAGACTATCCCAGATCCTATTTGACTATTGGACCACCTCTCATGCAACTACAGCAGAGTTGCTAATGGGGAATAGACTTGGCACCAGGTTAAACCCAGACCTAGGGGAGAGAGTGAAACAGCATCAGCGACATCAATGCCAGACAGTGCAGTAACATAAGAACTGTAGTTGTTACCCATCAATGGGTGACAATAGAAGAGATGGCCAATCATTAAAGAAACCATAGATTTAAATGCTACTATTGATCTTGTTTAATGAAAGACTGCACATTAATAACGTATGCTGACAAAGCTATGCAGATGGCTGTGCCTTGCCATCTTCAGCAAGAACCTGGTACTTTGCATTAATTGAGATGATTATGCTGCTCCAGAAGCTAACCTTTAGACACCACTTGTGGAACCTTTGGCCTTCTCTTTACTCTTACACCACCCATCTATCAGGGTGTGGACACCCAAGTGTGCTTTGTGCATTACCCTCCCAGCAGCACATAATCCTTGCAGATGAGTGTGACTCAGCAGGGCTTTGTATACTGTGGAACCTATGTTGGAGGTAGAGCTTCCTAGATGTGTGATTGCAGTTGACTGTCAACCAAATGCATTGAAACAGATGCTTAGCTTGACCCTGGCTAATAATAATTCTGGACCATCCTTAATCCATTGAACATCTTTGTCTCCAGTCGACGACTATTTTACATCTGTTGTCTATGATGCTTATGATGATTTAGTAACTGACAAAGATATCAAAATAAAATCAGACTCTCAACTTCCAATGCAAAGTATTGATTGTAATATTTGGTTTCAGGGTATGTTTTGGTCAAACGACTCAATTAAGAAAAGCTATTTTGACTAAAATATTTAAAGAAAAATGTAATTATTCAATGTGGGAATTGAAGCAATGACACTAGCATCAAGAATGCCACAATCTGCAAAATGTGTGAAAGCTTCCTGCACAAAGCCTGAGCAAATCAGATCAAGCTTAAGGAGCTAATCTCATTGAGATATAAAATTTCATTGAGATTGATGTCCCATCACAGAAACAGAACTATGATGCATTGTTGCTGACAGTTTACTTTTACAGATGCTACAGTGAAATAGATGCTGACCCAAACTGTGACCCAAACCCAGAAAAGTGGCAGTTTCTGAAGGGCCCTCACCCCCACTGCTGCAGCTGGTATACATCTATCACTTCCTTATTTTGTTAGCCGCATCTCGTTTTAAAAGGCCTCCTTACTATTGACCAGCTTAGCACGGGAAACACAGAATCTCTCTACTTTCTGTAAAACATTTCCTCAGCTACTGAAAGATGCTACAAAATCTTGTATGCTAACAAATACTGGGATTCCCTCCGGATCCGGAAGTCATTTCCGTCATAATGTAAAAGAAGTCCTGGTATTTTTCAGCTGGTGTGAGAACACTGAATGAATTGTTTTGGGTTTCCTCAGTACACAACTTAACAACTGATTATTTTTTGCCATTAAGCTGGACAGAAAAGAAAGACCAAGAAAAAGAAATAGGCGTGCGTTACCATTGCTTTATTTTGATAGAATTCTAAAAAAATTGTTCTTTATCAACAAAAATAAAAATGATATTTGTTCACAAAATAAACAAGTTCACGGTACCTTTTAGTCTTTCCTACTGCTACTAATTATTTCTGAGCCTTTTTTCTTGATTTATGGAATGAAGAATTCTTCCAGTGCAGATGAAGGCCACTTCACTCCGCTTGGCTGCACCAGTTCTCTCAGTGAGCAATCCAATCAGTTCCATTTCCATTTTCACCTCAGAATCCTACACATTCTTCCTTTGTCAGATAACTGCCTAATTCCCCTCTGAAACTTTCAATTGAACCTCTACGCTCGCAGGCAGCGCATTCCAGACCTTATTCATATGCTGTGAGAAAATGTTTTTTCTGATGCCACTTCTTGTTTTCTTAACTAATCACTTCAGATCTGTGCTCGCTCCTTCTTGATCCTTTTCTCGTGAGAACAATTTCTCCCATCTACTCTGTCCAGGCCCCTCATGATTTTGAATACCTCAATCAAATCTCCTTTCTACATTTTTTTTCTCCAAGAAAAACAGTGCCAACTTTTCCAAGCTCTCTTTAGAATTGAAATTCCTCATCCCTGGAACCATTCTCTTTGACCTCTTCGGCAATCTCTGCATAGCCTTCACACACATATAAATGTAAGACAGAAACAACTTTCACAGCATTTTCCAAAGAGAGAGAATGTGAAATTCAAACATAATCAATGTCCTAACCTTTGCAACAAGGAAGTGGAAGAGTCTCATAGTCCAGTCCAATGTATTATATTGAAAGAAATAAATGGACATTTTGTGATGCAGAACATATATGCTTTATTTCTTGGGTTGTGTAAATTAAGTGTTTGAATAGGAAAGAGGAAGTTGGTAAAGGAGAGATTTGTGCATGTAAATGGGTTAAACAAAGTGTGAAAAATGCACTGGTATTTGAATTAATTTTGCTAATGAACCTAGGAAGTAATGTATAGTTTTCATGTGAAATCTTATCACTTAATCTGAGGAGGCCGATTGACAGATGGAAAGAAGCAAGTGCTGTTCCTTTATTGAAATCCTTTCTGATAATGACAGGTTATTTTGCCCAATGATTGGCCATCTCTTCTATTATAACCAGTTGATGGATAATATCTACAAATCATACATTACTATGGATAATGTCTCCTCCCATGTACCCATTCTTCCTTGGAGCAGAAACAGTGTCCAGGGCCACACTTTGTACCAGGCCTGAAGGGTGGTCTGCTTTTCTTGTCTTCAGAGCCCACCTCCAGGATCGCAGGCCTGATATCATCACGCAACAAGGTGCCACACCCACAAAGAGTAAAACAAGGCTCTTCTAATCGAGGCAGGTTTGTTGTGTCTCAAAATTTTGAGCTACCCACCTCAGTCACAAAAATCTGCCTCAAAGATTGGTGGTGTGGTAAGCGTTATAAAAGGGAGCATAACAAAGAGACATTGATCGTTTCAGTGAATAAGCAAATAGTGTCAGGTAAACTTCAGCACAAATAGGCATGCACACAGATTGCAAAACACTAGGTATAAAAATAATCAAAGGGCAAATGTAATCAAAGCCTTTTTCACCAGAGAGTTATCCAATGAAAGGAGGAGGTTTTGTTACAAATCATTAAAAAACCCTGATTTGACCAATTGTGGGTACTGCATCCCAGAGAAGATATAATCATCTTTGAAGATGTTCAGCAGAGATTTAAGAGTGTTAAAAAGATTACCAAAGTTTAGAACTTGAAGTAAAACTGCAAACAAAAATTGGATCTGTGTTTCCTAGATATACCAGATTAAGAAGTGGTATGGCTGGGGATGTTTTAGTATTCTGAAAGGAATTAATTGGGACAGATCATTTCCCTGGAGTTGGGGAGTCCAGAACTAGAGAGGATAGGTTTAAGGTGAGAGGGGAAAAATTTAAAAGGGACCTAAGGGCAACTTTTTCATGCAGATGGTGGTATTTGCATGGAATGAACTGCCAGAGGAAGTGATAGAGGCTGGTACAATTGTAGCATTTAAAAGGCATCTGGATGAGTATATGAATAGGAAGGGTTTAGAGGGATATGGGCCAAGTACTGGCAAATGGGACTAGATTAGGTTCGAATATCTGGTTGGCATGGATAAGTGGACTGAAGGGTCTGTTTCCGTGCTGCACATCTCTATGACCCTAATTGTATCCTGCCTTTACACCCAGTTTGCAGCCTCCAGTCCCCACAAATAGGTTCCGGAATCTCCTATCAGTGTCAGTGACCTCTGTTATCTGCTCCATAACAAAGTTGTTTGACGTGCAAACAATGAGTTCAACTCCACACCCACTCGACCCACATCACTCAGATGTAACATCGTGGCTTAGCCCAGCACGGACAGGCATCAATTCTATCCTGGCTCAAAGGCAAGGACACTACTACTGCATCACAGAAGCCACAGGAGCAGTTCTTCACTCCATGCAAGTTGAAGTTGGAACTCTGTCCTCAGAATTGTAATGATTGTGAGCACAATTAATCTTTGTTAAATCCAACATTAATAGATGTTTGCTCGCCACATGTATTAAGGGAAATGAAGCAAAAGTGGGTGGCTTAAAACACAAAACAGCTTTGAATGAGAGAAAAGGCCTGAGGGGCTGACTGGCCTACACATAAACTTCATTCACAAGGAGACCTCGATAGTGAGATCTTGTTCTTTAATCAACTGATCATTCCATTCCAATCTATCCACACCCAGGGAGATGTGTGCAATGAAATAGAGAGATGCAACTGTTGCTCGGAACTTCCTGTCATTAACATCCTGCGTTTAGGAGCATAGATGTGTGCCTTTCTTGCAGGTTTGGACATATATTCTGGAAAATTCTAATCAAAAATGGTTTTAGAAAATAAATCCAATGTACTTCCTTTTCCCTTCGTGGTTAATCAGATTTTGGCCTTAACTCCTCCATCTTGTCTATCCATCACAGCCCTGTTCACTCCCACCAGCCTCCATTCCCATTTTGATCAATCCAGCCTTGAAAATATTCAAGTGACCCAACTTCCATTGCTCTCTGTGCAAGAAAATTCCAAAGATGCACAATCCTCAAAGAGAAGATATTCTGCTTTATCTCAGTCTTAAATAGAGCGCATAGAAAACATAAAAATAGGAACAGATGTAGGCCATTTGGTCCATCAAGTCCAATCTAACAATCAGCATGATCAAGGGCAATTCCCCATCTTAAATGTCACATTCGTATGCTCTCTCCATCCCCTTTTACATGTTTAAGTTCTAGAAATCTATCTATTTCTTTCTGAAATATATTTTGTGATTTTGCTTCCATAGCTTTCTGTGGTAGAGAATTCCACATGCTTGCCACCCACAGCGTAAAGAAATTTCTCCTCCTCTCAGAATGAAATGGCCCACCATGTTTTTTGAGAATGTGACCCCTTATGCTGGATACCCCCAGCCAAGGGAAACATCCACTCTGTCCAGGCCGGAGAGAATGTTATGCGTTTCAAAGAGATCCCCTCTAATTTTTCTAAATTCTCATGAATACAGATGCAATTGATTCAATCACCTGCATACGACAAACCTCCCATCCTGTGCATACCCACTTTCTTTCAGTGACTGATGTACAAAGTTATCTTTTGTACTTTAACCTTTCCCAATCTATCACCATTTCAACAACATTCTGTCATTCTGGTTTTCCTATCAAAGTGGGCATCTTCATCTTAATCCACCAAACACTTGTTTAATTGCTCTGCCAGTTCCTTGTTCTCCATTACTAATTCTCCTACACAACGTTTTCACGTTCTTGAAGTTTACTCTTGTACTGCATTTTTTCCTCTTAATTGAACTCTTAGTCCTCTTCTGCCGAATTCTAAATTGCTTACAATGGTCAAGGTTGCTATTTCTTGAGCAACTTTATTTGGCTGTTCTTTCGATCTAATACAGTCATTAATTTTTTTGTTAACTATGGGTGGGCTACATTTCCTGTTGTGCTCTTTCACCCAATGGAACATGTAACTGCTGCAATATATGCACTTCTTTAAATATTATTGGTTGCTGATCCACTTGTCAGGCCATTTAATTAAATTATCCAGTCTATCACAACCAAAGCACTTCTCTTGTCTTTTTAATTTTCTGTGCTTATATTCAGTTCCCAATGAAGGAGTCTATCACGTTATGGTCACCCCTTCCAGAAGGACTTCTCACAACAAGATTATTGGTGAAACTCTTCTCATTGCACATAACTGTATCTAATGTAGACTGCAGCTGAGTTGGTTCCTCAACATACTGGATTAAACATTTATCTTATACATACTCCAGCAATTCATCACCCACAGTGCTAATGAAAATCTGGTTTGCCCAGTCTCTATGTAGAGTAAAATAATCCTTGTTCCATCTTCTCTAATTTCCTGTTTATCACCATTCCTTAACTGTTTGGAGGCTAACAGAAGACTTGCACTGATGTTTTCCACCCTTTATCTTTTCTGAACTCCACCAAACCTGATACCACATCTGGATTTCCTGCATCAACATCCTTTCTCACGACTGCACAGATTTCATGATTCACTAACAGTGCCATCCCAGTGCCTGTCCAACTATTTGTTGCCATTAATTCATTTATCTTATTGTGAATGCTCCATGAACCCAGATATGGTAGGTTTAGACATGTCTTTTTGACATTTTTACATATTCTTGTCTCCCAGCCCGATTTGCTGTGGTTCCTTTTTTCCTCTTCCTTCCCTTGTTGTTTTCTACTTTTTTATGGGTGGCATCTAATTGAAGAATATAGTGAGATGCTTGGCAGAATCACATTAGATATTTGACAAGATCTGTCTTGATGTCAAGATCATCTCCCCACACCATTACTGAAGCAGCCTGGTGAGATTCTTTCTCAACAGCAGCAACTTCCCAATTGACACTCAAAGAACAAAGAACAAAGAAAGAAAAGAACAAAGTGTATCCCCCTTAAACTTTCCATCTCTCACCTTGAAAGCATGACCTCTCATTATTGAATCCTTCACCCTGGGAAAAAGCTTGTCTCTATCTACCCTGTCTATGTCCTCCATGATTTTGTACACCTCAATCAGGTCCCCCCCACTCCCCCACCCATCTCCTTTTTCCTAATGAAAACAAACCTAACCTACTCAACCTTTCCTCATAGCTATCACCTTCCATACCAGGCAACATCCTTGTAAACCTTCTCTGCACCCTCTCCAAAGCATTCACATCCTTTTGGAAAACTCTGCACAGTATTCTAAATGCAGCCGAACCAATGTCTTGTGCCATTTTATCTTGACTTGCTAGCTCTTATACACAATTCCCCGTCTGATGAAGGCAAGCATACTATATGCCTTCTTGACCACTCTATCCATCTGTGCAGCAACCTTCAGGGTACAATGGGTCTGCACTCCCAGATCTCTCTGCCCATCAACTTTTCCAAAGGCTCTTCCATTCATTGTATAATTCGCTCTAGAATTAGTCTTGCCTAAATGCATCACCTCACATTTGTCTGGACTGAAACCCATCTGGCACTTTTCTGCCCAACTCTCCAGCCTATCTATATACTCCTGTATTCTCTGACAGTCCCTTATGTTTTCTGCTACTCCACCAATCTTTGTGTCATCTGCAAAATTGATGATCATACCAACAGTGCCCTGCTTCAGATCATTTTTGTATATCACAAACAACAATGGCCCCAACACTGATCCCTGTGGAACACCACTGGCCACCTTTCTCCATTTTGAGAAACTTTCTTCAACTACTACTCTCTGTTTCCTGTTGCTCAAGTAGTTCTTTATCCACCTAGCTAGAACACCATACACACCATGTGACTTCACCTTCTCCATTAGTTGACCATGGAGAACCTTATCAAACACTTCACTAAAGTCCATGTAAATGGCATCAACTTTCTTTCATCTATCAACTTGGTCACTTCCTCTAAAAACTCTATTAAGTTGGTAAGGCAT
This sequence comes from Hemiscyllium ocellatum, assembly GCF_020745735.1. NCBI lineage: Eukaryota > Metazoa > Chordata > Chondrichthyes > Orectolobiformes > Hemiscylliidae > Hemiscyllium > Hemiscyllium ocellatum. Next base: position 106,452,452 of record NC_083405.1, read on the forward strand.
GATTTCCCCCGCTGAAAATGTGTTGCTGGTTAAAGCACAGCAGGTCAGGCAGCATCCAAGGAACAGGAAATTCGACGTTTCGGGCCAGAGCCCTTCATCAGGAATGAGGAGAGTGTGCCAGGCAGGCTAAGATAAAAGGTAGGGAGGAGGGACTTGGGGAAGGGGCGATGGAGATGTGATAGGTGGAAGGAGGTCAAGATGAGGGTGGTAGGCTGGAGTGGGGTGGGGGCGGAGAGGTCAGGAAGAAGATTGCAGGTTAGGAGGGCGGTGCTGAGTTCGAGGGAACCGACTGAGACAAGGTGGGGGGAGGGGAAATGAGGAAACTGGAGAAATCTGAGTTCATCCCTTGTGGTTGGAGGGTTCCCAGGCGGAAGATGAGGCGCTCTTCCTCCAACCGTCGTGTTGTTATGTTCTGCCGATGGAGGAGTCCAAGGACCTGCATGTCCTCGGTGGAGTGGGAGGGAGAGTTAAAGTGTTGAGCCACGGGGTGGTTGGGTTGGTTGGTCCGGGTGTCCCAGAGGTGTTCCCTGAAGCGTTCCGCAAGTAGGCGGCCCGTCTCCCCAATATAGAGGAGGCCACATCGGGTGCAGCGGATGCAATAGATGATGTGTGTGGAGGTGCAGGTGAATTTGTGGCGGATATGGAAGGATCCCTTGGGGCCTTGGAGAGAAGTAAGGGAGGAGGTGTGGGCGCAAGTTTTACATTTCCTGCGGTTGCAGGGGAAGGTGCCGGGAATGGCGGTTGGGTTGGTCGGGGGTGTGGACCTGACGAGGGAGTCACGAAGGGAGTGGTCTTTGTGGAACGCTGATAGGGGAGGGGAGGGAAATATATCCCTGGTGGTGGGGTCCGTTTGGAGGTGGCGGAAATGACGGCGAATGATACGCTGTATACGGAGGTTGGTGGGGTGGTAGGTGAGAACCAGTGGGGTTCTGTCTTGGTGGCGGTTGGAGGGGCGGGGTTCAAGGGCGGAGGAGCGGGAAGTGGAGGAGATGCGGTGGAGGGCATCGTCGATCACGTTTGGGGGGAATCTGCGGTCCTTGAAGAAGGAGGTCATCTGGGCTGTACGGTATTGGAACTGGTCCTCCTGGGAGCAGATGTGGCAGAGATGAAGGAATTGGGAATATGGGATGGCGTTTTTACAGGGGGCAGGGTGGGAGGAGGTGTAGTCCAGGTAGCTGTGGGAGTCAGTCGGTTTATAGTAGATGTCTGTGTTGAGTTGGTTGCCCGAGATAGAAATGGAAAGGTCTAGGAAGGGGAGGGAGGAGTCTGAGACAGTCCAGGTGAATTTGAGGTCGGGATGGAAGGTGTTGGTAAAGTTGATGAACTGTTCAACCTCCTCGTGGGAGCACGAGGCAGCGCCGATACAGTCATCGATGTAGCGGAGGAAAAGGTGGGGGGTGGTGCCAGTGTAGTTGCGGAAGATGGACTGTTCCACATATCCTACGAAGAGACAGGCATAGCTGGGGCCCATGGCTACTCCTTTAGTTTGGAGGAAGTGGGAGGATTAGAAAGAGAAGTTATTCAGGGTGAGGACCAGTTCAGTCAGTCGAAGGAGGGTGTCAGTGGAGGGGTACTGGTTGGTGTGGCGGGAAAGGAAGAAGCGGAGGGCTTTGAGTCCTTCGTGATGGGGGATGGAGGTGTACAGGAACTGGATGTCCATCGTGAAGATTTCCCCCGCACAAAACCATGTTGCCTATCACTGATAAGCCCATTCTTTTCTAAATATAAATAGGTCCTGTCCCTCAGTACCCTCTCCAGCAACTTCCCCACCACCGACGTCAGGCTCACTGGTCTGTAGTTACCCAGAATATCCCTACTACCCTTCTTGTACAGGGGGACAACCTGAGCAACCTTCCAGTCCTCTGTCACCTCACCTGTATTTAAGGATGCCACAAAGATATAGGCGGCACGGTGGCACAGTGGTTAGCACTGCTGCCTCACAGCGCCTGTAGACCCGGGTTCAATTCCCGACTCAGGCGACTGACTGTGTGGAGTTTGCACGTTCTCCCCGTGTCTGCGTGGGTTTCCTCCGGGTGCTCCGGTTTCCTCCCACAGTCACAAAGATGTGCGGGTCAGGTGAATTGGCCAAGCTAAAATTGCCCGTAGTGTTAGGTAAGGGGTAAATGTAGGGGTATGGGTGGGTTGCGCTTCGGCGGGTCGGTGTGGACTTGTTGGGCCGAAGGGCCTGTTTCCACACTGTAAGTCTAATCTAAAAAGATATCTGTCAGGGCTATCTATTTCCTCTCTCGCCTCCCTCAGCAACCTGAGGTAGATCCCATCCAGTCCTGGGGATTTGTCCACCTTAATAACCTCTAGCCTACCCAATACATCTTCCCTACTTATGCCAATGTGATGCAGACTAATCAAACTTCTATATCTAATCTCAAGATTCATCATGTTCCTCTCCTCAGTGAACACTGATGCAAAGTAATCATTACCACTTGTTAAACACCTTGTTAACAACCCCTCAGCCATGGGTTGCAATGTTACCAACTTGACATACAAACATGACATGGAAACCAGAGCGGGTTCTGGGTGGATTCAACTTGCCACTTGTTGCAAAAAACTTCTGTGTTGAACACTGGGCATCAACATCTCAGGCACACTCCATCAGCACCAATCATATGCAATCCACTTCCATGGATATTTGCATCTGATGTATGTCAGCCTCTAAGAACCCTAATGACATAACTTTGTTGATACATCCACTTACACAACACTTGTGCACTTCAATACTTTACCTAGGGTTGCATTGGCAATTATCATTGCAATGCGGACTCAGGGACACCTAAAATAGAACTTCATGTTTTGAAATGTTATTTCAGTGTCTGTTGCAGACTTCACGATATTGAAAAGAAATCCATTTATTTGTAAAAATCCATTTCCATTCCTTCAGTTAATTAAAGCCTCATAACAACAGACATTTAAATAAAATGTACAACTCCTTATAACATTGGAATTCATGTCCACAGGTCCTCCTCAAAGAGTCTATGACCACTTGTGCCTCTCAACCAAAGAGTGCAGTGAAAAGATTCCCACTGTGCCAATGTATGGGAGTGGAATCAGTTACGATGCACAAATTGAACAGTAGAAGTCTTCAAGTTTAACTCAACAAGCATTATAAGTGCAAGCTTTTTTCTTAAACTTCAGGTGTGTCTTCGAAGATTTAAAAGGGAGGATACCTAAATTCCTTCAAAGAATAGTAATTTTCTTGGATAGGTGCCTTTAAAGTTGGCAGATCTTCTGAAAGCTTCCTTTGACAGGTCCTTTTCATAGGTGCTTTTCACAGTTTTGAAAGTTGATTTTTGCAGACCTTTGACAGTTCCAATCACAATAATGAGTTAATGTGTTTTATACATATGGTTATAATCCCAACTGCTGTTACTACAGGACAAGTCAAGTCCCAGAATGATAGATCAAAATTCCATGTGGTGATCTTTCATTGAAACATAAGCATACAAGGCTGCAGATTTGGTTTTCATAAGAAACCAAATTACTACACAAAATGAAAAGCAATTAAATTAAAATGTCCAGTTAGACCATCACCCAGACCCTCAGCCATCTTAACATCTCAAAACTTATCCTTTATGCCTTCAGGGACTAAGAATCACTGTCAAAAAGTGTTTATTTTCCAAAGGCAAATCTCTACAATGTAAAAAATATCTTTCCATCCTTTATCTGTGTGCATGTGCGTATATGTTTTTGCATCAATGGTTTTGCATTCATTAAAGAGAGCCATTTGAGAATTTTTTTAAATTTTAAGTCTAATGTAGAGAAAGCATACAATTGGCTATCACCAAACCATCATCTCCCAGACCATACAGAACCTCATCACCTCAGGAGATCTCCCATCCATAGCTTCCAACCTCATAGTCCGGGAACCCTGCACTGCCCGTTTCTACCTCCTTCCCAAGATCCACAAGCCTGACCACCCTGGCCGACCCATTGTCTCAGCCTGCTCCTGCCCCACCGAACTCATCTCCACCTATCTTGACACTGTCCTATCCCTCCTAGTCCAGAAACTTCCCACATACGTTCGAGACACCACTCACCCCCTCCACCTCCTCCAAGACGTCCGTTTCCCCAGCCCCCAACACCTCATCTTCACCATGGACATCCAATCCCTCTACACCTCCATCCACCATGACCAGGACCTCCAAACCCTCTGTTTCTTCCTCTCCCGACATCCCCAACAGTACCCTTCCACCGACACCCTCATTCGTTTGAACTGGTCCTCACCCTTAATAATTTCTCCTTTGAATCCTCCCACTTCCTCCAGACCAAAGGGGTAGCCATGGGCACCCATATGGGCCCCAGCTATGCCTGTCTCTTTGTTGGCTACGTAGAACAGTCCATCTTCCGCAGTTACACCGGCACCATTCCCCACTCTTCCTCCACTACATTGATGACTGCATTGGTGCCACCTCATGCTCCCTCATGGTTAAAGATGCCCTCCAACACATCTCATCCACATCCTGCCCCTCTGCCCTCAAACCCCACCCCTCCAACCGTAACAAGGACAGAACCCTCCTGGTGCTCACCTTCCACCCCACCAACCTTCACATAAACCAAATCATCTGCCAACATTTCCGCCACCTCCAAACGGACCCCACCACCAGGGATATATTTCCCTCCCCACCCCTTTCCGCTTTCCGCAAAGACCATTCCCTCCGTGACTACCTGGTCAGATCCACGCCCCCCAACAACCCACCCTCCCCTCCCGGCACCCTCCCCTGCAACCGCAGTAATTGCAAAACCTGCGCCCACACCTCCTCCCTCACCTCCATCCAAGACCCTAAAGGAGCCTTCCACATCCATCAAAGATTTACCTGCACATCCAACAATATCATTTATTGTATCCGTTGCTCCCGATGCGGTCTCCTCTACATTGGGGAGACTGGACGCCACCTCGCAGAGCGCTTTAGGGAACATCTCCGCACCAATCCGGGACACCCGCACCAATCAACCACACCCCCCTGTGGCCCAACATTTCAACTCCTGCTCCCACTCTGCCGAGGACATGTAGGTCCTGGGATTCTTCTACCGCCGCTCCCTCTCCACCAGACGCTTGGAGGAAGAACGCCTCATCTTCCGCCTGGGAGCTCTTCAACCCCAGAGCATCAATGTGGATTTCACCAGTTTCCTCATTTCCCCTCCCCCACCTCACCCCAGCTCCAACCTTTCAGCTCAGCACCATTGTCATGACCTGTCCTACCTGCCTATCTTCCTTTCCACCTATCCACTCCACCCTCCCCTCTGACCTATCACCTTCATTCCCTCCCCCACTCATCTATTGTACTCTCTGCTACTTTCTCCCCACCCCCACCTCCCTCTCATTTATCCCTCTACCCTGCAGCCATGCTGCCTCTATTCCTGACAAAGGGCTTTTGCCCAAAACGTTGATATTCCTGCTCCTTGGATGCTGCTGTGCTTTTCCAGCACCACTCTAATCTAGACTCTGGTTTCCAGCATCTGCAGTCCTTGTTTTTACCTTCCTATTCATATACCCATCCAGATGCCTTTTAAATGTTGTAATTGTACCATCCTTCAGCACTTCCTCTGGCAGCTCATTCCAGACACGTACCACCCTCTGCGTGAAAAAGTTTCCCCTTAGGTCTCTTTTATATCTTGCCCCTATCACCATAAATGTATGGCCTCTAGTTCTGGACTCCCCCAACTGAGCGAAGAGACTTTGTCTGTTTACCCTATCCATGCCCCTCATGATTTTATAAACCTGTATAAGGTTACCCCTCAGCCTCTGACACTCCAGGGAAAACAGCCCCAGCCTCTTTAACTGATTACTCTTCGAAATGGAGGCATGTGACCAGTGTCACAACGGTGGGTGCTGAGTCCACTGCTTTTGGTCATTTATATAAATGATTTAGATGTGAATATAGGAGGCATGGTTAGTAAGTTTGCAGCTGACACCAAAATAGACGGTGTAGTGGACAGCGAAGAATGTTACCTGGGAGGACAATGGGACCCGGATCCGATCGGCCAATGGGTCGAGGAGTGACAGTTGGAGTTTAAGTTAGAAACATGTGAGGTTTTGCATTTTTGTAAAGCTAACTAGGGCAGGGTCTATATAGTTAATGGTAAGGCCCTGGGGAATGTTTCCAAACAAAGAGACCTAGCTGTGTGGGCAGTAATTCCTTGAAAGTGGAGTCGCACATAGTCAGGGTGGTGAAGAAGGCATTCTAACGCTTACCTGCATTGGTCAGAACACTAAATATAGGAGGTAAGATATCATGTTGCCCTCTGCAGGACATTGGTGAGGCCACTTTTAGAATACTGTGTACAATTCTGGTCACCCTTTAATAGCAAAGATGTTGTTAAACCTGAGAGGGTGCAGAAAAGATTTACAATGATGTTGCCGTGACTGGAGAGTTTGAAATGTAGGGAGAGGCTGAATAGGCTGGAGTGTCCCTGGAGTATCAGATCTTATAGAGGTTTATAAAATTATGAGGGGCATGGATAGGTTGAATAAGCAAGATCTTTGTCCAAGGGAGAAGGGGAAGTTCAAAATTAAAGGGCATAGGTTTCAGATGAGAGGAGTAAGATTTAAAAGGGACTTGAGGGGTAATTTTCTCACGCAGAGAGTGGTGCATGTATGGAACGAGCTGCCAGAGGAAGTGGTGGAAGCTGGTACAATTACAACATTTAAAAGGCATCTGGATGGGTACATGCAGAGAAAGGGTTTAGAGGGATACAGGCCAAATGCTGGAAAATGGGGCTAGGTCGCATTGGGGTATCTGGTTGGCATGGCTGAGTTGGACCAAAGGGTCTGTTTCCATGCTTTATGACTCTATGATAGCAAGCACTATCTATCTACCTAACTGTATTGTCTGCTTCCTCAATTATGTTGCTTTTAGCTCCCAAACTTGAATGGCCACTGCACAATGGTACTGATGTCAGTTCATACATCCTCTCTTTAGTCCCTACTGTCATGCACATAATGTGCAAGAACATCAAATCTGTTAGACAACTGCAACAGCTGAGGCTCCTTTCCGATGGTACTGCTTCCATGTCAAAGGTTGTTAAGTTATACAGGGTAGTACTTAGTATTATATGAGGAAGCTACAATTAATCAAATGTTAAATAAACTACACATTCCCATGCCCTTAGGTCTTCTTGATCAAAGATCATCACAACCACAATAGTCACCCATGTCATTCGCCCGAGACACATGACACTGTTAGCAGTTTCAAGGCTCTTCAAAATGGCCTCCGGTACACAGGATCCCTCACTTTTCAAACCAATTGAGTTCACTCTTGAGTGATGTTCACTGCCAGATGTTTTCCACTCAAGGTTCATGAACTAAATGCCACAGTTCTACGAGCCTTCTTAGCTAGGTTCACAACAGCCTTGATGGCAAAGATCATTTCAGCTAATCCCCTTAATAAACTCGGTTATAAGTTCTGGTCAGCTCTGGAAAACTTGAAGAAGTAAAATTGTCCAAGTGACAATCACCGCCATCTCCTGTCTTTAGCTTTCAGTCCTGTTTTATTGTATTAGGCACAATGTTTATTGTGAAGACACTGTTCATTCCAATGCTGGAACTCCCTTTAGCTCTCAGCTCTCTTTTGTGTCTGCTAGTCACACAGGTTTTGCATGTTAACTTGCTTCATATTGTTATTGGTTCCAGGTCAAAGGATCACTGAGTCACATGGAGCAATACTCCTTAGCATCCGAAGGATTATAATTAATCCTTTGAGAATTGATGGACTCTTAAAAACCCTTTTCATCCCTAGAAAAAATGATGGATCCACAAATAATTTAAATAAATCACAAATTTTCCTTAATACACTGTTTCAAGGTTAAATGTTGTCAGTCTAATTAGGTTTATCTTGTGGTTATGTTAAATAGTCCATATTGTGGCTCCAATGTGGGATTGGGTTTGGGGCTGGGGTTAGCGTTAAGATGGAGGGACAATAGAAAGACAAAGATGGGGACAAGATGTGATAACTGGGTTTGGGATTGTCGGATGAGCTGGTGAAATGTGAGGCTTCAGTGTAGTGGCAAACAAGCCAAGTCAAGAACCAGATTGTTTGTGATCGACATGACTGAAAGGGTTGTTAAGATTCCATCATGTGTGGGATCCAGACGACAACTGATCCTTCAAACTTCATTTTCAGTTCAGCAGCCTCGAACCTCATACTGAGGTATGTGGTCAGTTTTATGGCCTCCTTTCTGAGTGCAGTTAACACTGGCATCAGTTATTCTGAAGACACATCAGATTCGAGACATTAACTCTGTTTCTCTCTCCACAGATGCTGCCAGACTAATGAGTTCTCCAGCACTCTCCATTTGTGTTACTGCCATGAGCTGCATTGGGGAAGACCATTCTTGAAGTGGTAGATTCTTACATACAGTGGAACGAATGCATGTTGCAGGTGTACATGCTGGATGTCTTTATCATTCCTTTACCAATGGTGCTGGTGTTTTTCCAGCAGCAATAGACAAACCTGCTTCCTCTCCACCATTTTGTTGGACTTGGTAGGCCAGTTCATGCCTTAATGAAGAATGTTGTGCAGCTTAATACTTCAGCCATTAATTTGGAAGTTAACAGAAAATTCTATGTTCATCCGACGTTTAGTTTGAACAGCAGACCCTGTTACATCGTCTGTAGAATTTGGAATCATTGTATTAGTGTCATTAATACAAGGAAAAACTGGCTGCAAAGCATTTAATTTAATTTTAATGTAATGTTTATACACTCCTGTAATAGAGTTTAGATCAGAGTGGTGCTGGAAAAGCACAGCAGGTCAGGCAGCATCCGAGGAGCAGGAAAATCGACATTTCGGGCAAAAGACCTTAATCAGGAATAGAGGCAGGAAGCCTCCGGAGTGGAGAGATAAATGGTGGGGTGGGGGCGGGGAGGGGGGAATGGGGCTGGAGAGAAGGTAGCAAAGATTACAATATTTGAATGGGGGTGGGGATGGAGGTGATAGGTCAGAGGGGAGGGTGGGGGAAGGTGGCAAAGAGTACAATAGGTGAACGGGGATGGGGATGGAGGTGATAGGTCAGAGGGGAGGGTGGGGGAAAGTAGCAAAGAGTATAATAGGTGAATGGGGGGGTGAGGATGGAGGTGATAGGTCAGGGGGAGGGTGGAGTGGATAGGTGGGAAGGGAGATTGGTAGGTCGGACATGTCATGGGGACAGTGCTGAACTGGAAGGTTGGACCTGAGGTAAGGTGGGGGGAGGGGAAATGAGGAAACTGGTGAAGTCCACATTCATGCCCCTGGGAGTCTATATAGCCTCTCTCCATGCCCTAACTAGAAAATATTCTAGAAACTATAAAATAAGGCCCAATTTTGAGAATCTCTTGATGTCAATGGAAACTAAAGGCAAAGAGATTACGTAATCTAAGAAATGAAGGTTACTGATCATGAACAGATTCAATTGTTGCTCATTACATGGAAACATTACCATGGTGAAGGGGAAGTGGTAGTCAGAAATGTACTTTGTTATTTTTTTAAAGTGAGTATTTTCAGATTTTCAGCCCCAATGCTTACCAACTGAGTCACGATTTATGGAAAACTTTTCACAATTCAACCACAATTGGCAGTTCTTTATGTCTTTTTTTTCCCCTTAATTCATTTGTAAAAAGGACTGAACCATTATTCAGTTAATGCCATTTTGCAAATGCAGCATTTAAAAAATGCTAAATCTGGAGGATTCCTTCCTCTTATGTTTGTTATTGTAGAGCTTGTGAACTTTGCTAAAACATGATTCACACAATAAATACTCATCACACGAATACACTTCCACAAAAGCAGTACTGATTCATGTTTGCTCACGACAATCATTTACCATTTGGCAGAAGAATTGTGTCTCCCTGTGATATGTTGCCACCCACACACATATTGACCGTAAGAGACACAGCAGTTCTCACTCTGAATGGAATTTTCCATTTGCTTGCTCCATTCACACAAGATCCAGTGGTTGTTTTTATTAGATGACCACAGGGCCTCCAGCAGACCTGACTAACCAGGTTGTCAGAACAAAACTACATATATGCTTTATCAAATAAACGTCTCTGTCCTTGTGGTGGTGTTGCACTGACACCTGGTGGCAGGGTATGCAATTTATTCTGCAGCTTTTAAACACATTTTCATGGGGACTCTCTAACTTTTGATCAGTCACACACTTTGATGATTTCAGCCTCTAAAATAAAACCAGATTTAATTTCAAACAGGATGCATCAAAGTAGAATCTCAATTATATAATAAAACGACTCTTCTTACTCTATCATAATTGCAATGACACTTAAGGAAAAAAAAGCAATGTTGTGGTTCTGTTCGCCGAGCTGGGAGTTTTTGTTGCAAACGTTTCGTCCCCTTTCTAGGTGACATCCTCAGTGCTTGGGAGCCTCCTGACACCTAGGATGACCTGAGGATGTCACCTAGAAAGGGAATGAAACGTTTGCAACAAAAACTCCCAGCTCGGCGAACAGACACAACAACGAGCACCCGAGCTACAAATCTTCTCACAAAAAAAACAATATTAATTAAGAAGAACCAATTAATTCCAAAGAGTTTGGCGTAACAACGTTTTAGTATATAACAAGATAGTGATTAAGGATTACAAACTAATCAATGTGGGAAGGCTACACAATAAGTTGTCAGCCTTATTGCAGCTTGCAATGTGGATCTATTAGTTTTGTGTTTTCAGATACTGCTGCTGCTGCCAGCATGTCACATCATCTGATTATCAACCAACCAGTGGCTTGAGGATTGGGTAGATTTCTGCCACAGATCTTCCTATCTATACTTAGCCTGTTAAATTATCAGACTGTAGAGTCTTAATAAGAAGAGGCCCTTTTAAAAATTGTGTGAACTTGATATGGGACAGCATTTCTTCCCCATCCCTAATTACTTTTCCATCTGAATGGCTTGCTAGGACCGTTCCAGAGGGCAGTTCAGAGTCAAGCATGTTGCCATGGGTCTGGAGTCACATGCAGGTCAAAGGTTAACAGGAATCATGCCATAAAACATATTCGTGAACCAGATTTATTTTTAAAACAACAATAGTTACTTGGTCACCATTAGGGTCACTTCTAATTCCAGACTTTTCCATTGAATTCAAATTATAACCATTTGCCATTGTGGGATTCAAAACAATGATGAGAGAGCATTAACCTTGGGTTCTTGGATTACTAGGCCACTGACATTACCAGCACACCACTCACCCTCCCGTGTATCTTACATAAAAGGCACACTTTAATACATGACAGCAATATATACAATTCATATGAACTATTTAGATCTAATTAGTGATATCAGTATGTCATGTTGATCTCCATCAGGATCTCATACAAGAACAGCTGTTTTTCTGCCCAATGACAGTGACATCATCAAGTTGGGTGGAACCCATGTAACTTCTGCATTACATCTTTCAAAATTATTACTCCATTCAACAATTGACACCTGATGTGGTAGTGAATGACATTGAGGATTAAGGCATCACTTTCAATCAGAGATCAATTTTGAGAGAGCTACTGTCACCCAATGCAAAGCAAAAGACAAGTGCAATTCACACAACATCGAGGGCCCAAGGTCCTGTACTGCGCTGTAATGTTCTATGTTCTATGCTCTATAATTTCAATATTATCCACCCAGGCAAGCAGGAAGGAAGAAATTGAACCCACTTCAACATGTGTCACTTTAACACACCACCCTGTTCCCTGGCCAAAATCTCTGTCTCAGGCTTGCTGCAGTGCTCCAGTGATGCTCAGTGCAAGTTGGAAGAAAAACACCTCATTTTCTGCTTTGGGCCTTGACAGCTTTCTGGACTCAATATTGAGTTCTGCACTTTTCCAGCTTGAACTCTCCCATGTCCTAACCCTGAACTCCACACACTAGGCCTTGTTTTCATATGGTCTGCTATTACACACAATCTATTGTTAGCCACTAACAGCCTTAATAGTTGTTCACCCTCCTGGCCAGATCATTGTCCATCCCCTTGTCTGTCTAACAGTTCTTCTCTCTATTTGGGCTCAATCTCCACCGATTATTTACTCCTTACTCCCTCCCTCCACTCTATCTTCTGCATTAAAAAAACCCACCATTTTCCTAGATGCCATCAGTTCTGAGGAAGGGTCACCAGACCTGAAACATGAACTCTGATTTCTCTCTACAGATGCTGCCAGACCTGCTGAGCTTTTCCAGCAACTTCTGTTTTCATTTCTGATTTCCAGTATCCGCAGTTCTTTCAATTTTTATTGAGGAAGCAATTAACCAAGGTTTCATTTCAGATAGTTATTCAGGAATTATTGGCATGGGTGAGTGGGTGGACAGCATTAAATCTGACTTGACCCCCAATATAATCAAATGATCAAACCACAACATAGTTTCATCAGGAGGAGTAGACATCTAGATAGAAGGATGTGAGGATGCCAAGTGTCGGTCGAACGGTGCTCCAGCATAAGTTGGGAGCTTCAAGAAAAATATTCATTTAAAAATTCAATTTATTCAAATAAACCACTTTGAATTTGAAACATTAACTCTGGTTCTTTTGCCACAGATGCTGCCAGACTCCAGCTCATTCTATTTTAATTTCAAAGTTCCAGCATCTGCAGTATTTTCTTTCGGTGTAAATGAAACACTCCATTATTTTAGAGCAAGATGGAGACGTATAGCTAAAGCGGAAGAAAACGAGATATTTCCAGGTTCCAAGCCAGTTTCCAAAATGGTCTCTGCAAATCGCTCCGTTCAAATGATAAACAGGAAAAATAACTTGGAGAGAACGAGCCTGGAATGGAAATTGGAGTCAAGTGGATCTGTTCTGGAATACTGGGATGGGAGCCATTTCCCAAGGTATTGGAGGCAGCGAGAGGAGCCAGGAAGTATTTTGTAGCATGTGTTGATTCGGATCCCTCAAATTTATCTTTGATAGCACTTACAAGATAGTAACTGCTTGGCCTGACAGCAGCCTACGGCAGTAATTGCAGGAAGTCAATTAAAGATATTTTTGCACCAATCAACCAGCATTTTCCCCAGGGTGGTGACAGTTTCCTGGCTAGGGTTCCTGCTGTGCCTGCTGCTTCTATCCTCACAGAAGGTGACAGCGCAGAGGAAGACTAGAACATCATGAAACAAATATCAAGCACAGCCACAGGTAAACTGTCTCAAGGGGAGGCATTTCCCTGCAGCTTGATCCACCATTTAGATCTGGGCATTAGAATTTGTCTGTTGTTTTTATTTCATTGTTCGAATGGACACAGAAGTGCTGCAAGAGCAGCACTTGCTGCCCCTGTCTATTTGCCCTTGAGAGGTCGTGGTGATCTGCTGTAGTCCATCTTGTGGCACTCTCTCCTGCCTCTGAGCAGTGCACACCAGTCCTCATTAGGCTGCTCACTGACTATCCTGGCTCTTGTCTGCTCAGCCTGGCCCTTCCCTATCAGAGGTCCTGGATACAGATTCTCAATGAGCTGGCTCCAGTTACAATGTGGAGACAGTGAGGTCTGCAGATGCTGGAGATCAGAGTTGAGAGTGTGTTGCTGGAAAAGCACAGTAGGTCAGGCAGCATCCGAGGAGCAGGAACATCGACATTCCGGACCGGAGCCCTTCATCAGTTACAACATGCCTAAATGTCCTGCTCCTCTCTTTTTCCAATCTGGAATTCAACCAGATGGATGCACTGAGGCACTGGTAGTAAAATTCAGTCTTCGGTATCTGAGACTGATTTGACGGTTTTGTAAACATTCACTCAGAGATAGTGAGAACTGCAGATGCTGGAGAGTCAGAGTGGAGCTGGGAAAAGCACAGCAGGTCAAGCAGTGTCAGAGGAGAAGGGGAGTCGATGGTTCAGGTTCCCAGCCCCCACCTCATTCCAGGCCCAGCCCTCCCTCTCCACCCCCAACCCCTTAACCTGACCCTACCCATCCATCTTCCTTCCCACCTTAATGTTCTATCCTTCCCATTGACCAATCAGACCTGCATCCACCGATCACCATCCCACCAACCTTTCTCCCAGCTCCACCCTCCTCACTATTTATTTTGTGGCCCCCTTCCCCTCTCCCAGTCCTGATGAAAACTTCTGACCTGAAACCTCAAACATCCACTAAGGCCTGATCATGATCCATTAGTCAACATGACTCGCAAACAGAACCTGAACCTGTCTTTCATTCTAATGGGCAACAGATAAATTGGGAAGTCAATCTCAGAGCTGGCGATGGTAATAACTAACATTAATATCACTGGAAAGATGGACACCTTGCCAGACATTTTTGTCTTTTAGAGTATCAGCACAAAAGCAACAATGTCAAATTTCAAAAGATCTGAAAAATTCATAATGAAGGTGGAAGGTAGCTGATAATAATTGACCATAACGTTGCCATGAAGTAACAGGGAACTATTAGTGGTTTTCCAAGCATCCAGGTGACTAAATTGTGAGGTTTGAAAATATTGCTTTTGTTTGGAGAGAATGAGTCCCATATGGGGATGTATTTTAGCAAGCAGAAATGAGCCATGTTAGAAGCTTGAATGATTGTCTTAAATTTATTTTTAGTGTAGTCATCAGCACACTCAGAATCGTTTAGCCAGCGCTGCCCAATTGCTGAAGCAAGTCTAGTAGAAGACTTTTAATTTTGGGTTATGCAAAAGTGGGCAGGTTCAGTCTCAGCTGTGTTCTGCTTATTGCAAACAATGGAAGAGGCATTGTATTTGATTCCATTAGCGAATCACTGTGACGTTCGGCTTACATAGCGAGCATCCCACTGCTCCTGGAATTCATGCATATCATTGGTCAGTTGTGTAGCAAGCAGAATACCTTTGTGGCTGGTGGAGGCATCCCATTTGTGGAAAATACCACTTGCGTAGCAGCATGAAATAGTTTGTTTAAGCTGTTGATCAAATGTTGAGATACTTTTCCATGCTTATGTATATTCTGGTAGAATGCTCAGGTGAGATGGCCTTTGGCCCCTTTGTGAGATTGCACAATACACTGTGAGTATTGATCTGATCAGAATAACTACTGCTCCATTTCTGCATCAGGCTTTCAGGGTGAACAAATGGCTAGGACCTTATTTCCAAGATTGCCAATAAGACCACCGTTTAGGCCATGGAACTACACAAATCCCAAAATGCACATTGACCTGTGAAGACAGGGATGTGGAAATCCATAAAAGCTTACAAAGGCCTTAATGTTCCAACTCTTGGGTTTACTCAGAAACTCTACAGGCCCCTACATAGATGTAGGGGAGAGTAGAATGGAAGGATCAGCAGACTTTACTGGGCAACTTACACAGTGCAGAATTAAGGAGACATGTTCTGTTCAAGGTGTATAAAATAATGAGAGGAATAGATAGAGTCAATAGCCAGAGACTTTTCCCCAGGGCAAGATTGACTGGTACGAGAAGCCAAAGTTTGAATATATTAGGAGGAAAGTATAAAGGAGACATCAGAGGTAAGTTCTTTACACAGAGAGTTGTGAATGCATTGAATGCTTTGCCAGCGGTGGTGGTGGAAGCAGAGACATTGGGGACATTTAAGCGACTGCTGGACAGGCACATGGAGAGCAGTGAGCTGCGGGGTGCGTAGGTTAAGTTACTATATTTTATGTTAGGATTAAACCTCGGCACAGCATCATGGGCCAAAGAGCCTGTTCTGTGCTGTACCTTTCTATGTTCTATGTTCTATGTTCTCTGTCAGGTATTCAGTGTGCCCTCAGATACAGCACATGTGACATGCCTGGATTCTAACTGTTGGAAGTGTACATCACTGATTGACCACTCTCAGATGAGGTGAAATCATTTGGAAAATAACATTAAAAAGTGTTATGAATTTTCACAAGAAAGGAAAACATTGATTCCTTAGACAGAGTTCACACTTATTACATAGTGTCATGAGTCATGAAACTTGTATTTCACAATGATTCACACCATTTATAGATAACTGCATGCTTGAGCTTGCAGTTCAAATAGATTCACTAAATTGCCTCATATGTTGTTTGTTATCATGTCTTGTAAATCCTCAACTCCTCAACTCACAATGGACCAGGCTGGAGCCTAGTCTATTAACTGAGAGTACAGAGAACAATGCAGTTTCTTCAGTCTTAGGAAACCCAATATTACCCTGGCCCTATATCCATTGGTGACTGAGCTGAGCTCATTGCTGCAGGCGAGTCACCGGCTGACTTTACCAATTCAACCTTTAGGGGGAGCCAAACAGTAAGCACAGAGGAACCTTGATTATCCGGCATTCGATTATCCGAATTTCGGATTATCCGGCAAGATCGCATGCTTAGCTAAACTGTGTTATCCGGCATTCAATTATCCGAACATTTGATTATCTGGTAAAATACACCCTGCCCTTGTGTTCGGATAACTGAGATTCTTCTGTACATGTTGCAAGAGGACATTGCCTGTTACACACTTTCTTACTAAAACTAAGGCCATGGTTGGAATTTAGGATTAGAATCTCTGAACTCAGCGCACAAGGTTAGACATGACAACTTGTTCTTACTCATACTGCACAACTTAATTTTCTTTTGAACAAATCCACATTCTAACTTAGGGCAGAGTCTGTTGGAGCATGAGCTGAGGCAGGTGTGAAACATTTTCATCACAGCAGTGTAACATCTAGAAGACAGAAACAGGCCATTGTGCTGTAATGACACTATGTAGCTGTTATTTTAACCAGGGACCTATATGGGAAGCTGATGTGGTCTTCCTGCCAGACAAACTCGCTGAGAAGAGGAGTCGGACTGAAAGAGAACCCAAAAGGTTAGGTCATTACATTTTTTTTATATAGCCCTAGGAGGAGGCAGGGACCTCCTGTTTGCCTGCTGTCCTGTCTGATGGGCAGAAGGGCAATGCCAGGACAGCAGGCAAAGAGGAGGTCCCTGCCTCCTCCTAGGGCTATATAAAAAAAATGTAATGACCTAACCTTTTGGGTTCTCTTTCAGTCCGACTCCTCTTCTCAGCGAGTTTGTCTGGCAGGAAGACCACATCAGCTTCCCATATAGGTCCCTGGTTAAAATAACAGCTACATAGTGTCATTACAGCACAATGGCTGTATCTAAGGATATGCAAAATCCGGGCTGTCTGGATGTTTCACTAATCTCCCAGAATGCATTCTCTTCATACTTGGAAGATTAATAGATCACTGAGTTGGAAAGGCTCACTCGTCTGCTTCCATCTGCTTTCTTTGTTTCTTTTTGTTTGCTTTTTTCTTTCTCTTTTCTTTTCAAGTCAGTGGCAACAGGACAGAGCAGGACAGCAATATGGAGGAGAGAGCCAGGAAGCTATTCAAGATGGCAGCTTCCACACAGTAGGCCTATCTGCTCTAACGGAGCAGCGGTGCTCCTTGGATGCTGCCTGAACTGCTGTGCTCTTCCAGCACCACTAATGCAGAATCTGGTTTCCAGCATCTGCAGTCATTGTTTTTACCATCTGCTCTAAGCCAGCCACATACTATTTTTCTTCTTCTCTCTCCTTCTCACGTATTTTTAATTTATCTTCTGGGAATTCTGGAGAGGTCAGCAGCAGTGATAGCATTGCCGGTTGCGTGGCAGCAGCCATGGGCCTAGGGCAGTGTCGGCTGGAGGTCCAGTGCAGGGAAGCAGCGTGGGCCTAGGGCAGTGTCGGCTGGAGGTCCAGTGCAGGGAAGCAGCCGCGGGCCTGAGCCCAATGTGGTTCGGCCAAGCCCCAAGTGTCAGTGAGGAAGATGCCCACGACATCTGTGCCAACGAGAGCAGGGAACCCAGAGAGTGGGCCAAAGCGGAGGAGATCGAGCCCTTACAGGAGTGCACTTAAGAAATACTGTTGAACTTTTAACTTTATTTCTTTATTTTTCTACCTGTACTAACAACAGTAATGCTTAACTTTTAACTTTGTTTCTCGATGTGATTACCTGTACCTAAGTTTTGTACCGAGACACCGTTGTACCTTAGATGGTGTTGTGTGTGGTGGCATTGTACCCTTTTCACTGTGCTCAAGTACTTCTGTACTTGAGTACACACGACAATAAAACTTCAAATCAAACTGTCGTCTTTAATTCTGTTTTTAACAGGATAAGTTCTGAAAGTCTCATTCATTATAACATTCCTCATTGGGTTCATCCCAGTAAAGCAGTGATGGAAACTGATCTGTAATAGGATGAGGTTCCTGGGATTCCTTTATGTAACTCATTCTGCTGAACCACACAGGATCATTGCTGGTCTGCAGCTTCTTGAATGACCATACATTCCCTGTTATAATCCTGTGTCCATTCATGTTGCCTTTGGCTGAACAGCAATCACTATTAATGGAGTGGCCTGCACATAGAGTCATAGAGTCATAGAGATGTACAGTATGGAAACAGACCCTTCGGTCCAACCCGTCCATGCCTACCCAATCTAGTCCCACCTGCCTGCACCCGGCCCATATCCCTCCAATCCCTTCCAAATGCCTCTTAAATGTTGCAATTGTACCAGCCTCCACCACTTCCTCTGGCAGCTCATTCCATACATGTACCACCCTCTGTGTGAAAAAGTTGCCCCTTAGGTCACTTTTATATCTTTCCCCTCTCACCCAAAACCTATGCCCTTCAGTCCTGGACTCCCCCGCCCCAAGGAAAAGACGTTATCTATTTACCCTATCCATGCCCCTCATAATTTTGTAAACCTCAATAAGGTCACCCCTCAGCCTCTGATGCTCCAGGGAAAACAGCCCCAGCCTGTTCAGCCTCTCTCTATAGTTCAAATCCACCAACCCTGGCAACATCCTTGTAAATCTTTTCTGAACCCTTTCAAGTTTCACAATGGTAGCACTGTTCCTTCCTTCATACATCTTGATAGACTTCAGGGTATAAGCTGCATCTTTGGTTGAACAGGGAACTGAGACATCAGCTTTCTGCCAACAGCAACTCTGTTGGTGATAAAGTGAGCAATGCTATATGAAAGTCAGCATTTCTGCAATACCCAGGCAATCACATTCTTGGTCATAGCACATAACTTCCTCACCCCTATTCATTGAGAGAAATAGTCAATAGCAGAAAGATAAGACATCCCATCAAATACAATCTGGTCAGTGGCCATACAATCTTTTGGTCTGGTGATGAATGTGATGATCCTCATGTAACCCTGGTGTATCTTGTGTAGGATATCCTTCCAAAGCAAAGCTGGGAGTGCCAGCCTTTCGCCTGCTCATGTCCTGTTTGGTTGAGCTGATCATGGCTTGATGGCCAATGTGCTGAGTATGTAACTATTTCCTGAACAAATATAATATCATCTGTGTCCAAGCTGTTAACTGTCACATCTTCCATCATTCTCTATGGCTTTTCCTGCAGATATACTCTTCCATAGGTGAACTCTATTAGACAAAATCAAAGAGTCAAAATTTCTGTATTTGTGACAACACTTAGGTCAAGTGTCTATCCTGAAAATCTCTTGCAATTGCATGTAACTAAGAGAGCTTCCTTCTCCACTATGGCGTAGTGTGTTTTTGTGTCTGATCATCTCTATGACAACATCTGGCTGGTTGCTCCTGCTGTAGCTGAGGCCTGAGCAGCTATGGTTCTTGGGTTAGGATATCTGGGAGGTCAATATTTCCTTGGTCTTCTGAGAAAGCATTCTCTTCATGTGGGTTCTACAACCATCCTTGCATCTTCTTCAGAAGCTGTCTCAAAGATCCTATTGTTGTCTCCAAGTGATGCAAATATGTTTTCAACTGGCTAACAATCCCTAAAAATCTTTGTAAGTCAAGACCTGAATACAGAATTATTTTAATGGCCTTCCTTTTCTATGGGTCTGCATTACCTCATGATTGCTGACAAAACTCCCCAAAAGTGAACAGATTCCTTAAAAATTTTGCAATTAATGTTATGGGTAAGCTTACATTATGTTCCCTATAGCATGGAAACAGGCCCTTCGGTCCAACAAGTCCACACCGACCCTCCGAAGAGCAACCCACCCAGATCCATTTGCCTCTGCCTAATGCAGCTAACATTATGGGCAATTTAGCATGGCCAATTCACCTGACCTGCACATCTTTGTGACTGTGGGAGGAAACCGGAGCAAACCCGCACAGACACAGGGAGAATGTGCAAACTCCACACAGACTGTGGAATCGAACCTGGGACCCTGATGCTGTGAGGCAGCAGTGCTAACCACTGAGCCACTGTGCTGCTGCAAATGCTCTTGTAAATGCTTTAAAATTGCATGCACCTTCTGATCAGGCTCTTCCATTGATTCGCAGTGTATCAATATGTCATCCAAATGGCATATCATTTCATGAAGACATTGTAAATGTTGGACAAAAACAGAACATGTTGGCAAAACTCAGCGGGTGAGCAGCATCTTTGGAGAGAGAAACAGAGTTGACCTTTCAAGTCTAGTATGACTCTTCTTCAGACCCTGAAGAATCATGTTACATTTGCAGTTTTTTATTGTAGATCTCCAGCATCCACAATACTTTGCTTGTATTAAAATGTTGGATGATGCCGTGAAAGATTTCAGGAGTTGATGTGATCCCAAATGGCAGTCTGTTGAAGATAAATCATGCAAATGCAGCTATAAACATGGTGAGCAATTTGACAGCTCATCCAAGGGCAGCTGCTTTCATTCTCTGGGCATTCTATATAAAAATGCCCATGGGAACATCCATGCAAACCTTCAAAGTCTAGGCAGTTTGCTGCTGAGCAGACCCCCCTCCCCCCACCCCCTTCCCCCCCACCTCACCCCAGCTGTGGAATCTGGGATGGCACTGAGATGTATAGGTGAAGAAAGACAATAATCTCTGAGAGCATATTGGTGATACAGGTAATATTGCACTGAGTATCAATGCTCGTGTTTTAATAAAAGTGAATGTTTCACAATACATCTGTTTGTTTGCATCTCTGTCTGGCCCTGAATGTAACTGCACCATCATGCCAAATGCTATATCCACACAGAATGTACCGTGGATCGATGTCAGAGTTGAGAGACTGCCGAAGCAAAACGAACCAGATGTAAATGGGACAATGGGTTCTGCTGGCACCATTGGTCAAACAATGCCATCTCTGTATGGGCTATCTGTGCAAAACTGTAGCGGTCAGCAATGTGTGGGGCAGAATCACCAGGAATTATACAGCCCACAGGACTATGCCATGTGCACCGCATATGTCTGTGTGTAATGTTCTTACTACTCATTAAAGAGCCTTGCAGCCTCCTCCCTCACAGGGCGAGACACATTCCTGTGAACTTTCTAGGCTTTACACCTCTCAGGCTCTCCTCTCTATATCATGAGCTTGATGTTAAAGGAGTCCTAGCGTCACTCTCTCTGGTAGATACTCCATACTGTCAATGCCCATCTCTATTTCATTAGCAAATATCTCTATGTTGCGTAGAAACACACAGGTTACAACTGCCCATCTGGCTGTGGTCACCATCACTCTCCTTCCATTGTTTCAACTTCTAGTATGATGGAAAGTGACAGCGAGCTCACTTCAGGCAGAGGTTTCCAGCTCTGCCTCTACATATTTGCCACACTATTGGAAAGACATGATTGCATTGGAGAGGGTGCAGGGAAAATTCACCAAGATGATGCCTGGATTGACAAGTCTCAGTTGTGAGGAGAGACTTGATAGGCTGGGTTTGTTTTCCTTGGAATAGAGGATGATCAGGAGTGTTCTATGTGAGGTGTGCAAAATTATGAGAGGCATGGACAGAGTAGATCATGAGATTCTCTTCCCTATAGCAGAGTGTCTAAGCCCAGAGGGTGCAGGTTCAAGGTGAGGATAAATGGTTTAGAGGGGATCTGAGGAAAAATGCTTCCTCCCAGAGAGTAATAGACATATAGCAGTGCTGCCTGACAGGGTGGTGGAGACAAATACTCTCACAACATTTAAGAAGCCTCTGCAATGAGCAAGTAAAATTCCAGGACAGTAGACAATGGACCAAATGCAGGTAAATGGCATTTGTATAGTTTGTTGTTTGTTGGTCAGCATAGAGATGGTGGGCTGAAGGGCCTGTTTCTCTGCTGTATGAATTTACATTGGTGAGGCCCTGAACATGCAGATCCCATTCCTGTGAATCTCCGAGGCTTTGTCTCCCCTCAATCCATCAAAATGAGGCAGCGCCTACCCTCTTTTAACCCCAGGCCCAGGAATAGGATGTGACCAGTTGTGGTTATACTCTGTCCCCTGCCAAAGTGCTCCTGAGGCCCACATAACCCCATTCTCAACCGTGCTGTACTGTATCCCTCCCTGACAAATACAGCTGCCTCCCTCATAATGGATAGGTTAAATAAACAGGATTTGGAGGTGCCAGTGTTGGGGTGTATAAAGTTAAAATTCACACAACCCCAGGTGTTCCTTCATCAGGTGGTTATGGATGAAGGAGCAGTGCTCCGAAAGCAAGTGCTTCCAAATAAATCCCTGTTTGGACTATAACCTGGTGTTGTGAGATTTTTAACTTTGTAAATAGACAAGGTCTTTTCCCTGGGGTGGAAGAGTCCTGAACTAGAGGGTAAAGGTTTAAGGTGAGAGAGGAAAGATTTAAAAGGGACCTAAGGGGCAACAACCTTTTCATGCAGAGGAGGGAATCTTTCCGTGCTGTATATCTCTGTGACTCTACTTGTATCCTGGAATATACCTGATGACAGGCTTTTGCCCGAGGCATTGATTTTCCTGCTCCTCGGATGCTGCCTGACCTGCTGTGCTTTTCCAGTACCACACTCTCGATCCTGACTCTTGTCTCAATTTCTTTCTCCCCCCACCCCGCTCCCCTCCATACTCCCTCATCCCCCTCTCTGGATGTTGTTCATCCAGAGGGTGTTTAAAAAAAATACGGAACGTGGTGCCTGAGAGGGTGGAGGAAGCGGATTCTCCAACAGCGTTTAAGAAGAAACTGGATGAGCACTTAAAATGAGAGGGCATAGTAAGTTATGGACTAAATGCAGGCAAATGGGATTACTCCAGTTTAATGTTTGTTTGACAACATAGACAAAGTGGGCCGAAGGGCCTGTTTCTATGCTGTGCAACTCAATTAGTGAGGCCCTGAACATGCAGATCCCATTCCTGTGAGCTTTCTAGGCTTTACACCTCTCAGGCTCTCCTCTCTATATCATGAGCTTGATGTTAAAGGAGTCTTAGCATCACTCTCTCTGGTAGATGCTCCATCCTGTCAATGCCCAGCTCTATGTCATTCGCAAATATCTCTCTGTTGCGTAGAAACACACAGGTTACAACTTGTCAACAAGTCAGATGTGTGTACATATATGTTGTAAAATTGATTTGGTAATGTGTGTATATGTGTTGCTTTCTGTGGAATTAAGTCCCAAAACCCCCAGCCAGCATAGAGTATTTACATTTGAAGCCATGATGTCTATTTTATTTAATTTCAAAAATGCACTTTATTCATAAAAAAATCTATAACATATACACATAGTCACAGTTCAGTTCTGTACAGTAGCATATCAAGGAACAAACAAACATTGGAGTTTGACTATCCAAACAAACCAAAAGGTATCTCCGACTTGAACCAGATGCAGAAATATCTGTTTGGCCACCAGGTGGAGTCTAGTCAATTTTGGGCAGATTTCGAGCCAGTATCATTCCCACTTCTCCATAGAATGAGGTTTTGTTTTCCATTTCACTTGCATTATTTTACTGGACGTACAGAAAAAAGAATGTATTTAAAAGCAAGTCACAAGTAGACAGATTACCCTGCAGTCATGTCTCTTTATTGAGTAACAACTCATGCTTATTTATTTGTGTTTTATTTAGAAAGTCATGTGCTTTCAGGTACAGACACTTCAGTTTGGTCCTACTTTTTTCTTGTGGCCTTTAGTTTTACTATTAAATTACTTTTAGGATTGTATTTTCTATCCTTTCCTGTTTTGCTTTGTTTATGAATTCTGGTATTAAGACCATTCTTTCGTGTCTTGTCTCTACTCTTTGACTGACCACTTCTTCCCAAATTTGATCCCCTGCCCCTATTATTCAGTATGAGCCTCTCTACTGCCTTAGCTAATCACGCAAGGACACTGATTCCAACATGTTTCAGATGAAGGTCATCCCAACAGTCCAGATCCCACTTTGCCACTGCTGTCAATACTCCAGGAACCTAAACCCATTTCTCCCACACCAAATGGCACACTTGCATCACTCAAGTTTTATTAAACCTTCATTAATGTGGTTGTCCCTCATGCAATAATGCAGAGAGTATTGCCCTTGAGGTTCTATTTTTTTAATTTGGTCGGTAGTTGCTCATACTCTCTCAGCAGAACCTCTTTCCTAGTTCTACCTGTCAAATTGGTGCCTGTAGAGACCATGACCAGTAGACCCTCTCCCACCACTACAAGTTCCTCTCTAGCCCTATGCAGATGTCTCAAACATAGAACAAAGAACAGGAAAGCGCAGGAGTAGGCCCTTCAGCCAATTATGTCTGTGCTGACCATGATGCCATTTGAAACTAACCCCATTTGCCTCCACCAGAGACACTGTCTCAAGATATGGAGGTCACTTAGGACTGTGACGAAGAAAGTTTTTTTCACTCAAAGAACCTATGGAATTCTCCAATACAGAAGGTTGTGGTGGCCAATTTTCTGAAAATATTCAAGGAAGAGATAGATAAATGCTTCAATTTTAAGGGCATCAGTGGATATGGGGAGAAAATGGGAAAATGGTATTGAAATAGATGGCAGAGCGGGCTCAAAGGGCTGAATGGACTACTTCTGCTTTTTGTTTCTATGCTTCCATGTGCAATAGGAAGTGAATCGCAGATCCTACAACACAACAACTAAAGCTGCAAAGCACTAAGTTGGAATCATGACGTCTCTAAAACCCGAATCAACATTTGTGGAAATCTGAGAGTCCAGTTGCACCTCAACACCACAGGTGAAATCTCTGGTAAGTTAACAAGTAAACAAACCACAGCCACATCAGTAGAAGGTCTGATGTTGAAGAAAGGTCTGTGTCTGGTAATTTTACAAACACTCATAAGCTAGTGCTACAATTGATATACTTCCTTTGATGCTGCACCTCATACTGGTGATCAGCAAAAATAGTATATACTGTTAAAGAATAGCTATTTGCTTGTCTACAGTCAATCTTCTTTTGTGGTATATGCTTTAGATCTTAACATCAAGTTTAAAATGTCTGTGTATAAAAACTATATTTACAATATGGAACAGCACCTACTTAATTGTCCTGATTATGAAACAAAATTGGCCAGCATTTCCAATGCCACAACATATGCTCATTTACTCAATAATTAGGATCGTGAAATGGTGTCACCATCTGGAAGCTGCCATTTAATTATGCAACAAGACTAGCCTCCTGTGTAGTGTTGAAAAGTGTGTTGCTGGAAAAACACAGCAGGCCAGGCAGCATCCGAGGAGCAGGAGAATCGACGTTTCGAGCATAAGCTCTTCTTTAGGAATGAGGCTGGTGTGCCAAGCGGGCTGAGATAAAAGGTAGGGGGGGAGGGAATTTGGGGGAGGGGCGCTGGGAATACAATAGGTGGAAGGAGGTGAGGGTGATAGGCTGGAGAGGGGGTGGGGGTGGAGAGGTCGGGAAGAAGATTGCAGGTCAAGAGGACGGTGCTGAATCCAGGGGTTGGGACTGAGATAAGGTGGGGGAGGGGAAATGAGGAAGCTGGAGGGTTCCTAGACGGAAGATGAGGCACTCTTCCTCCAGGCGTCATGTGGCCAGGGTCTGGCGATGGAGGAGGCTAAGGACCTGCATGTCCTTGGCGGAGTGGGAGGGGGAGTTACTGTGTTCAGCCACAGGGCGGTTGGGTTGGTTGGTGTGAGTGTCCCAGAGGTGTTCCCTGAAACGTTCCGCAAGTAGGCGGCCTGTCTCCCCAATGTAGAGGTTGTATACCATCTCTTATTTGACATAGACCTGTTGCCCAATCAGATATAATCATAATACTTCTGGCTTTGCTCCACATTATTTTTCTTTTCTAGACGTAAAGGTTAATGCATGAATAATTGTTTTATGCAACACACAAAAAAGGAACAATGGTTAAGATTGAATTATAGAACCATGAAATGATAAAGCCATTCTGTCCATCTTACATATATCAGTACATTAGTAGAATTATTCAATTTGCCCAACTGCACTGTTGACCATACATGATTTAATTTTTTTTCTGTCCAAGTATTTAATCAATTCTCTTTTAAAAGCTACAGGTGAATTTGTTCCTGCCACACTTTCAGGCATGGATTTCCAAAATCAGCTCATTATGTAAAAATATGTTGATGTGTCACTGTTGGATGTATTTTCTTTGGTTACTGACCCTTCTGATGCTAGAAATTGTTTATCCTTATTTGCTCAAAATCTCTATTAAACCTCCTCTTGATATTTTCTGCTCTAAGGAGAACAATCCCAGCTTCTCCAGTCTCTTTGCACAATTAAAATCCTTTGACCAGGGTAACATTTTACCAAATTTCTTGATTAGTATTAGATTAGATTTCCTACAGTGTGGAAACAGGCCCTTCGGCCCAACAAGCCCACACCGACCTTCCAAAGAGTAACCCACCCAGACCCATTTCCCTCTGACTAATGCACCTAACACTACAGGCAGTTTAGCATGGCCAAATCCCCTGGGCTGCACAAGGGAACTGGAGCACCCAGAGGAAACCCATGCAGACACGGGGAGAATGTGCAAACCCCACACAGACAGTCACCCTTCTGGACCATTCTCCAGCTCTGCATCCATCTGAAAGTGTGGTACCCAAAATTGAACAAAACTCCAGCTGAGGCTGTTTAGTATTGATCATAACCGCCTTGCTGTCGTACGTTATTGTCCCCAAAGGAAAGATTCCCAGGCACTATTTTTAAAATTGATTTATTAATTTGTTCTGCCACCTTGAAAGATCTAATGTATCAAAGCACCAGGTCTCTCTGTTCATGATAACTTCAATTTTGTTCACAGGTCTCTCTTCATTCTTGCTAACACATTATATACTTCATGGTCTCAAATTGTATCTCCATTCAATAAGCTTATATGCTTTCTTTGTCAGGTCCACCCCACCCCCAACTAACCCACCCTCCCCTCCCAACACCTTACCGAGCCACCGCAGGAATTGCAAAACTTGCACCCACGCCTACCCCCTCACCTCCATTCAAGGCCCCAAAGGAGCCTTCCACATCCATCAGAGTTTTACCTGCACTTCCACACGTCATTTACTGTATCTCTTGCTCCCGATGTGGTCTCCTCTACATTGGGGAGACAGGACGCCTACTTGCAGAGCGCTTCAGAGGACATCTCCGGGACACCCGCACCAACCAACCCCACTGCCCTGTGTCTGAACGCTTCAACTTCCCCTCCCATTCCGCCAAGGACATGCATGTCCTGGTCTCCTCCATCGCCACTCCCTAACCACCCGACACCTGGAGGAAAAACGCCTCATCTTCCACCTTAGGACCCTCAAATCACACGGCATAAATGTGGATTTCACCAGTTTTCTCATTTCCTCTCCCCCCAACTTTGTCCCGGCTCCAACCTTCTAACTCAGCACTGCCCCATGACCTGTCCATCTTCCTTCCCATCTATCTGCTCCTCCCTCCTCTCTGACGTATCACCATTACCCCCACCTCCATCCACCTAGCAGACTCTCAGCTCCCTTCCCCTCTAGCCCCACCCATTCCCATTTATCTCCCTATCCCCTCGGCTTACAGCCTTATTCCTAATGAAGGAATGAAGAGCCTGAAACGTTGATTCTCCTGCTCCTCGGGTGCTGCCTGACCTGCTGTGCTTTTCCAGCACCACACTCTTGACTACGTGCTTTTGAATTCTGTCCTACTATCCTCATTGTTTAACATATTTCCAAGTTTTGTATCATCTGTAAACTTCAAAATTAACCAAGTGCAGATTTTTAATCTGTATCAATACAAGCAGTTATCTTGCTATTTATCTCAGAGAAATACCATGTCCCGTCCTTCTGAAAATAGCTGTTCAGCAATACTCTCTGCTTTATATGTTCTACTCAAAACTGAATTTATGTTATCTGTTCCCTTTAATCACATGGACTTTAATTGCGTTAACAATCTGAATATGCTGTACTTGTCAAACACCTTTTGAAGGTCCATATACACAACATTATCTGCACCACCCTACCCTAATGTTTCTGCTTTATCAAGGAACTCAGTCAAGTTAGTCTAACAAAAGTTACCTTCAACAAATTAATGTTGACTTCTATTTATTCCGTTGATTTGCTCATACATTTCCAAATGCCAATTAACTTTGTCCTCGATTTCTAATTGTGTCCCCACCACTGACGTTATTCTAATTGGCTAAGAAATGCCATATCAATCACTTTTTCAAATATGGATGAGAATAACATTTTACAAAAGTTCCAAACAGAGTCTCAGGAAGTTGCAGCCTTACTTCCTCCAAGGACCTAGAAGGCATTCCATTCAGACTCAGTAACTTTGGTACATTGAGGACTGCCAAATACCTCCTCTTTATCAATTTTTATCTTATCTAATATCAGTCCTTTACAGTAGTTAACTAGCATTCTCCAGATGCAATGTGTTCAATTTAGTAAGTATTTCCTTTGTCGGTCCTAATCAACCACAACCACCCTTTTACTATGTACATGTTTATAAACTAACTTTGGAACTCCCTTCGATGTTAATCTATTCTTACACCTGCTCCAGCCGATCCAATATGGTGTAATCAACTCTCTGTGCAAAATGAGTACGTTTACAACAGCCCCCATGTTGGACCCAGAGTTATTTACTTTACACATGTAAAATAAGATTGCACAATCAAATTTCTTGGCCATTTTTCTGTGCACCCTACATGTTTGAACGTACTGCAGACACTTGGGAAATGTGTTGACATATGTTCAGACCACACATGATCGTCAGCACAGCTATACTTTTATTAGTCATCTGGAAACACCCAACCAAATAAATCTCAGACACAAACTGTGGGAAAGGTTAATTGCCCATAAATGTATAGAATCATTTGTTTGTCTAAATGACTCAGTTAATATAGATGTCTCTAAGATCTCATATTTAACTCATGCCAAGGTACAATATGTGTACTTTTAAACACTTTTAGCTATGATATTTCCTTTAAAATGTAAATTCATAAATTAACCTTTTGATAAAAGTTGCTAACCTTTTCCAATCGAATAATTTATGTGCTATTTTTAGAAAAAACCAAAACAATGCTCAGAAAATGAATGAGGCAGAATGGTTTGTCATTAATGCAAACGTAACAAATTTTGACCAATTCTGTAAATTTGATATTGAAGCAAAATGAACAGGAGCAGTTGACAGTCATACAGATGGAAAATAATAAATAAACAGTTGTAGACAGGCAAAAATGCACAAGTGTTGCAAGTGATTTGAGGGACAGGACTGACTTCGCGACTTCTGTATTGAGGGAAAGCTAATGGACTTGCCACAGATCAAATAGCGTGTTCTAGAACTGGATCAGATTATCACTGAGCACAACAGAAATAGAAGGCCATCTGTTATACTCTTGTGGATTCTATCATGTGAGACACTCACACATTTACTCACATCTGATTTGTGTTAGAACATAAAGGAGTGTACTTGTGAATAGTTGATGATGACTTGCAACATGATCTTCACTCAGTCTGGACAAATTTCAAATACTGTCCCAAAGGAATTTGCCTGTAATAGAATAGTTTCTGAGCATTAAGCACAAAGAACAGAACTACTGTCAAAATTGATTGAAGCAGAATTGAGACTGTGAAGAATGCACTCCATTGAGCATAGATAGTTGGATGCTGTGACAGATTAGGATAGCGTCCTTTCAACTCTGAGTACAAAAAATTAAAATCTCTTCGAAATCTGCATTAAAACTATAACAACAGAGAAGGAAAGGAAAGGAAGTCTTTTAACTGTGAACAGCTTATCAGAACAGGAGGAAGTGAGGACTACAGATGCTGGAGGTCAGAGTTGAAAAATGTGGCACTGGGAAAGTTTATTACAACAGTTTATCTCAAAACATCTTGTTGGTATCATGTTAATATTTCATCAAGATGATGACAGAAAAGTGGGTACATTTATTTCCTTTGGATTTTGAGTTTGCATCTAGTTCACACCAGTAGAAGCAGTGTTATTTATATACACATATTTATCCCATCAAGACAACCTTAAACCACTTTGTAACTGATGGATATTACTCTCATAATCACTACATTAGCAAAAACAAATAGCCAATTTAATCCCACAAAACAAGCAAATGGGTGACTATATAATATATTTTTGGTGATGTTGGTTCAGAGACAGTAGTTAGCTGGAACACCAGAGAACTCTCTGTTCTTCTTCCTGATGTTCTCAGTACTGCACTGAACTGTGAACTGAGATTATACTCTGAAATCCACTATTGAATTAGAAAATGCTTCTGCCTGAACCACGCTGATAGTTGGAATATTAGCCTGAAACTGGCAACAGTACATTTCTTTCAACAAGACTTGTAATCTTCAAATTTAAATGTATCATAATGATCACCCAATTTTTAAGTGCTTTATGTAAATACTATAAGCTTCCACCCTCATTACATGAACAAAGACACTTGCCAGAATGGACTAAAAGACATAAAAACAGGAAATGATGGAGTAATTCAACAGATTTGGTAGCATTTAGGGTCATAGAGATGTACAGCACAGAAACAGACCCTTCGGTCCAACTCATTCATGCCAACCAGATATCCCAACCCAATCTAGTCCCACCCGCCAGCACCCGGCTCATATCCCTCAAAATCCTTCCTATTCATATACCCATCCAGATGCCTTTTAAATGTTGCAATTGTACACACCTCCACTACTTCCTCTGGCAGCTTATTCCACACATGTACCACCCTCTGTGTGAAAAGGTTGCCCCTTAGGTCTCTTTTCTATCTTTCCCTTCTCACCTTAAATGTATGCCCTCTAGTTCTGGACTCCCCCACCCCAGGGAAAAGACCTTGCCTATTTACCCTATCCATGCCCCATTTTTGTGGAGAGAAATCAGAGTTGATGTTTGAGGTCGAGTGACCCTTGCTCAGAGCTTAACTATGT
Source organism: Hemiscyllium ocellatum (assembly GCF_020745735.1). NCBI lineage: Eukaryota > Metazoa > Chordata > Chondrichthyes > Orectolobiformes > Hemiscylliidae > Hemiscyllium > Hemiscyllium ocellatum. The sequence goes on from NC_083405.1 coordinate 106,483,404, forward strand.
AGCTTAGTTTGACTCTTCTTCAGAACTCTGAGTAGCAGAGTAGCATTCTGAAAATCCAAGTAGATAACCTGAATAATGAAATGGTTACAATCATTAAATACATTCAATTTCAAACCACGATGGAAGCTTTCCCCAGCCCATATGAATTACACTATAATGTTGTTATAATGGCATAATTCCTGTCAAGTCTCTGTATAGACCCATTTCCAGTAACAGGAATGGTCTTTAAATTGCCCATTTTAACAGCATGAGTAGCTCGGTAAAGTCAAATGAAGGCATATGCAGCAATTAAGTTATTCACATATTCATGAAAAGTTTAGCGGGCAGTTGACAGATGGAAAGGGACCAACGAAAACATTTATTGGATCAAATTATTTTCGTACTTATTTCATACTTATTCGTATAGTAATTAATGTAAACATAGATGAACTTCAATAATTGTACAGCCTTACCTGTGTAAAACAGGGAATGTGGCTCAACCGTGGCTAACAAGGGAAATCAGGGATCGTGTTAAAGCTACAGGGGAGGCCAGAAAAGGCAGCAAACCTGAGAACTGGGAGAAATATAAAATTTAGCAGAGGAAGAACAAAGAGTTTAATTCAGAAAAGGAAAATAGATTATGAAAGCAAGCTTGTGGAAAACATAAAAACTGACCGCAAATCTTCTATTGAAACGTGAAGAGAAAAAGACTGGTGAAGATAAATGTAGGTCCCTTGCAGGTAGAATCAGATGAATTCATGATGGACAACAAAGAGATGGCAGACCAACTGAACAAATAATATGGATTTGTCTTTACTAAGGAGGACACAAATAGCCTTTCCCTATGCAAGTGGACATGGGGTCAAGAATGAAGGAGGAACAGAAGGAAATCCTTATTAGTCAGGAATGATATTGGGGAAATTGATGGGATTAAAACCCAATAAATCCCCAGTGCCTGGTGCTTTGCATCCCAGAGTACTTCAGGAAGTGGCATTAGAAATAACAGATGCATTGGTGATTTTTCTGTCGACTCTGGAAGAGTTCCAATGAACTGGAGGGTAGCTAATGTAATGCCACTCTTTAAAATTGGGAGAGAGAAAATGGGGAATTATAGGCTGGTTAGCCTGACATCAGTGGTGAGGAAAATGCTGGATGTAATGATTAAGGATGAGAACTGAGCATTTGGAAAGTGGTGACAGAATCGATTCAAGTCAGCATGATTCACTAAAGGGAAATCAAGCTTGACAAATCTTCTGGAATATTTTGATAATGTGACCAGTACAATAGACAATGGTGATGTTGTGCATCTGGAATTTCAAAAGGCTTTTGACAAGGTTCCACATAAGAAATTAGTAAGGAAAATTAAAGCTCATAGTATTGTGGTAATGTATTGACATGGATTGAGAACTGGTTGGCAGACAGGAAGGAGAGCATTGGAATAAACAAGTCCTTTTCAGAGTGGCAGGCTGCGATGCGTGGGGTGCCGCAGGGTACAGTGCTAGGACCCCAGCTGTTCACTATATACATTAATGATTTGGGTGAAGGAATTGAAAACAATAGCTCTGAATCTGCAGATGACACTAACCTAGGTGGCAATATGTGCTGTAAGGAGGATGCTAAGGGGCTGGAAGGTTTCTTGAACAGGCTGGTGAAGTGGGCAAATACTTAGCAAATGCAATATAATGTGGATAAATGTGAGGTTATCCACTTTGGTCACAAAAACAGGAAGGCTGATTATTATCTGAATGGTGCTGAAATGTGTTGCTGGAAAAGCGCAGCACGTCAGGCAGCATTCAAGGAACAGGAGATTCGACGTTTCGGGCATAAGCCCTTATTCAGGAAACGAAATGTTATGCCCGAAACGTCGAATCTCCTGTTCCTTGGATGCTGCCTGACCTGCTGCGCTTTTCCAGCAACACATTTTCAGCTCTGATCTCCAGCATCTGCAGACCTCACTTTCTCCTCTATTATCTGAATGGTGCCAGTTTAGGAAAAGGTGAGGTACAACGAGACCTGAGTGTCATGATGGAACAGTCGCTGAAGATTGGCATGCAGGTGCAGCAGGCAGTGAGGAAAGCTAACGGCATGCTGACCGTCATAGCGAGAGGATTTGAGTGCTGGAGTAAGGATGTCTTGTACAGGGCCCTGGTGAGGCCACACCTTTTGTATTTGTGCAGTTTTGGTTTTCTAATCTGAGGAAGGATATTCTTGATATTGAGGGAGTCCACCGAAGAATCACCGGACTGATTCCCAGGATGGTGGTACTGATACATGAGGAAAGACTGGATCGATTGGGCTTGTACTTGCTGGAATTTAGAACAATGAGGACGGATCTCACAGAAACATATAAAATCCTTATGGGACTGGACGGGCTAGCCACGAGAAGAATGTTTCTGATGTTGGGCAAATCCAGAACTTGAGGTCACAGTCTAAGAATAAGGGGTGAGCCATTCAGGACTGAGATGAGGAAGAATGTCCTCACTCAGAGAGTTGTGAACCCATGGAATTCTCTCTCACAGGAAGCTGTTCGGGCCGATTCATTAAGTATATTGAAGGGGGAGCTGGACATGACTCTCGCAGCTAAAGGGATCAAGGAATATGGGAAAAGGACAGGAATGGGATATTGAGATTGCATGATCAGTCATGATCATGTTGAATAGTGTGCAGATTCAAAGAGAGAAATGGCCTACTCCTGCACCTATTCTCGGTGTTTCTATATTAAACCATTTAACATGAGTGTAATTTGCTGGGGAGCACGAAACTGAAGTGTGAGTTCATCTTACAATCTCCAGCATCAAAAGAAGAACAAGCAGGTAAGGAAGAAATGGCATTTGGCTTACTCACCAGACTCACAAGCAACTTTATTGCAAGTCTCATCAGGGAAATACACACCAAGAAAGAAGACAGTCAAATAGAAGAACAGAGGATTTCCACAGAGACTAATGAAGATCTCCAGTGTCGCTGGAGGATACTGTTGTCCTCCTATCTCCAAGGCCTGGGTATCCATGCAGCAGGAATATCAGGAGCATCACTCATTTCAACTGACAGCACGAGCAATGGCTGCCAACTCCCTTTCCCTTTGTGACTGCACAACATCAGCAGAAAGAAAATCCAACAAATTTACCAGGATAGGAAAAACAACACACTGCTTATCATAGAATCCCTACAGTGTGGAAAGAGCCTTTCAGCCCATCGAGTCTGCACAAGCCCTCTGAAAGGCATTCCAACCAGAACCTGCCCCCTACCCTTTCTCATAATCCCATATTTACAATGGCTAATCCACTTAGCCTGAACATCCTTGGGCACTACAGGATAATTTAACATGGCCAATCCATCCTAATCTGCACATCTTTGGAATGTGGGAGGAAACCAGAGCACCTGGTGGAAATCCACAGAGACACGGGGAGAACATGCAAACAATACACACAGTCACCAGAGGCTGGAATCAAACCTGGATTCCTGGTGCTGTGAGTCTGCAGTGCTCATTGCTGTTCCATTGTGCTGCTCTATCCAAGCATTCCTTCCTGGTAACTTGAGAAACAATCAACTTTCACTCTCTTTTACTCTTCCAAAGTGCAAGCTAGTTAAAGTTGCTTCAGCTCAGGATCTTATACTCAGCAACCCAAACAGTTCTGTCCTAACTAACGTTTATATCTCAAAGCCATTCACGCCATTTTAACAGGTTCGTATGTACACTGCTTTAGCTCCAATATGCCATTTGGTGCACTTCCCTCAACTGCGATGCTTTCTCATTCACACTACCTTCAAGCAGAAGGAATTGGCTTACTGTGCCAACAGAGGGGAAATTAATGCCCCCCACTATAGCGAGTTTAGATCCAAGGGGACATCACAGTATACTGGTGAGTGGAGATCCCGTTCATGCACATGCCTCCATTCTGATTGCCAATGACTGGAAGGCCCGTGTTGACCTACCCATCCTGCATCTGGAGCAGGTGGTGAGATAAGCAACAAGAGGGGAAAAACATACTTGACTTCATTCTTACCAATTTGCCGGCTGCAGATGCATCTGTCCAGGACAAAATCAGTAAAAGTGACCACCGCACAGTCCTTGCAGAGATGAAGTCCTGCTTTCACTTTTAGAATACCCTCCACTGGATTGAGAAACTCAAGACTGGGCATCCAGACAGGGCTGTGGGCCATCAACAGCTGCAGCACAATCTGTAATCTCATGGCCCAGCAGATCCCCATTCTCTACCATTACCATCAAGCCAGGGGATCAAGCCTGGTTCAATGTAGAGTGCAGGAGGCATGCCAGGAGCAGCACCAAGCATACCTAAAATTGAGGTATCTACATGGTGAGACTATCAAACAGGGCTACTTGCATGTCAAACAGCATAAGCAGCGAGTGATAGAGCTAAGCCAGTCCACAGCTAATGGAACAACTCTAAGCTCTCCAGTCCTGCCACATCCAGTTCTGGATGGTGGTGGATGATTAAAACTCACTGGTATATATCCATAAATATCCCCATCCTCAATGATAGAAGAGCCCAACCCATCAATGACAAAGATAAGACTGAAGCATTTGCAGCAATCTTCATCCAGAGTGCCAAATGGATGATCCATCACAGCCTCCTCCAGTGGTCCCCAGCATCACAGATACCAGTCTTCAGCTAATTTGATTCACTCCACATGATATCAAGAAACTGGATGCTTTGCACTGAATACTGCAAAGGCTATGGGTCCTGACAACATTTTAGCAACAGGACTGAAGACTTGTGCTCTAGAACTTGGTGCTACTCCAACCAAGCTGTTCTGCTGTTCAGGAATATATAAAAGGTGACATCTCAGGTCAGACACTGAACTGTAAGTATAAGGCTTTGTTCAGAATCCGTCTCAGAGTTTTAACCTCGAATCAGGCTGGTATTATTCCAAAAGCTGGAATTTATAAGATGCCACATTAACTGAGTGTGACTGCAAATGGTGTATTTTTTGAACAAAACAGAATGTATCTGCAAATAAACAAACAACTTGGATGAAATGATTCACCCCATAGATCTATGTGTGTATGTGCCTTTATTCCAAAGAGAACTGGAATTACGTGTTCCAGGATAATTTGAGTAAGACGTGGGACATGTACATTGTCTCTTGATATTTTGGTCAAGATTTTCACTGTGTGCATTTGCTGAAGTTGCCCATTTGCAATTCTCCGTTTTAACTTGATATATTATTCATTAGCCTGATGCCTACAGCAACCAAGAGATACCACACAGCTTCCTGGCTGTCATCCTGTGCTCCTATTAATGACGTCTTGCTAAAGAAAGATCTTTCTGCTATAGTGTTTAGATAAATTGAGAATTGGTATCTTGTCCTGGATAATCTTTGCCACTCTCTCTGATACTCCAGTTCCTCATGCAGCTGGACAGCATGGAACAGATAATCATGACAGGTCATCAACTAATATGACTTCTGAATGCTGACAACTAAGTGTATGGAGGGTTTTTGATACTTTTACCTTTCTCTGCAGCAGCACTCTTCTCTAAGACAGCGGAGATCCATTCCCCACTGCTGTAGACTTTGGAGTCTTTACACATCCTGAAACTGGATGGTTAAAATTACATTACAGAAATTACAAATGCACTCTAGCTAAAGAAGGTTTTGAATTGAAACTTTGAGCTCTCTGAGCCACAATAAGCAACTCAATCCAGTTATTTTCTGTAGGTCCTGCCCTTCAAATTGTGGGAACTTTTTAGCCGAAATCTTTCCGGGTCTGTGCACCCATTAAAGGCTGTGTTCATTCACGCTCTCAGTCTTCTGTTTGATAAGTCTTGTCACTTTATTCTCTGTTTGCAATTTTCTCCAATGATTAACACTGCAGTTTTGAATGGTGTTTCTTTTCAATGTCATGTTCAGATTTGCTGAGCACAATTGTTTTAAGCTCTTGCCGTGTCACTGTTTCAAATGCAAATACATAGTTTATGTCAATTTGCTGTACTTTGTCTGCTTCTCCTGTGTCTGGATTGTTAGGGTTTTAATTGTGAAGTCAAATGATGAGACAGAACTGCTTTTGTTTTATTTGGGCACTGGGCCATGTACCCATTTAAGTCCTGCCAGCTGATTGTAACAGTTTAAGGTTGGATGGGGGTTAAGGTACAGACCTTAGACAGAGACCAGCCTGACAAATCAACTTTCAGCCTTGGCAACCATGCCAGTTTGTTCCTAATATAGTTCTCACAATACAACAGATTAACCGCCCTTGCCAAAATATGTAGGAATGGAGTTATAGGCCAGACATTTCTTGCTAAATGCCCTAAAATAGGTATGTTCAAATGATTTAAAATCAAATGTAAACATTTCATAAATTAAAAATGTGACCCCACAAGACCTTTCAGCACTTAGAATGCTAAAGTTTCATTTTCTGTCCAATGTAATATGGAGCTCTCCATTAATATAATCTCTATTAATATGGAAAGGATCAAATTCCATTTATACCTAAGTAGAAATGTTTAATTTATTATTTCACAATTGTACATTGGTGCACCCATCACAATTCAACCTAATTATTCTGCTGTTGGGCACAGGTACGGCAGACACGGTTTGATTCGGACTAGGAAGAGGTATGTTTCGACTTGAAGAATGAAGAGAATCAATATAAACTAAAACTTACAATTTTAAAGGGGGTTCACATATAAAGACCTGAGGATACAAATACATAAATCTTAAAAGATTGCAGGACAAGTTGAGAAGGCTCTTAAAGAAAATGACACTATCAGCAGAAAGATAAAGTATTAAAGCAAAGAAGTTAAGCTAAACATTTATATATCACTGATAAGACATCAACTTCCAAACCTGAAATCAATGCTCCAGAAAAGACTTTGAAACCTTGGACAGTATGTAGAGGTTATCTAGAATTATATCAAGGTAGGAGTTCAGTCATGGATTGACCAGAGAGGTGTTGTTCTCGCAGCAGAGAGGATTTAGTGGAGGTTTAGTGGAAGTGCTCAAAATCATTAAGAATTTTGAAAAAATAACTAAGAAACTGTTTTCAGCAGTAGATAGATTAATAACCAGAAGACACAGATTGAACAGATTTGGCAAAAGAAATGGAGGTGAGATGAAGAGAGATTTTTAATGTGATATTTGTTACGGTTGGCATTGCACAGCCTGAAGATGTGAGTGAAAGCCGATTTAATATTCAAAAGTGCACTGGATAAACATCGAAAGGGGGAACATTGTAGAACTAATGGGGAAAAAGTAGGTGCATGGGATTATTTAAAGAGCTCTCTCAAAGATTTGCCAAGACATAATTTGTATCATTCTATGATTCTACACATTTCACTCATGAGCATTATCGATTCCCTTTACTGTCAAAACATAGCTGAGTTCCTGGAATTTTTTCTTCTGAAACAATTGATGGAATTTAGTGAAGACTTGGGAGCCTGAAATACGGTGAGTGGGCTGAACTAATCAGGCTAGAACAGAAATATTGGATTCACAATGATGGGCTAAGAATGAAAAATTAAGCTGGTGGTTTGGATCCTGACATATATTTGGATGCAGTGAATACTTATTAATACTGAATAAAAGAGATACACTATTTCATCTTCCAATTGTTCGCAGCGTATCATGCAAAAATCAGTGAATGGGCCATCACTTTTGGTCCTGAAAAGTGTCCCGTCTAACTCAAAAATTATCATGAAAGGTAAAGGGATCTCAAAACTTGAACAATGGGTGATACTGTTTCTCAATGTACTATGCAGTAGCAGCATATGTGGTATTCTCCAGTAACAGGATTCTGCTGTACAACCAAAATGACATACACACGTGAAAAATGTGCTATATAAACTTCAGTGCTGGTGTGTTACCAGGTACGCCGGCTATAAGTCCCAATGACTAAAGGATTGCGTCAAACAGCATGTTTTGTTTGGCAATTTACAATAAAGTACTGACCTTACCAAACCAGACTGTGTTTGCAAAATTCAAAACATTGTGTCCAATATTAGATGAGATTATATGTTTGGACAACATTTGCTAAATAATATGGATTCTGCCAAAAATCACACTTGTTGGAAGCTACATATATCCACAATCAGAGTCTTGCTCTTTGCAAACATAAAAAGGTCCACACGTTGTACCTTTTTCAATTGAACAAAAGCTTGAAGGGCAACCATTGTGTGGTGAATTCCCCTGGGTATGCTTTGACCAATCACAGTAGACTTGCCTCGAATTCAAATGAATTTATGGGTTAGCTGTTAATGGGCGTATTCTCCATGGTATCTGAGTCCAACTGCCACCCAATCAGCCCCCACTTATCATGCAGTATAAACTGTTGTTCCTTTTGTGTTGTGTACTTTTGTGACTTTGTTGTGATGAGTGCAAGATGAAAAGCATCAACATTTCTTTCAGCAATACTCAATTTGTCTACTGCTAAGTAATTCATTGTACACATTATATGAAAACTTTTTTTGAAATTAAGTCCTACATTTAAGATTAAGTCAATGGTACACAATAACCTCATGGTCTCTGTTTCTTTCATTCATTTACAGGATAAGGGTGTCACTGGCTACGCAGCATTTATTTGCCAAGAGGGGATCAGATGGGCCAATGGGCTGAGAAGTGGCAGATGGAGTTTAATTCAGATAAATGCGTGGTGCTGTATTTTGGGAAAACAAATCTTAGCAGGACTTATACACAAACAACTTCCTGTATCATGTTGAATAATGATGCATGTAGAAATCATCAGCATGGCTGATCATGCACAATAATTTCATTCAATAATTGTAAAATCATACATGACATTCTGAAAAAGTCGTGACAGCTGGTTTCAAGGTGGACATTCCCTTACAGTGAAGCAGTTATGCATTGCACTGACCAAATTTGGTTTGTATCACTCATTAAAATAACTTGTGTTTTCAATTGAATTCTTTCTCGTATTAACTTTGCAGTTTGAAGCGTACTTGGGGTTTGACTTAAAATTCTACATGTTAGAGGTTTTAATTCTGTGTAGGCTGGGAATGTTCTCTCAACATTGGATCGAAAGGATCGACCAGGGTCTACTTAGCCTCGTTATATTCTTTTATTGGATATGGGGATTGTTCCCTCATTGTTTCCTATCCCTGTTTGGACTGAAACTCATTCCTCTAAAAGTATCAATAAGGTTGACGAAATTTCCACTCAGTCTCATACCTCCCATAGATAATGCAACTGAGATTTGACACGTGACTCAGAACGTTGTTTGTCCGTGAAAAAAATTATTTACTTCATTGGATGGCCAAATCTTATTCAGGCTGACGAGAAAGGAAGTCACTGGAGCATATTGCTTGGATTGAATCCCATTTTGGCAACATACTATGGGAAACGTGAAGGCACTGGACAAAGTGCTGAAAAGATTCATTCGATTGGTTCCAGGGATGAGGTACAGAGTTAAACAAATTGGCAAAAGGAGCAATGGGAAGATAAGGAAAACCGTCTTCATGTAGCGAATGGGACTTTGAATCTGATGCCAGATTGTGTGGTGGAGACAGGTTTAATCTGAGCAATTGAAGGCTGGGAATTGGCGCTGTTGCTATTCAGAGAGCCAGTGCAGATGTGATGGGCTGAATAGCCTCTTCCTGTTTTGCAATCATTCCAAGATCCAGAAGATCTGATATTCAGTCGTCCTTGGTGCTCAATTCGGAATTTAGGTGGCAGCCGGGGTTACTACAGGGAGTCAGTTTGAAAATGCAACCTTGGTGAAAAGTGCACCTGTGAAGACAAGGTACAACTGGAGGGAAGATCGTCTGCTATAGACGCAGTGGTCAAACAGATATCAACACTCATTTATCCAGGTGAATAAATATCAAACAGAGTTGTTGGGAAGCGGGAAGGGGAGATGGAGGACGCAGTGACATGGAATCTTCGGTTGGTGCTTACAGGGGAAGTGGGAGAAATTGGAAAGAGAAACACATTTAGCATTTGCATTGCGTGCAAAAAAAAAGTTGACTGGACTTCGTCGAATTAAAGCTGACGGGGCATTCCCCACCCACGCATGCACTGTCCTGAATTTTGCAGCCCTCTGTCGATCCAACTAAAATTGCTGCGGGGGCTGGTTTTGCTGCAGCTACACGGTCGGCGGCTGTACACTAATGTATCGCCTCGGCTGGTGACTGTGTATCACTTTGTATTCACCGGCAAATCGCTACCCTTGAACCGGAACTCCTCGAGCGGATTGGTTACACTGCACTGTTGTTACTGTGTATGTGTGTGTCTGTGCTGGAGGATAAGTCACCATTTCAGACTCGAACACACACACAGTAACAATGATGCGAGGCTCCACCTGAAGCTTGTGTGTTTTTGTTGCTCCTGTCACCTTGGAGGACGTTTAAACCCGTGAAGGGCTCGATTCCTCAGTGTGAGCCAGGGAGGAGGAAGAAAACAATAATAATGGCTTAGGGCGAACACTTGAAGGAGATGGAGAGGGGAATCAGCTGCTGAGCTTTGAGCAGAGCTTCCCTCCGGTCGGTCAGTCTCAGGAGAGACAGGGGGGAAAACTCGCCGGTTCGTTTCCATGGCTGTGCAGTGCTAGCTGCTGCCGGGTGAGGGTGTATCTCTGATCGGACAGAGATTTTTCTTTGCCCTCTCCCTCCTTGTTTTAAATATCTATCATATATTTCTTCTCTCGTGTGGAAATTCCTACTTCCTTTTGGCTCCACCTGAATCCGATCCTTCATTCAATTAAGGAAAAAATATTTAAGCATCCGCCGAGAGAGACAAACAGAGTGAGAAAATGGGGAATACCACTTCATGCTGTGTCTCCTCCAGCCCCAAACTGCGGAGGAACCACGCTCGGCTGGAGACATACCGCACCGACACCGACATCAGCCGGGAGGACACGGGCTGTAACCTGCAGCACATCAGCGACAGGGAGGCGGTGGACGGTATGTGCACCATTCTGTAAATATACCTTTTCCTCTTCCCCGCCTCCCTCCTCCCCACAACGCCCTCCCTCCTCCAGCCCCCTGCCCCGTTCATCTCCTCCCTCCCCACCCTCCCTTCACCTACTCACCCCACCAACCCCTCCCTCTCTCACCCCCTTGATCTCTCCCCCTATATCTCTCCCCCTACTATCTGTCTCTCATCCCACCTTGATCTCTACCCCCATCACTCCATCTCCCCCTCGATCTTCCCCCCCCCACCATCCCTCCCTACTTCTCTCGTCCGAGCCTCCCTCCCTTCCCCCCTCTTACCGCCCCCATTCACCCCCTCCCCTTCCCCCCTCCCCCCACTCACTCACCCCCCCACTCACTCACCCCCCTCCCCCACCCCCCACTCACCCCCTCCCCTCCCCCACCCCCCACTCACCCCCTCACCTTCCCTCCCCCCACTCTCCCCCCCACTCACTCACCCCATCCCCTCCCCCCACTCACTCACCCCCCTCCCCTCCCCCCTCCCCCACTCACTCCCTCGCCTTCCCTCCCCTCCCCTCCCCTCCCCTCCCCTCCCCCCCCCTCCCCTCCCCCCCACTCACTCACCCCCTCACTCACCCCCTCCCCTCCACTCCCCTCCCCCCACTCACCCCCTCCCCTCCCCACCCCTCCCCCCCACTCACTCACCCCCTCCCCTCCCCTCCCCCACCCCCCACTCACCCCCTCACCTTCCCTCCCCCCACTCTCCCCCCATCCCCCCCCCCACTCTCCCCCCATCCCCCCCCTCCCCCCACTCACTCCCTCGCCTTCCCTCCCCTCCCCTCCCCTCCCCCCCACTCACTCACCCCCTCACTCACCCCCTCCCCTCCACTCCCCTCCCCTCCACTCCCCTCCCCTCCACTCCCCCCTCCCCTCCCCTCCACTCCCCCCCTCCCCTCCCCTCCACTCCCCCCTCCCCTCCCCTCCACTCCCCCCTCCCCTCCCCTCCCTCCACTCCCCCCCTCCCCTCCCCTCCACTCCCCCCCTCCCCTCCCCTCCACTCCCCCCCACTCACTCACCCCCTCCCCTCCCCCACCACCCACTCACCCCCATGCCTTCCCTCCCCCCCACTCACTCACCCCCTCGCCTTCCCTCCCCCCACTCACCCCCTCGCCTTCCCTCCCCCCACTCACCCCCTCGCCTTCCCTCCCCCCACTCACCCCCTCGCCTTCCCTCCCCCCACTCACCCCCTCGCCTTCCCTCCCCCCACTCACCCCCTCGCCTTCCCTCCCCCCTCGCCTTCCCTACCCCCTCGCCTTCCCTACCCCCTCGCCTTCCCTCCCCCCTCTCCCCCACTCACCCCTCTCCCCCACTCACCCCTCTCCCCCACTCACCCCTCTCCCCCACTCACCCCTCTCCCCTGCCCTCCACTCACCCCTCCCCACTCTCCCTCCCCCCTCTCCCTCCCCCCCACACCCCCTCGCCTTCTCCCCCCACACCCCCTCGCCTTCTCCCCCCACACCCCCTCGCCTTCTCCCCCCCACTCTCCCCCTCCCCCGCTCACCCCCCACTCCATTCCCCCCCACTCCATTCCACTCCCCCTTCACCGCCTCCCCCAAACTCAACCCCTCCCCTTCCCCCTCCCCTCGCCTCACCCTACCCTTCCCCCTCCCCTCGCCTCCCCCCTCGCCGTCCCCCCCACCCCCTCGCCTTCTCACCCCCCTCCCCCACTCAACCCCCATCCCCCTTCCCCCCCCACTCACCCCCTCCCCTTCCCCCTCGCCCCCCCGCCCCTTGCCTTCCCCCCCCTCACCCCCTCGCTTTCCCCCCCCTCGCCTTCCCCCCCCCTCACCCCCTCGCCTCCCCGCCTCCTCCCCCAGTCACCCCCTCATCTCCCTCCTCCCCCAGTCACCCCCTCACCTCCCTCCTCCCCCAGTCACCCCCTCACCTCCCTCCCCCCCCACTCACCCCCTCGTCTTCCCCCCCACTCACCCCCTCGTCTTCCCCCCCACTCTCACCCTCGACTCCCCCCCACTCACCCCTCGCCTTCTCCCCCTGCCTTCCCCCCACTCACCCCCTCCCCCCACTCACCCCTTGCCTTCTCCCCCTGCCTTCCCCCCCCACTCACCCCATGCCTTCTCCCCCTCGCCTTTTCCCCACTCACACCTCAACTTCACCCCCTTCCCCCCCCACTCACCCCCCCCCCCCCCCCCCCACACTCACCCCCCCCCCTCCCCCCCCACACTCACCCCCTCCCCTCCCCCCCCACACTCACCCCCTCCCCTCCCCCCCCACACTCACCCCCTAGCCTTCCCCCCCCCACACTCACCCCCTAGCCTTGTCCCCCTCCCACCCCCCACGCTCACACCCGCCCCTACCCCCCCCACACCCCCTCCCCTACCCCCCCCCACACCCCCTCCCCTTCCCCCCCACTCACCCCCTTCCCCCCAACTCACCCCCTCGCCTTCCCCCCCCACTCACCCCTCCCCTTTCCCCCCCTCCCCTTTCCCCCCTCCCCTTTCCCCCCTCCCCTTTCCCCCCTCCCCTTTCCCCCCTCCCCTTTCCCCCCTCCCCTTTCCCCCCTCCCCTTTCCCCCCTCCCCTTTCCCCCCTCCCCTTTCCCCCCTCCCCCTCCCCCCCCCACTCACCCCCTCGCCCCCACTCACCCCCACAACCTTCCCCTTTTCCCCCACTCACCCCCCTTCCCCCTTCCCCCCCACTTACCCCCTCCCCTTCCCCCCCCATTCACCCCCTCCCCTTCTCACCCCCTCCCCTTCTCACCCCCCCACTCACCCCCTCCCCTTCTCACCCCCCACTCACCCCCTCCACTTCCCCTTCCCCCGCACTCACCCCCTCCTCTTCCCCCGCACTCACCCCCTCCTCCGCACTCTCCCCCTCCCCTCACCTCACCCCCCACTCACCCCCTCCCCTTCCCCTTCTCACCCCCCACTCACCCCCTCCCCTTCTCACCCCCTTCTCACCCCCCACTCACCCCCCTCCGCCACACTCACCCCGTCCACCTCCCCTTCCCCCCCACTCACCCTCACCCCCCTCCCCTTCCCCCTCCCCTCCACTCACCCCCTCCCCTTCCCCCTCCCCTCCACTCACCCCCTCCCCTCACCCTTCCACTCACCCCCTCCACTCACCCCCCCTCACCCCCCCTCACCCCCTCCCCCACGCTCACCCCCTCCCCTCATCCTCCCCCCCCCACGCTCACCCCCTCACTCACCCCTTCCCCCTCACCCCCACTCACCCCTTCCCCCTCACTCACCCACTCACCCCTTCCCCCTCACTCACCCACTCACCCCCTCTCACAACTCACCCCCTCCCCCCCACTCACCCCCTCCCCCCCACTCACCCCCTCCCCCTTCACTCACCCCCTTCCCCTTCACTCACCCCCTTCCCCTTCACTCACCCCTTCCCCTTCACTCACCCCTTCCCCTTCACTCACCCCTTCCCCTTCACTCCACTCCCCCTCCCCCCCACTAACCCCCTCCCCTTCCCTCTCACCCCCTCCCCTTCCCCCTCCACAGCCTCCAACCCCTCGCCTACCACCCCACTCACCCCCTCCCCCACACTCACCCTCACCCCTTGCCCCCTCCTCTCACCCCCTCCCACTCACCCTCCACTCATCCCCTCCCCACTCATCCCCTCCCCACTCATCCCCTCCCCACTCATCCCCTCCCCACTCATCCCCTCCCCCCACTCACTCACCCCCTCCCTTCCCCCTCCACTAAACTCCTACCCTTCACCCTCCCACTCACCCCCTCCCCTCCCCCCCCCACTCACTCACCCCCCCACTCACTCACCCCGCTCCCCCACTCACTCACCCCCTCCCCTTCCCACCCCCCACTCACCCCCTCGCCTTCCCCCCCCCCCACACTCTCCCTCTCCCCCCACACTCTCCCTCTCCCCCCACACTCTCCCTCTCCCCCCACACTCTCCCTCTCCCCCCACACTCTCCCTCTCCCCCCCCCACACTCACCCCTCCCCTTACTCTTCTTCCCCCTCATCCCCACTCACCCCTCCCCTTACTCTTCTTCCCCCTCACCCCCACACCTCCTCCCCTTTCCCCCCACTCTCCCCTCCCCTTCACCCCCCACTCACCTCCACACCCCCACTCACCCCCTCCCCCCACTCAGCCCCTCCCCTTTCCCCTCCACACCCTCCAACCCCTCGCCTACTCCCCCACACTCAACCCCTCCCCCACACTCACCCCCTCCCCGTCCTCCTCCACTCACCCACCCTTCCCCCCCCAACTCACCCCCACGCCCCCCCCCTCGCCTCCCCCCCTCCCTCCCCCCCTCGCCTCCCCCCCTCGCCTCCCCCCCCACTCACCCCCTCGCCTCACCCCCTCGCCTCACCCCCTCGCCTCACCCCCTCGCCTTCTTCCCCCCCCGCTCACCCCCTCGCCTTCTTCCCCCCCCGCTCACCCCCTCGCCTTCTTCCCCCCCCGCTCACCCCCTCGCCTTCTTCCCCCCCCGCTCACCCCCTCGCCTTCTTCCCCCCCCGCTCACCCCCTCGCCTTCTTCCCCCCCCGCTCACCCCCTCGCCTTCTTCCCCCCCCGCTCACCCCCTCGCCTTCTTCCCCCCCCGCTCACCCCCTCGCCTTCTTCCCCCCCCGCTCACCCCCTCGCCTTCTTCCCCCCCCACTCCCTCACCCCCCTTCCCCACGCTCACCCCCTCCACTTACCCTTCCCCCCAACACTCACCCCCTCCCCGTCCTCCTCCACTCAGCCACTCACCCTCTCACCCACCCTTCCCCCCCCCACTCACCCTCACCCCCTCCCCTTGCCTTCCCCCGCCACTCACCCTCACCCCCCCTCCCCTTGCCTTCCCCCCCCACGCCGCCTTCCCCCCCGCTCACCCTCTTTCCCCCCTCATCCCCTCTTCCTCCCCCCCCTCATCCCCTCCTCTTCTCCCCCCCTCATCCCCTCCTCTTCTCCCCCCCTCATCCCCTCCTCTTCTCCCCCCCACTCACTCCCCTTCCCCTCTCTTCTTCTCCCCCCCCACTCACTCCCCTTCCCCTTTCCCCCCCCCACTTACCCTCTCCCCTTCCTTCCCCTTCCTTCCCATCCCTTCACCCCCTCCCTTCTCCTCCCCCTCCCCTTCCAGTCCTGGGCTCTGCTTTCCCTCCTGTCTCTGCTGTCTGATTGTCTTCCTTTGGCCCGGGGACAGGACGTGTGTGCGGCCCGGGGGAAGTGTGTGTGTGTACAGACTGATGTCCATCTATCTCCTTTGGGTCCTCGACTGCAGAGCAATGTTATTCCTTCCACCGTCGGTACCAAATCTCACTGATTTAATTTTAAAAGCAGAATATACATTTCTGCAGCATTTGGTGCTGTCTATGTGGCTGGTGTTGAGCCTGATCTTGGGGGGGGTGGGGGAGCCACGAGTTTCCGATGCTGACTGACCCCCACCCAGAAAACAAAACCTCTCGCTGTCTGACCCGATTTCCTTTTCAAACAGACGTCAGTGAAACGTCTGAACGAGTGCTGGGTTTGGACAAGCACTGCCGAGTTTTACCAGTTTAACTACATCTTGATCGCCTCATAATTGTGTAGACACTGGGGGGTTTATTTCTGGGGAGGAATAAAATAAATCAATATGAGGAACCGCGCCCCGGGTCACTCCAGGTGAATACGCGCTTTCCAAATCGGGAGGAGTGCAAGCTGTCTGCTCTTGGGCTTTGCTAATAAGTAAAAAAATAATAAACTCTGTTGTTTCAACTGTTCTAGCCTCCTCCCCTCTTCCGGATTCATCTGGTTTCTGACCGTACACGGAATGATGTTTCATGTTACACTGGACTCTCTCCTCCCTGTGCATTTAAACCACCCCGGGCGATAGCTCAGTGATTCGGGCTGCATTTCTGCTTGTTTTGATAACGTGTGTTTGCCCACTCAACCGGATTAATCTCTGGCCTGGTCAGAGGGGTCCTGGTGCTTCGTGAAAGTTGCCCGGGGTTGTAAAAGACAGCCGAGAACCCACGGCAGCAGCATGGCCTTAAACATCCTGTCCACCTCCGCCACCTTTCCCCACCCCCTTCAATTTCCAGCATTTGCTTTATAGATACAGCTATACGAGTTGATTCTATGATGAGGGAGGTAGATTACGTGCACATGTACCAAGCCCACGCAAGATTGACTCTCGCTGAAAATGTATGTTGTCACTTTAGCTCAGTTGGTGCAGTAGAATATTGTCATTTAAATCCAGGTTTGAGTGTTCAGTTTAATTCTTCACTTCATGACTGGCAGGTTTATTTGGAAATAAAATCACACAACCAGGTTATAGTCCGGCAGTTTATTTGGAAATAAGCTGAAAATGTGTTGCTGGTCAAAGCACAGCAGGCCAGGCAGCATCTCAGGAATAGAGAATTCGACGTTTCGAGCATAAGCCCTTCATCAGGAATGAGAGAGAGTAGCCAAGCAGGCTAAGATAAAAGGTAGGGAGGAGGGACTTGGGGGAGGGGCGATGGAGGTGGGATAGGTGGAAGGAGGTCAAGGTGAGGGTGATAGGCCGGAGTGGGGTGGGGGCGGAGAGGTCAGGAAGAGGATTGCAGGTTAGGAGGGTGGTGCTGAGTTGAGGGAACCGACTGAGACAAGGTGGGGGGAGGGGAAATGAGGAAACTGGAGAAATCTGAATTCATACCTTGTGGTTGGAGGGTTCCCAGGCGGAAGATGAGGCGCTCCTCCTCCAGCCGTCGTGTTGTTATGTTCTGCCGGTGGAGGAGTCCAAGGACCTGCATGTCCTCGGTGGAGTGGGAGGGAGAGTTAAAGTGTTGAGCCACGGGGTGGTTGGGTTGGTTGGTCCGGGCGGCCCTGAGGTGTTCTCTGAAGTGTTCCGCAAGTAAGCGGCCTGCCTCACCAATATAGAGGAGGCCACATCGGGTGCAGCGGATGCAATAGATGATGTGTGTGGAGGTACAGGTGAACTTGTGGCGGATATGGAAGGATCCCTTGGGGCCTTGGAGGGAAGTGAGTGTGGAGGTGTAATAAACCTGTTTGACTATAATCCAGTGCTGTGTGATTTTAACTTTGTCCACCGCAGTCCAACACTGGCACCTCCACTTCATGACTGAACACAGTTGTCCAAAGAAGATTTTTGATCATGTGTTTTTGCTTTGACAAGTAGAAAGAAAAAATACCAGTTTTTTGTAGTGGGATGGTTGCATAAATGCAAGTATTTATATTCTTTTCTGTTAGTTGACCCACAAATAGAATAAAGTTAAAGACCACACAACACCAGGTTATAGTCCAACAGGTTTGTTTGGAAGCACAAGCTTTCAGAGCTCTGGTCCTTCGTCAGGTGGCTAGTGGGACACAGTCTTATCACTAGCTACCGTGATGAAGATGCAGCGCTCCGAAAGTTTGTTCTGCCAAATAAACCTGTTGGACTATACCCTGGTGTTGTGATTCTTAACTTTGTTCTACCCTAGTCCAACTCAGGCACCTCCTCCATCGTGCCTCATTTCTGTTAACCTGTTTGCAGCCTTTGGTGTGGTTGACCAGTACCGCTCATCTTCTAGGTGGGATTATATTTGTATGGTCCCATCCTAATCATCCAATAATAGAGAATTATTTGCAATGACTTCACTTCACTTCACACGTCAATAGTGTTCTGTTGGAAATGTCCCAAGGAACTATCCTTGTTTTGCTTCTGTTTCTGAGACATGTCATAATTTGAAAACATAACATTGGCCTCAATCAGTTGATATGCTGCCATATTTCTCACTTCTGACTTGTTGAAACTGGGGGATTCAGTAATGATAACATCAGTGAATTTCAATGGCAGTGGATAGGATGTATCTTATTGGACATGGTCATTACTTGCATCTGTGTGGTGCCAATGTGACTTGCCACTTGTTTTCCCAAGCCTGGAGATTCTTCAGGTCTTGTTGTATTTGAACATGGACTGCTTCTGAATCTGAGGAGTCATGAATGATGCTGAACATTATGCAGTCATTGGTGACCATTCCCACTTCTGATCTACTTACACGAATTAGACCTATTTTCTCTCAGAATTAGGAGGTTAAGTGGTGATCGGATTCAAGACTTCAAAATATTAACAGGAGAATAGAGTCATTAAAGATAAACTATTTCCACTGGTTGGAGATTCTAGAACTAGGGGGCATAGTCTGAGAATTAGGACCAGACCATATAGGAAAGTTGTTAGGAAGCACATCGACATAGAAGTGTGGTAGAGGTTTGGAACCTTTTTTCAAAAATAGTAGTTGATGCTAGATCATTTGTTAATTTTAAGTCTGAGATAGCACTTTTTGACTCTGATCTTCAGCATCTGCTGTCCTCACTTTCTCATAGATATATTTTTGTTAAGCAAAGATGTTAAGGGATTGGGGCCAAAGGCAGGTCTGCAGAGTTAGGCCACAGATCAGCCATGATGTTCCAGTGCAGGCCTGGCTGACCTTGTGTTGTCTATCCTTCAGGAAATGAAACATATTTAAAGTTTGGTGTATGTCCCAACTTGCTCCAGATCCCATTCACCTAGCATCCCTGTCTCCATTTACCAATATGGTGACCTACTCCAGAGGTGCCTCAATTTTCTCTTATTTTAAAATCCCTTAATGGCACACCCTCTCTTTTAACCACCTTTAGTTGCATAATATTCTAAAATCTTTACCCTTTCCCAAATTTGCAAATGTGTTGCTGGTCAAAGCACAGCAGGCCAGGCAGCATCTCAGGAATAGAGAATTCGACGTTTCGAGCATAAGCCCTTCATCAGGAATAAGAGAGAGAGAGCCAAGCAGGCTGAGATAAAAGGTAGGGAGGAGGGACTAGGGGGAGGGGCGATGGAGGTGGGATAGGTGGAAGGAGGTCAAGGTGAGGGTGATAGGCCGGAGTGGGGTGGGGGCGGAGAGGTCAGGAAGAGGATTGCAGGTTAGGAGGGCGGTGCTGAGTTGAGGGAACCGACTGAGACAAGGTGGGGGGAGGGGAAATGAGGAAGCTGGAGAAATCTGAATTCATACCTTGTGGTTGGAGGGTTCCCAGGCGGAAGATGAGGCGCTCCTCCTCCAGCCGTCGTGTAGTTGTGTTCTGCCGGTGGAGGAGTCCAAGGACCTGCATGTCCTCGGTGGAGTGGGAGGGGGAGTTAAAGTGTTGAGCCACGGGGTGATTGGGTTGGTTGGTTCGGGCGGCCCAGAGGTGTTCTCTGAAGCGTTCCGCAAGTAAGCGGCCTGTCTCACCAATATAGAGGAGGCCACATCGGGTGCAGCGGATGCAACTCAGCACCGCCCTCCTAACCTGCAATCCTCTTCCTGACCTCTCCGCCCCCACCCCACTCCGGCCTATCACCCTCACCTTGACCTCCTTCCACCTATCCCACCTCCATCGCCCCTCCCCCTAGTCCCTCCTCCCTACCTTTTATCTCAGCCTGCTTGGCTCTCTCTCTCATTCCTGATGAAGGGCTTATGCTCGAAACGTCGAATTCTCTATTCCTGAGATGCTGCCTGGCCTGCTGTGCTTTGACCAGCAACACATTTGCAGCTGTGATCTCCAGCATCTGCAGACCTCATTTTTTACCTTTCCCAAATTTGACTACTATTAAGAATATAATTACTGAGAGCAGGAGTAGGCAATTCAGCCCCTCAAGCCTGCTCCGTTGTTTATTATGATCTCATTTCAGCATCAATTCCACTTTGCTGCCTGCTCACCATAGCTATTTTCCCCTTACAAATTAAAAATCTGTCTATCTTCTCCTGAAATTTATTCAGTGCCTTGGCATCAATTGCACTCCAGGTAATGAAATCCATAGTTTTGCCTTGTACATTCCAGATTTTAATGATTTTGTTGTTGGCAGTCTTCAAATATCTTGAATTGGAGCTCCAGAATTCTCTCCTTAAACACTCCAATTCATGGTCCAAGCCCCTCCAAAGCGACTTGCTAAAACGTAACTCTTTGACAAAGCTTCTAATCACTTGTCCTATTTTCGTATTGCTCGATGAA
Source organism: Hemiscyllium ocellatum (assembly GCF_020745735.1). Lineage (NCBI taxonomy): Eukaryota > Metazoa > Chordata > Chondrichthyes > Orectolobiformes > Hemiscylliidae > Hemiscyllium > Hemiscyllium ocellatum. The sequence continues at coordinate 106,504,182 of NC_083405.1, forward strand.
GGACAGTGGATGATTTACTATGTTAAAGGTTTTTTCTAAGTTGCTGTTTGACACCTAGTCCTGGATGAGCCACAATGAAGCCCACGTCACTAAATAAGTAATGAAACAAACTCCAATTAATTCTTGAGATAACCCAAGACAAAACATTGATTATAACTCTGCAACCTTTCCCACTGATTCCATCTCTGCTATTGTCTGTATTGAAAGTGACTGTGAACAATCTAGACCTACTCACCCTGCCTTTTTTGCTATCTCAGCCCACCTACTGCTGAAGCCTTCATCCATGCCCTGGAATTCTCTACTTAAAACCTCTTTGCACCTCTTTCCTTTCAAACTGCTTTTTAAAATTGTCACTTTGACCAAAGCTTTGTTCAGCTCTAATAATCTCTTCGTGGCCTGGTGTCAAGTTTTGCCAGGTAAGGTTTGTGTGAACTCCTTTGCAAGGTTTATAGGCTGCTATGTAAACGTGATTTCAACGAGTCATGAGCACTGAAGGAAAGCGTCAGATATGTTGATTGAAACTGGTTAAAGGAGGTAATTAAAATGAGCGATGTATCAGTGTAGAATAGATCAGGTTGTGATTTTTCCAAGGGCAGGGTAGTTTACATAACCTTTACATAAGATGAACAGATTTGGGCTGCAGCAAAGATGAGGAAATCTACCATATGCTGCTTGTTCACAGTTGAGGAAAAAAAATGTAACAAATACTTCAAAGGCAATTTTAAGTGGGTCAGCTAAGCCTTTGAATTGGAATAAACCAGGGGAAAAAAATCTCCTGAAATTTTACTGTAGTGTTTTTCAAGTTTCTTTGCAATCATATGACTGGAAACTTTAGACTCTGGTTTGTTCGTGCTTGTCATGGTAGAATTCCCTTACAAAACTTGATGTGGAGATAAACATTGAAACTGAAAGAAATGATTTAACTCAGTAACTGGTATTGATAATTATTAGATTTTACTTGCAGACATATTCATTAGCAAAAGCAGAGATTTAGTAGCTGTACTTCTCATTCTGCAAATAAAATCAGAAATCATCAGTAGTTTTGCTCCCAGACAACATTTTGAAAAAAAGCCACTCCAGCTTCTTTAATTACAAACCTCAACTTCTCTGATTCAGTCCCAAGACAGACTGACATGAGTGTTCTGATACACAAGTGGCTTAGCTATCTATTGTTATATCAATTCTGCTGGTCAGGTCACCAGGGTTGTTATCGAGAGCAAAGAACCCATTGTCTTTTCCACTGCTGACTCCCTTGTGACAATATCTCTGCTAACCTCGTCTAACATCAAATTGAAAGTCTTTATTCTCTCATCAAGAGACAACCTTACTTCATCCTTCTTTCCTAATTAGACAAAGTTCCTTAAAGACTGCTTGGTTCTTATTCTGATCACCCATCGCAAGGTTTCTCATTTCTTTCCTGTATCTCTCATTACTTAATTCAAGCTCACCTTACCAATTAGACTCACCTTTATTATCATTTGATCCCATTTCCACAAAATTGCTACCCACCTAACTTCTTTTACTATTTCGCATTTCAGCTGATGTTTGAAATGATGCCGTTCTGCGGGCCATGACTTCCTCTAGTTTTGCAGTCGTACGTGATTCCTCTTTCTCTCTCCTCAGATGCTTCCAAAGTTGATGAATATTTCTGTGAATTCATTCTTTTCTCCCATTTTTTGTTTTTACTGTTCGTCAGTACCTTTTTGAATCCTCTAATCAGGTTTCCACTAGTCCCATTTCAATACAAAACTAAAGCCATGAATTACATTTTTTAATCATCCATGATCTCTATGTTCTATTTGACAATATACCATTCTCTTTAACACCTCTCGATGTGAAAGCGAGGACTGTAGATGCTGGAGATTGGAGATGAGTGTGGCGCTAGAAAAGCGCAGCAGGTCAGGTAGCATCCGAGGAGCAGGAGAATCAATGCTTCGGGCAAAAGCCCTTCATCAGGAATGTTATTCCTAAGGGCTTTTGCCCGAACGTTGATTCTCCTGCTCCTCGGATGCTACCTGACTTGCTGCGCTTTTCTAGCACCACATTCTCAATCTCTGTCCTGATGTCCAGCATGGTGAATCTGTCACCCTTTCCCATCCATTCAGGGAGAAAGTATCTCTGTCTATACACCTCTTCTCAATGCTGCACTATCATTTTGAGAAGTCCATCACTGACCTCCTCTTCCTCATTGATATACTTTACATTGGCAACATCATCTGAATTAGTTTTGATCTGCACACTGTTGATGCACGAGTCCTGCTCTTTTGCCTCAATGTTGAATAAGCCAGTTTGTCAAGCATCCAGTATTGGATGAACTGACATTCCCTTCAGCTCAACAATTGAAAGAATAATGCTATTCTCATTTGCATCACAACAAACTCCATGATTCATTCGGCTGAACCAGGCTGTTCAGAACATTGGTGACCTATTCTTTTCTAAACTGAGGTTCTAACCTTGGATAAAAGACTGCCTAGTTTCCTGTGGAACTTTAACTATTTGACAGATCTTCTGCTGAAATTTTCATCCATGTTGTCACTTGCTGACTCAACTATTCTACTACTGTGGGTCCGTGTCTCTCTTCTTCAAAATGGACTGACCAAAACCTTTGCTGTACATGCACTGTTGTGCACCAAGACCCATTCTAACATTCTGACATTTTTGTATGTGCCCTGCTTCCTTTGAGTAAAAAGTGAGGTCTGCAGATGCTGGAGATCAGAGCTGAAAATGTGTTGCTGGTTAAAGCGCAGCAGGTCAGGCAGCATCCAAGGAACAGGGAATTCGACGTTTCGGGCAAAAGCCATTCCTGATTAAGGGCTTTTGCCCGAAACATCGAATTCCCTGTTCCTTGGATGCTGCCTGACCTGCTGCGCTTTAACCAGCAACACATTTTCAGCCCTGCTTCCTTTGCCCAGTCTTCTGTGGCTGTGCCCAGCTGCCTACACCTTGTGCTTTGTAGGATTGCCTTACTGATCTCCTTCAATCACTGGCTGTCTCTTGTGTGAACACTCTATTCTTTTAAAAAAAACTTTCAGATGCACTTTCTAATCATTTACTACTTTGAATTATTATTTATTTTCCTTTACCTTTGGCAGCTCTGAAGTGTTGTGTACAGTTTCCTATACTAAGTATTTGTTTCAGTATACATTAATGAAGTTGAATATGTTTCAATTATGACATAATTTACAGAAGGGTAGGCGCAGAGAATTAAAGAGGCTCATGTATGTTTACGAAAGTTAAATTTGTGATTGATTGAGCTTTTTACAAATTAAGAAATTAATACCGATAACTGACATTAATCTGAGAAGCTAATACAAGTCCAGTACATTTCTGAAAATTTAAAGTACTTAGTGCAGCACAGTATGTTGAGAACATGGATCTTGAGGGAGGGAGGAGAGAAGAAAGATTTGTTTGTGAATAACATTTGCACGATGGAGATACGTTTGCACACACAACAGTCCACTTTGAATGTTCAATATTAAAAACACAAATATACAGGATTATCCCTTGTTGGCTTAAGTAGAAGTTGCATTGGAAGGAGGATGTAGAGCAGATAAGCCATCAAGTTGGCTTTTCCCCTATAACTTTGGAATTAGAAAGGGCTTCAGAAATAGTTAAGCTGATTTAGAAAATTAGCAGTCAGTCCCTGTTAAAGCTTCACCTTTTATGGTGGAATGTGGGTGGGAATGGGGGATAGGGGAAGAAAAGTCATTTGGCTGACTCGTGTTGATTTTAGACAGAGACGGTCTCTGTATTTTAATCATTGTCATGCAGAAATGTACCATCATGTGTTTTAGGTCATTTGCTTCAGTGCTTTTGTAAGGAAAGATTGTCAGATATTTGATTTTATTTAAGATGTGACTTTTTGGTAGGAGTAATCCTTGCATCTTGGTAGTCTTATTCATACAGGTGTTACCATGAAATATCAGTTCGCAGTGAGTTTGAAGTTACGGCTGAATACTGAAGTTGGAAATGAAAGCAGAACGAAGACATGCACAGTAGAACCACAAAGGAAAAAAATAGGGTGCAGCCATTGTTTCAACCTTTCAGTAGTTAAGTTCTGTGTGTGTAAGATTATTTACTACCAAGTGTTAAAATTTATCATAGTACTTCAAAGGTACTGCACTTTGATAAATTTTGCATGTGGAGTGAATGATCTAAATTGGTTTTAATATGACTTCAATATATTTCGTTGCATTCCATTTATGGTGTTTAATTGTGTTTGGCATTCTGGCTCAATTGTGAAATGAAGTTAGCATATTCTTCCACCGTCACCTCCTACCGCATGTGCTGTTAACCTTCTGATCTCAGGAGCTGCAGTTCCTTAGAAGCACGAAGTTGTAGGCCCCTTGCGCAGCAGTGTTGCCAACATCAATAATCCCTGTCTGTGCCTTTAAGCTCCTTTCCTCGTTTTTATGTTTATGTCAGTGAAGAACATGGACTGCCAAGAAGTGATCTTGTAGTCATGGTCCATGTTATAGGAAGGGTGTCATTTGAAGTCCTCGTATGATAAATTGTGCTCTCTGGTTAAAAATGACTCCTTATTCGTAAGTGAAAATTGCTTTGTTTGTATTTTCAGTTACAAGCTGTTGGAAATCCTGAGTAGAAGATAAACAGTTAAGATGGTAAATCTAACATTCCATCTGAAATTTCTATTATCAGGGTAGCCTGCATTTAGGGATGAAATAGGCTGTTCCAGTATATTGACATTGGATAGTATTAATGTAGGATGATTTGATGGCATAGAAATGTTCTTATGTTATTTTGTCTTTATTTTTGTGAATGTATATTGCTCACTAAACAAGATGAAACCTGATTTGTCAATGCATTTATTTGTAGCTTTGTTTGCAGCTAATTATGCTGTGTCCTGAGCAGATGCGTTGGGATGCAGCTATGATTTAAACTGTGATCTTTCCCAGGCAACTAATTAATTACCAGCAGTGCTCAGAAATTGTCTGGACAAATTGTTGACACGTTAGTTGAGTTTAACAGCATTGTATGGGGCATTTAACTTTTTGAGAAGCACCGTTGCTCTGTGGTTGCTCCTTTTGAAGTTCTGCTTCTTTGTTATTTCTGCCTCAGAGGCAAAGCAGCTCCACTGAGCTGAGAACAGCTTCAGAGGAGGCTGTTTGTCTTTGTTATAGCACAAGCTTTCCTTGAGCTCTCTCACTGTAGATTTAACTTTCTGTGAATAAAAATGTTTTTAGAATTTGATTGTTGCATTACATCAGTGGTGAACACAATGATTCCCCGACCCTGTCTGCAGCCTTAATTTTTCTCCCTCCCTCATCCCTTTCCCCTGCTCTTTGTAAACTTGCCGCTTCTGTGCCTCTGTGAATAACTACATGGGCTATGGAAAGTTGATCAGAAAAAGCTCTGACAATGCTGCTTTTCAAGCTCTCCAAAATAATGGAAGGGAAAACGGTTAAAAGAGGCAGTGTAATTTCAGTTTCCATACAGGAAATGGAAGCACTCTATGAAAATAGAACCACTGGTTGTGTGTTATTGCCCCACTTCCTGTGAGTTAAGTGCCTGGTCTTCATCTGGCAATTGCCTATTTTAAGTTGGTAATTGATCACCAGCTTCTGCAGCTCAAGTCTCTTGCAGCAGCAGCCAGAAGAATGTTAAACTGGTTGTGGGAAAATTTAGTTTACACGGAGCTACTTTCTCTTTAGATAGTTATCCCCTTGGTCAGGAAGGAGTGCTGCTTCAGGGCAATAGGCACATAGGGGGCTCACAGCTCTGTTGGTGAGGTAGCCTCAGTGCTCTATTTTTGTGCAGCAGGTACACGTTTCGTGGCTATTAGTATGGATGAAAACAGAAGTGGTGGTGTGGAATAGGCAAATTAACCCAGGTCCGTGTGGTACAAGAGGCCTCTCAAATGGTGGTGTAGTAAATTGGTTCCCTCCAGCCAGAAATAGGAGACCTGAAGTCTGTTTTAACTGACCTGTCCAAAGGTAAGGAATGTCTTCCAGGGGGTGGAGAAATGCCTTAAACAGGGCTGGAATCAAATGTTCTGGCAAATTGAGTAACTTGGGTGGTAGAAAGGCCTGGAAAACTAAAAAAGAGGAAAGGATAGTTCAGGGGTAAAGGGGGCGTGGATGGTGATGATGAGGGAGAATATATTTATAGGTCTGAAGAGTAAAATCAAGGCTGTCAAACAGTAGTGATTTTGGTAAAATTGAACAGCTTGTGGCCAGACGGAATAGAGAGTCAAAGGGCAGTGATGGGGAGTTTTAGTGACTCATTGCTATTTAACTTAGTTGATGGGACTAAGTTAAAATTGAATGCACAAGACTTTGGAAACCAGGTTGATAAATGGCATAAATGGAGAGGGAAACCGTTTGGTCAAGTCACCACTTCTGAGATCTCGTTGTAGAGCTATGAAGACTGGAAGTCAAATATTTCAAAGTTCTTAATTTTTTTTTAAAAAATGAGCAAAATAGTAAAGGAAGTTAGGTAATCTTGATGGATGAAGAATGAGCGAAAATCAGGAGAGATGCTGTATAGATTTTCCTCTCTCAGAAAGTCAACTTGCAGAATCAATATTACTTCTTTGCTTCAAGTCATATTGTTTGAGTGTAAATCAACAGATTAACAGAGCAAGAAACTCAGGCAATGTAATTATCATATTGGACTTTAGTCTTCAAGATGACAAAGGAAACCAAGTTATTAAAAACAACTTGGGGAATGAGTCCATGACAATTTTCTTAGAGCAATATGTTAATGAACCAACTCAGAAACAAACTATTAAAAAAAAACAATTTTATGTTTTGAGACACAGTTAATTTTCAAAGTAGAGGAACCTTGAGCATAATCTGATCTGATGACAATTTCATACATTTTTGTGTGTGATATGGCTAAGTCCAAAACTATAGTCACTGAGAGCAATGAAGGTTCATTGTCTGTCTTATGAAGAGATTGAGTCAAATAAGCATATATTCTTTGGTGTTTGGAAAAGTTAGAGGTGCTGTCATGGAAATCTGTGGAACCCACAGGTGATTTGACAGGGCATTTACTGAGAGGTGGATTTCTCTGGTTGTGGAGTTTGGAACTAGGGCTTATTGCCTTAGGAAAAGGAACCAGCCATTTATTACTGTGATGTGCATTGTTTCACTCAGAGCTAGTAATCTCTGGAATTCCCTGGCCCTGAGGTTTATGGTGCTTAGTCATTAAATGTCTTCAAAACTGTAATCAATGGATTACTGGACTGTCAATGGGGAAAGCCCATAAGATATTGTATTTTATCTATTTTCCTCTCTGCTGTAGAAATTTGGACAATAAGTAAAAATCTGAAGAAAATGAAGGTCTTGGGATATTTGGATACTAAAGGCGTATGCCAAAAATTCCACACACAGATCATAAGACAAATGCTGAGGTATTTGGAAATGCAAGAGCAAACAGCTATTAAAAATGACCTTTAGAAAAGGGAAATGTCAATATTTTGGCTGCTTGCTCTGAGTTGAACAGTTACAGCATCTCTTATGGAGGGCAAAGTGGAAGCAGGCAGCAAAATGAAAAGTTGATCTAAGCGTAGTTGGATAATGGAAGTCACAGAGCAGATGTGCAGCGGTTGATGTGTGAGTGTGGAATAACACAGAAGTGAAGTGTAGCATACCATTACAGCAGATCTCCTGGCAGAAGCAGTGACAAACTGCAGCAGCCGGGGAATTGAGGGATTTGGGGATGAACTGAGAAAATAAAATTGTTGTGAAAGATCAGCAATGATCTTAGTGAATGGTAGAATAAACTTGAGGGACCTCAAGGCCTACTCCCTCTATCTCTTCAGATCTTATTGCATTGCATTGGTGACTTTAGTTCTGCAGTGTAGTTATGATATGACATTTTCTCCTAATCAGGCATTTTATTATTCTTGCTAGAAATATCATAATACAATAGCATGATCTGCCTACAGCATGTCTGTATGATCTGAGATGTTGTGGTCAGTCTGCACAGGTATGGGGATGTGTGCAGGGTTCAGTTATCTTGATGTCTTGTTGCAGGTGAAAAGTATGATAGACCTCCGAAGCTGACCTTTCTTCCATCATTCTAGATGGCAACATATTGTTACATTTTTGAGAGTTGCCCCTCAATGAGATGTTAGGTTTGTAGCCTTAGATGCAAAAGTTACTCAGTATTGTTGGAAGTTGATTGTATTACCCCCCAAGAATTACATTTCTGATGCATACTGTTTGTCACAATGCTGAATTATTCCCATGTAATAACATTTTTAAAGACTGTCGCCATGATTGAATGCATGTGTTGCTTTGGGAAATTTTAAATCTTGTGTAGAGAAGGATACTTATTTAAAGAAGGATACTTATTTAAAGAAGCAACATCAACATTGCTGTTGCCAACTTTTTACACATCTGTTGGTTTTTAATAAGGAAAAATGCAAAACTCTGAAGTGGCTTAAATTGATGAATTGTATATACATTTGGAACTTGCTGTGATTGGTTAGGGCAGTGTTGCAATCATAAAAGTTTAAGAGTTGACAGTGGGAATTAAACTTCAGCCGTTTTTTTAATTGATCTTTCTTAAACTATGTATTTTTTTTGTTTAGTTTGTCATTATAATTTCGATTGCAAATGCGATGAAATCTGGGCAGGTGCGATATTTATTCATGCTGAAGTGTTGCTGCTGTTTTGCAGTTCCTTGGCTGCATTGCCAACACTGGAATTTCTTGCAAAATCAGTCACCCTTCACTTCCAGCCCATTCTACTTCTGAGGTTTATTTCTTTGAACATAGGAAAGCTGAAGTGAATTTTCTGTAGTTTCTATTGTTTACAATATTTCACTCAAACTTTGCAAGTTTACATCAGTAACGTTGAAGCAGTATATCTTCAGCAGTTAACAGGCAACCTTATTCTGGGTTATGTCAATGTTATCGTACATGTAATTAATAGAAGTTGCATGGGAGCTGCCTGGATTTAACTCTCTTTGATATTTCCACAACGTTTCTTGATTTTATTTTATGTGCACTTCACAAATTCTACAAATCATTCCTTTTTTGTTGAAAGGAAGTTGGCTCTTCTGGAGTGATCTTGGGTGGTTCCTGATGCAACAGGTAACTGCTCTGAAAATGGCTTCATTTATTAGTTGAAAGCAAATAATAAAAATGCAAACAAAGGTGTGGAGAAAAATTAGGGCGATGCAGTGCAATAAATCATAGAATCTCTTACTCTGTGGAAGCAGATCATTCAGAGTGGTGCTGGAAAAGCATAGCAGATCAGGCAGCATCCGAGGAGCAGGAAAATTTAACGTTTTCAGGCAAAAGCCCTTCATCAGGGGTAGAGCTTTTGCCAGAAACGTCAATTTTCCTGCTCCTCAAATGCTGCCTGATCCGCTGTGCTTTTCCAGCACCACTCTGATCTAAACTCTGGTTTCTAGCATCTGCAGTCCTCACTTTTGCCAAGCAGTTCATTCAGTTCATCAGGTCCATCGATCCTCCAAAGAGCAAACCCAATCCCTATAACCCTCCATTTCCTGTGGTTAAACCACCTAGCCTGTGTATCCCTGGACATTATGGGCAATTTTAACATGGCACTTCCACCCTAACCTGCATATCTTTGGACTGTGAGAGGAAACTGGAGCACCCAGGGGAAACCCACACGGACACAGGGAGAATGTGCAAACTCTGCAGAGACAGTTGCCTGAGGGTAGAATAGATGGTCAGATGTGGAAAGATAAGAATGGGCTGCCGTGAAGATATGCAAAGTACAAGATAATGATGTAGGGGGTAACATACAAACATGGATAGAAGGTCCGCTGGTTGGCAGAAAACTGAAATTATGCTAGTTGGAGCTTTATTGGATTGGTACAATGTGACAAGTGAGCTCTGACTGGAGTGTGCGCTGTGGGCTCCACTTTTTACAAACATAAACAAGGGGATTGAAGGCACGGTGGTCAAATTTGTAGATAACGCTAAGATAGGTTTGCGAGTGTATTGTGAAGATGAGCTCACAGGAATGCATATTGATATTGATAAGGTAAAAGAGTGGACCAAAAAGTTTGTAGGTGGAATAAGTTCACTTTGGTAGGAAGAATTGAAAATGTCTAATTGAATACTATCCTTTGAGAGGAGTTGAATGTAAAAATAAAAATGTTCTGTTTTATCTGTGTAGCTAATCTGAAATAGTGTGTGCTGTTTGGTCTCCTTATTTAAGGAAGGATGTAGGTACTTGGAGGCAGTTGAGAGATTTACTCGATCAATACCTGGTATTAAGCAGGTTGTTTTACAAGAATAGAGTGAAGGACGGGTGTTTATAGAGTCACAGATGTACAGCATGGAAACAGAGCCTTCGGTCCAACCTATCTATGCCGACCAGATATCCCAACCTAATCTAGTCCCACCTGCCAGCATCAGGTCTTCACTGGAATTTAGAACAGTGAGGGTAGATTTGTTTCAAGTTTAGAAGATCATGAATGATCTTGACAAAGTGGATGTAGAAAGGACTTTTCATCTTGAGGCATCCAGAGCTGGGAGAGCAGTGTTTAAGAAGGTAAGAGTTTTTTTCCTTTAGGGCAAATTTGGGGGGGATTTTATTTTTCCTTTGGAACTCTGCCTCAGAAGGTCGTGAAGGTGGAGATCATCGAAAATTTTTAAGACCAATGTAGATAAATTGTTCTTAGGCAAAGGAATCAAAGGTCATGGGGATAGATGGGAATGTGAAATTCAGAACAGAAACAAATCAACCTTCATCTTATTGAATGGTTGAGCAGGCTTGAGGGGCTGAATGGCCTATCTTTGTTTCTATCTTGTAAGCTTTTATATGTTGTAATTTTTCAAGTATTCTGCAAACTTAAATGAAACCGCACTTGCCTGTAAATATTAAAGTGGCTTCTCATAAAATTTAGGGGTAAACTCAGCCTGCAGCTGTTTAGATTTACAAATGGCAATATTCTAATTGACAATTAATCAAAGAGGTTTTTGTTTAAAAATCTAGAAACCAGACTTTTCTTTTAAAAAGGTTCTTCCCCATCCCCATCCCCATCCAAGGTCAGATGTTTACATGTGCACTTCTATATACAGTTCAAGAAGTCCTCAATTTCTGTCTTACTTTTTGCGTATTAAGAGAAATAGCATGACAAATTGTTATAGCTGGTACTTGTAAATACAAGAAGATTAATGAAGAGGATCTATCACAGCTATCAAAGTGAATATATACTACAGTCTAAAGGCAATATTTGTTTCGGTTTGAGAACTATACAAAGAAAATCTTCATAGAGTTATCGAGTTATACAGCACAGATCCTCTGGTCCAATTCTTCTGCACTGACCAGATATTCTACACTATTTAGTTGCATTTGTCCTATATCCTTCTAAACCTTTCCTATTCATGTACCCATCCAAATGTTTTTTAAATGTTATAGTTGTACCAGCCTGCACCACTTCCTCTAGTAGCTCATTCCATATGTGCACCACCCTATGCATGAAAAAGTTGCTATTTGGGTCCAGTTTGAATCTTTCCCTTTTCCCAGTAAATCAGTACTCTCTAGTTTTGGTCTTCCCTACTCTCAGAAAAAGATCTTGGTTATTCTTCCCAGCCCCTGCCTACTCAACCTTTCCCTATAGCTCAAACCCTCCAATAAATGTTGATTCTTTCATTTAGTTTAAACCTATGAAATTGCTTGCCATGTATTTGTTCTTAAAAAGCACAATATTCAATGACTCAAAATAACTTTCCTAAATGTATATAAAGCAGAGAAAAAAGGTGACTAAATATACCCACATGTTACTAAATTGAGATTGGGTTGTTGGAGTGGAAGACAACTTCTAGATGATTTTAAAATATAATCCTTTTTTTTGTAGCATTGATCTTTTCATGGAATCATCATAGGACCCCTACAGTGTGGAAACAGGCCATTTGGCCCAACAAGTCCATACCGACTCTCTGAAGAGTAACCCACCCACACCCATTTCCTTAATCTATTGCTCTACATTTACCTGACTAATGCATCTAACCCACACATCCCTGAACACTATGGGCAATTGAGCATTGCTAATTCATCTAACATGCACATCTTTGGATTGTGGGAGGAAACCACACAGAATGTGCAAACTCCACAAGACAGTCACCCAAGGCTGGAATTGAACCCAGGTCCCTGGAGCTGTGAGACAGCAGTGTTAACCACAGAGCCACCATGCTGTCTCACTTATTTTTCTGTCATTTTCCCTCACATGTGCCTCTGAGAACTCTGTTTCAGTACTGAGGTCACTGCTGACCTAGAGTAGGGGTCAGCAACTTTTTGGTTCAGTTGACTTAATATAGATGGATAAATGAAGGTAAACTGCAATGAGAAAGCAGCACCTGCATTTGTATTTCCTTCTATTTTAAGCTGCAAGTCGCGCTTTCTGTCACATTATGCTGACATTCTGGACATGAGTAATAGAAATCGGCCTTGGCAGCTCTACTGTTTCTTTCTTGGAGTAAGGTTGCCAGTCTCTACATGCTACTATCCGATAATACCACAGTGATTATATCTATGCCCCTCATGAATTTATAAACCTCTAAAAGTCATCCCTCAACCTCCTTTGCTCAAGTGAAATTACATCAATGAACCAACTCCCTGCATTAGAGTGTAAACTCAGTTAATTCACAGCATGTATTCTCGTTGAGTCCTACTGTATATGGGGTATACCCTTTGGAATCTGTCAGGCAAAGGGTTGGTATTATCCTGTTTCCTTACTTCTCTATTCGTAATTGTGAGGTATTGCATTTTGATAAAATGAACAAGACAAGACTTAAACAGTTTAGGGTGTAGGTTTGCTCGTTGAGCTGTAGGTTTGAAATCCAGACGTTTCATCACCTGGCTAGGTAACATCAGTGGTGACCTCCAAGTGAAACGAAGCTGTTGTCTCCTGCTTTCTATTTATATCTTTCTCCTGGATCTGGTTCCTGGGGTTTGTGGTGATGTCCCTTCCTGTTTGTTTTCTGACTGGTTGATAGATGGCATCTAGATCTATGTGTTTGTTTATGGCGTGGTGGTTGGAGTGCCAGGCCTCTAGGAATTCTCTGGTATGCCTTTGCTTAGCCTGTCCCAGGATAGATGTGTTGTCCCAGTCAAAATGGTGGTTTTTTTCATCCGTGTGAAGGGCTATGAGGGAGAGAAGGTCGTGTCTTTTTGTGGCTACTGGTGTTCATGTATCCTGGTGGGACAGGCTAAGCAAAGACATGCCAGAGAATTCCTAGAGGCCTGGCACTCCAACCACAACACCATAAACAAACACATAGATCTAGATGCCATCTATCAACCCCTCCAGAAAACGAACAGGAAATGACATCACCACAAACCCCAGGAACTCCATCCAGGAGAAAGATATAAATAGAAAGCAGGAGACAACAGCTTCGCTTCACTTGGAGGTCGCCACTGATGATGTTACCTAACCAGGTAATGAAATGCCTGGATATCAAACCTACACCCTAAACCTCAACCTGAGCTACAAACCTTCACAAACCTTGCAACTTGAACAGTTAATGGCAGAGCTCTGGTTAGTGTGGTCAAACAGAGAGACCTAAGGGTTCAGGTATTGTAGTTTTTCAAAAATTGAGTCACAGGTAGACAGGGTGCTTAAGAATGCATTTAGCACGCTTGCCTTCATTGCTCAGATGATTGAGTGTCGGAGTTGGGACGTCATGTTGAGGTAGTACAGGAGGCCACTTTTGGAGTACTGTGTACAGTTCTGGTCACCCTGCTGTTGGAAGAACATTATTAAATTGGAGAGGGCCCAGAAAAGGGTTTGAGTTATAAGGAGACTCTGGATAGGCTGGGATATTTTTCACTGGAGCATAGGAGCTTGAGGAATGACCTTATAGAAGTTTACAAAATCATGGGCATATATAAGCTGAATAACTAAGGCATTTTCCCTTGGGTGGAGGAGTTCAAACTAAGGGTATACGTTTAATGTGAGCAGAGAACGACTTCAAAGGGACCTGAGGGGCAACTGTTTCACACAGAAGGTGGTTCGTATGTGGAATGAACTGCCTGAGGAAGTAGTAGGTGCAGATGTGGTTATAACATTTAAGAGACTTTTGGACAACTAGATGAATAGGAAAGGCTGACAGGGATACATTCCTGATGAAGGGCTTATGCCCGAAACTTCAACTCTTCTGCTCCACACATGCTGCCTGACCTGTTTTGCTTTTCCAGTGCCATGCTTTTTGACTCTCCTCCAGCATCTGCTGTCCTCACTTTCTCCTTATAGAGATCTGGGCCAAATGCAAGCAAGTGGACTAGATTAGTTTGAGAAAATTGGTCAGCGTGGACAAATTGCACTGTCTGTCTTGGTGCTGTAACTTTGAAAAGAGAAGCTCCTTACTTCTCTATATACTTCCATTGTATTTAATATTCCTGCCTGTTCTGTTTGGCCAGAAGGCTTGAGCATTGTTCTTGTTGTCAGAGTAACAAGTCAAACCCCAAAATAGAAGCAGCCCTCCGTGTGGTAACGTGTCAGCCTGAGATGAGTTGGAAGAGAATGCTGACACTATTGAAGAAGATGGGTATTGTTGCAGCTTGAATTTTTCCTTGTAAAGTGTTACTGTTAATCTTATGATTTATTTTCAGTTCAATGAAGAAAACCTTGTACAATTTTTACAATCCATTTGCAATATCACACTCCAGTTTCCTTCCAAGTTGGCTCCAGTAGTATGTTTCAGAAAACTGAGGGGGGGGGGAATGATCACAATTTGCTCTCCAGTTTGTGCACAGTCACTGAAAATAGTTTAAGTGCTTTTCATTTAGTTACAATGGATAATGCAGTGACAGAAATCCTGTTGATGTGTACCTTTTGTATTGTAAGTGCATTATTGCATTATTTGCACATATCATGATTTTAATGAAAACAAAAACGTGGCTGGTTAATCTCATCCTCTCTCAAACGAAATAAAGTCAGACCTTGTAATGTGATTGTCCTGTTTAAGGTCTGAATCATGCGTTTGGAAGCAGATTGTGGTTGATGCTTTCTCTTTTAGGTTCAGTTTATTTCAGTGTCCTTGTTGAACGCTGCTGTTTCCTGTTACAAAACAAGGACTTTTCTTTTGGACAAAAGAATACTTCAGCAAAGTCCTACAGTGCACAATGAAAGTTCTCGCGTTTGAGCTGCTGCGAGACACAGCAAGAATGTTCTTTCATTAGTCTGCCAGAAACTAGCAGGTTTCTTTTTCTGCAAATATATAGCAGTCAAATGCTAGTGCCATTCTGGTGAAGTGAACTACTAAAGTGGAGCCACTTGAATAGAATATTGCTATATTGATCGTAACTTTCGTTTGTAACACTACTTTTATTTTAATAGTCAATTTTGTGATTTCATTATGTTTGGTATTTTACTCACTGGCACCAATTTAGTAGAACCCACTGAAATTTGTTAAAAATGAAAACTAGGAGAGAAAATAAACTCAAGCATTCTGCTCAGTAATACAAAACCGAGGGAATAGAGTTCATAGAACGGAAATCAAAGAATGAAAGCCTGGCAATGACCAGATTTACATCCTGTGTAAAACTGAATATCGAGAGCTTATTACTCGGGATAATCTAAAGATGTAAGAAAAACACCTAGCTGGTAACCTGAAGAAAACCAGTCAGTCTTTTGTAGAGATACGTTGGATAAGTATTTTCTTTACCCATTGCTGCTGCTGCTGCTGGAGTCTTGTATATCTTTCCAGCATTTTCTGTTTTCACTCTGTTACATAATGTTCACATTTCAAAGTGTAAAGCTGCCTGGAAGCACAGAGTTTGGTCACCCAAACATCAATCTCAACATAGTAAATTGTAGCTGTGAGACGGTGCATTTGTGACATGATTGATGTTACTTGACCAGTGGAATATGCTTGATTGTAACTAATTAGTATCTAATTTCAGAATAAATGGATGTTTAGGTGCATTGCTGATTTTACTTCTAATTAGAAGTTATATATAGCATATGTATCAGAAAAGTAATAATTTAAATAGTAGTGAATTCAGCTTAAGCTATTGTAGTTCATTTTGCTTTGTTATAGATCTCCCCTTGGGCAATTACCTTTAATGCTCAACTCCTAATTACTGCAAGTTAAGTTGATGCTACTTTTGCTTTAACTCATGATGTGGAAGTTTTGGTATTGGACAGGGATGGACAAAGTCAGAAATCACATGACACCAAGTTATCATCCAACAGGTTTATTTGAAATCATAAGCTTTTGGTGCATAGCTCCCTTTGTTAGGTGAAGTGAGAGAGATGCACACAGAATGCAGAATTTATGGGCAGAGAGATCAAATGGTGTGAGTGGAGTGTTGAATAATAAGTCTGTACAGGTGACGAAGAGTGTTAGACAATGGGTAAAGTGCATATGGTGTTAACAGCTGAATAACCAGCAAAAGGATGACATATAATCTCATTAAATGAGGCAGAGAGATAATTACTAAAAATTAAAAAATAAGTTGATGCTGGAGACAAACCAAATGACTGGAGTAAGATGAAACAAAAGCAGAAGGCATGTTTAAGTGCTTGTAAGGGATATAATATTGAGAGCCAATTTTATGCACAAGCTTGTGTTTTTTTGGATACATGTGATCAAATCTTTCTCTTGGGGTTCATAGTGTAGGAGTTGTGTTGTGAATTTTTTTTCTTTAATTTGGGAAGGCAATTTGGTAGGAAATGTACATTTTTATGACTGGAAAATAATTTTTAAAAAGAGAGACTTGGACACCAAGTCTATGAGGAAAAAAATCAAATTGTTCAGGAGTCACTATGTCGATAACTGATTTGTTGAACCAGTGCTTATGTATGTTGTATATGCAAAATGGTGGTGAGGTTTTCTGATAAAGGAAATATTGCACATAACTGCAGATTGTGGGAAGTGACACTGATTTTTGGCAATTGACATACGGCATCTAAAATTTATTTTTGGCATTTGAATTTTTCTCTGCTCATTTACTACTTAAGCATGGATATATTTGCTCATGAATGCTGACCGTCATTTCCTCTGACCCCAACCCTCTTTTAAAAAAAAATGCTCATGGGGGGGGGGGGGGGGGGAGGAGAGAGAGGGAGAGGGAAAAGGCTAATGGGTTGAATGTTCTTCACTTCAATAGGATGACCTTCTAAGGAAATGATGTGGTGATGTTTTTGTATTTTAGTATGAAGACAGAAAATAAAGACTTTCATTTATTTTGCATCTTTTGTGTAATCCTGATCTCAATGCTTTCCAGCCAACAAAGTACTTTCAAAACTTAGTCACTATTGTCATGTCAGGGCACACTGAGCTCCCACATACATCAATGTGATAATGACCATATAATCTCCTAAGCTTTTTATAACAAATATTGTAATAGTACTGTAGTAACAAAAGAGGCAAAGATTTTGCAAACCAGATTGCTACATTAGAAAGAGAGAAGCAGAAATACTAAATTTTGATTAACATAAAATGACCAGCATTTCACAATTTACAGAACTATTCTGCATTTTACTTAAAGTAAAAGTTTTCATGAATATGGTGTTCTTGTGAATATCATAAATTCATTTTAAACAATGCAGAATTATTTTCTGCAATACTTTCAAGGTATGTAGATTGCAATAGTTTTAAATGAGCTACTATTTGTTATGCATCAAATGTTGCATGGTGGAGTTTGTTTAATCCCAGCAATGGTTTTGGAAATGAGCAACCCCCACAAGTATTCATGTCTCCCAATGATGAGGTAATCCTCTGTGAATTGGCCATGTGACCTGCCTGGTGGAATCACCTTTTATTGAAAAGCTTGGGAATGAGCCAAGATCCATAATTGAGAACAGCAGCCAGGCTGAATTGAATAGAAAACCTAGGAAACCGGAAATGGAGCGGTGGTGTAGTGTGAGTTGAAAAAAAAACATAGTCTCTGTGTTTCATTGTTTAATATAGATAGTTGAATACGATAACAACTGGCAAAATTTCAGACAATTTAACCATCGCAATCTGATGTTAGTGGCAGTTTTCTTTGTTCCTTCATGGGATGATGTTGTCACTCATCATTCTGTCTTGGAAATATATTGCTGTTTTCGCTCTGTTTCTGGATCAAAATCCTTTAAAACCGTGTGGTGGGTCTACCTACAGCACATGGGTTGCAGTGGTTGAAGAAGGCAGCTTGGCCATTGCCTATTCAAGGACAACTAGGGCCAGTCAATATAGCCCAGTCACCAATTTTTTAAAAAAATCATTCATGGGATGAGGGCATCACTGACTGGGCCATCATTTATTACCCATACCTAACTTCCTAGAAGGCAGTTGAGAGTCAACTACATTGCTGTGGTTCTGGAGTCACATGTAGGCCAGACCAGGCAAGGATCCCTCCCTAAAGGACATGCCCATGTTCATGTCCCATGAATGGCTGTATACTTTTAAATAAAAGCTCCTCAAGCCTGTCCTACCATTCTGAGATCGTGGACAAAACTTTTTACTGTGCCTCGGTACACGTGACAATAAATTCAATCTGTCCCAGGTCACAACTTCTTTTTTGAGCCAGCTCCTCATAGCCCACTACTTCCTGATATTTCAAAAATCTGTCTCTTTAAATACTTTCAGTGATTGGATGTGTGATTGGATGATTGGTTTATGATGCAGAGTGATGCCACAGTTCAACATTACCACAAAGGTCCCTCCTACTCGGCCTCACCCCTATTCTGAGGCATGGTGACCTCTGGTTAAATCACCACCGGTTGTCTCTCTGTAATGAGAGATCAGTCTGTGGTACTCTAGGACTGTGGCAGCTTTATCTTTTAAACTCTAATGTTGTAGAACCTATGCCCCAAAATTCAATTTTCCACCTTAACTTGTTTCTACCTCCATGAGAGCATTTTGTGTTTCAAAACCTAGAAAACCCAGCCCTTTGGATGATTCATTTTTTGAGTTAAACCGGTTGCATGCTAGCACCAATTCTCTTTGGCATCTTTTCCTCTGCGATGTTCTCTGCTTTTCATGATATTAGTCCTGGCATTGATATGGGCCATTACATGGATGGGAGGCTTTCTGATCTGAGCTGACTCCAGGCAAAGGCCAGGGTTTCCAAGGACAGACCTGTTTTCTGATAACAGTACCCTAGCTGCAAGATCAAATCCGAGTTCCAATGAAACTAACTGAAGGTAGGGACCAGCCTGCTCCAGGACACCCCTATATCAAGCTCAAGGTTACAGTCAGTGGACAAGTATCTGTCAGCAATGGACAAGTTCACTTATCTAGGCAGTGTGCTTTCCTGAGTAGTCTATATTAATGAGAAAATGCATGCAGGAATGGCCACAACAAGTGTAGCCTTTGCTGGACTTTGAAAAGGTGTGCCCATCTGCCTGCCAAACTGGAAGCCGAGAGAGTAACAGACTTACCACACTGCTGGATACCTGCACATTTTGGCCTGTGCACCCAGAGAGTGCAAACAATCATCTTCTTTGGAGCAGTCTTTGGAAACTCCTGAAGATCAGATGGTAGAACAAAATATCAGACAGTGAGATGCTAACCTGAGTCAGCATGCCAAGTGTCCACACCATATTGGGATAGAAATAATTGTGTTGAGCTCCTTATGCAGCCAGAATGCCTGATTCTCTCTTATCAAGGCTTATCAAACTTCTATGGAGAGTTTGAGTCCAGGGTGTGCTCATGTGCAGTCAAAGGGGAACATTATAAGTGCAGTCTGAAGGCTTCAGGTAGGAGGTTTTGACATTGGTTAATCATCTTGGGTGAAGTTCAGGAACCAAGAGAAGAGGCAAGCAGACCGAATTCTCCATGAGCAATTTGTCCGAAATTCAGTTGTTAGTAATATCCCATTATGTTTGCAACAAAACCTTCCAGGCACAGATCAACCATAGCAGTCACTTATTTAGTCAGCAGCACCCGACCATGTACTGCAGGTAGTGAACGTGGCCATCTTGAAGGATGGGCAGGTTACGTATATGAAAATATTCTCGAGGCTTAGTTCAAGTTCAGGATTAACTCTTAAGTGTTCTGTGTAAATAATGGGTCTTGGACCGATATTAACCAACAATATTTACGAGAATCTGAGCAAAATTGTTGTAAAACAATTTTATCGTTTGGCATTGCCCATATTGTTGCACAAGCAGTGCCGTGTGTACATTATCCATATCACTCTGATATGACTTTATCAGATTACTTGGCTTTGGTGCAATGTTGACATTGATTTGTCTGACAAATTTCCTCATACTGACTTTAGAGAAAATCTGGAAATTCACACATGATTACGTTGAGCTCTTCCAGATGTAGCTGGTTTACAGGATAATCAATTCTCATTAATTTTTCTGAGTTTATTTTAGTAAATTAGGTCAGTGCGACAAGGCAAGTGCCAAGTGAGTCTTTATTGCATGGGGTTTGGGTTGTAAGCATAGTTACGTGTTGCTACAATCAGAAGGGGCATTAATGAGATCATGTTCGCTGCTATGTATAACTTGACTAAAGGAAGGATTTGTTTGCGTTGGTGGAACTGCTGTGAGGGTTCATTGTACTGAAAGGAGAAAGAGATTACATCAATATTAGTTAGATTGTGGAAGAAGAATTTCTCATTGAAACATAGAAAATTCTGAGGGCTCAAGGGGGAAGATGCTGTTTCCATTATGTGGAGCGTGTCGGATAGGTGGTCATAGTCTCCGGATAAAGTCAGCCATTTGAGAATCTTTTGAAGTTTTATACCCCAGAGGGCTGTCAAATATATTCATGGCTGAGTATATTCAAGACCCAGATAATACATCTGTGGGCAGTGAAGTAATCCAACGATTTAGGGAGAGTGCTTGAATGCGAAGTTGATGAGCCATGATTATGAGCGAGCAGACTTGAGGAGCTGTATGGCCTGCTCCTACTTCATGTTCTTATGTTCAGGTATCCTTTTATCAATCAATTTTTCTGCAGGACTAACC
This sequence comes from Hemiscyllium ocellatum, assembly GCF_020745735.1. Taxonomy (NCBI): domain Eukaryota; kingdom Metazoa; phylum Chordata; class Chondrichthyes; order Orectolobiformes; family Hemiscylliidae; genus Hemiscyllium; species Hemiscyllium ocellatum. Next base: position 106,525,041 of record NC_083405.1, read on the forward strand.
AAAAATCAAGCCAACGAGAGTAATTGGCAACAATTGCTAGACAGTGTTGAAATGTGACTGCCGGTAAGTTGTAAGTTGTGTGAATGTGTAATTACAGTGATTGCAAAGAGATTAAGGAACACACTTAATAACATGCAAAGTTCATGTTGGGATGGGTGGTTAGTGTTTTGGAAATGGAACATGGAAGGAGATATCTGAGAAGTTAAATTAGCATTACAAGCGGAGGTTGTTTTTTTTTAAAATGAAAGGTTTGCAGAGGAAGCTGCTCCAGATAGACCTGCTTTGTTTGCTTGCAATCATTTATATAAATGATTTGGATGTGAGCATAAGAGGTATAGTTAGTAAGTTTGCAGATGACACCAAAATTGGAGGTGTGGTGGACAGCTAAGATGGTTACTTCAGATTACTTCGGGATCTTGATCAGATGAGCCAATGGGCTGAGAAGTGGCAGATGGAGTTTAATTTAGATAAATGTGATATGCAGCATTTTGGGAAAGCAAATCTTAGCAGGACTTAATGGTAAGGTCCTGGGGAGTGTTGCTGAACACTCCTTGCAGGTTCCTAGTTCCTTGATCGTGGAGTCATTGGTAGATAGGATAGTGAAGAAGGTGTTTGATATGCTTTCCTTTATTGGTTAGAGTATTGAGTACAGGAGTTGGGAGGACGTGTTGTGGCTGTACAGGACATTGATTTGGTCACTTTTGGGATATTGCATGCAATTCTGGTCGTCTTGCTATCCGAAGGATGTTGTGAAACTTGAAAGGGTTCAGAAAAGATTTACAAGGATGTTGCCAGGGTTGGAAGAGTTGAGCTGCAGGGAGAGGTTGAAAAGGTTGGGGCTGTTTTTCCTAGAGTGTCGGAGACTGAGGGGGGACCTTTATAGAGATTTACACAATCATGAGGGGCATGGATAGGATAAATAGACAAAGTCTCTCCCCTGGGATGTGGGAGTCCCAGATCGGGAGGGCATAGGTTTAGGGTGAGAGGAGAAAGATATAAAATATACCTAAGGGGCAATGTTTTCATGCAGGGGATAGTATGTGTATGGAATGAGCTGCCAGAGGAAGTGGTGGAGTCTAGTACAATTGCAACATTTAAAAGGCATCTGGTGGGTATATGAAATAGGAAGGGTTTTGAGGGATATGGGTCGGGTGCTGGTAGGTTGTACTAGATTGGGTTGGGATATCTGGTCAGCATGGACGAGTTGGACCAAAGGGTCTGTTTCCATGCTGTACATCTCTGACTCCATGACTCTGTGAAATGAAGTAAATGATTAAAATGAAAAGGATGCTGAGGCACATGCCGATCTCTCAGAGAAGGGATAACTGGAGCCAGGAAGGACTATAATGCCAAAGGAAGTGTCACTGGGAGGGATGGTGACGTCGTTGCTGAGCAATATTTTCTTTTTGAAAGTTGGAGTTGGAATGTTGGTGATGGAATCATGTTGATGGGATGGACGATCTGACAAATGCAAAGTTTAGTGACCTTGAGGGAGGAGAAGGAAATCTGATTCAGGCCAGTTACCACACAAGTTAAAAAATAAAACATAGCAGCTTTTGAAAATAAAACCTAAAATAACCAGTTCAATCATTCTGTCCCCTAACTTCTTTGCAAAGGAGATTTTCATTGTGTTTGTGCGATCTTAAATCTGTGGAGTTTATCAATTGATGGCAACGGAAGTAAATGCGTAGAAAAATTGATATTCATGAAGTTTCCTAGACTTTGAAACCTAATACCTTACAATCCTTTCTTGGAACTTGGTATCAATCTACTTGTTCTGCTGTTACAATGTGCTGATTATAATTATTTTTTGCCCAGCTCCTATTGATTGATCATGTCAATAGTCAGGCATATGGTAATCTCACTTCTCTGTCTCAATTGCTGTTGATTGGTTCAAATTGTACTTCAATAATATAGAACCAAGTCACAAATGAACAGGGCAAGAATGTTTAAAACATTAATTTAAAGAATAAATCCTTTAAAAATATTTACATATGGCTGGCAGGTGGGACTAGATTGGGTTGGGATATCTGGACGGGTTGGACCGAAGGGTCTGTTTCCATGCCGTACATCTCTATGACTGTGTTAATTTGGTAACATTTAATACAGAATTATTAATCAAAGTGTGAATCCACCAATCATGAGTTCCTGTTTTTAAATTACTGGAAATACTTTTAAATATATAAAAGTCTTTCAGTTATATTGGGTACAATACTTTTTCTTACTTTAGTTACATTGAAAAGCTTTTAAAGTACACCTGTTCTTGTCCATGTGCCCAAAAGATCCAGTTTTTAGATTAGTTTTTAGAGATTCCTCGAAGAAGTACAAATATTCGCAGTCAGTGAGCAATTGGTGAGTCACTCATCCTGTTGACTTGGGCAAGCTTTTGTGCTTGAGGCTCACTCCTTCCATTTTTTTCAAACAAGTGCAAAAGAATGCACACACGTCTTTTGTACCTAAAATGCCGCTAACTTTTTTAAAAAACTTAGCACTTATTGCCCATCCTAGTCGCATTTGAGAAAGTGGTGGAGAGCTGCTTTCTTGAACTGCTGCAGACCAAATGCTGTTGATAGATCACCAATGCCTTCTGGGAGTAAATTTCATTGACAGTAAAGGAGCAGTGATCTATTTCCAAGTCTAGATGGTGAGTGGCTTGGAGAGGAACTTGCAGGTGGTGGTGTTCTTATTGTATCTGCTGCCCTTGTCCTTCTCGATGTTAGTGGCCATCTGTTTGGACAGTGTGACTGAGGATCTTTGGTAAATTTCTGCAATGCATCTTGTTATGCATATTAATTAATGAATTGTATCTCAAAATAAAACCAAACACAATTGAGGACCACCACAAAGCTTATACCTACACCCATTCAGGCCTTCGTTGCTCTGCTTAATTGAACCTGAATTGAGTTGTCAATGCCTGCATCCATCACAAAACAAATGTTACTTGAGTGCACTTAGATTGCATTGTCTCGTACGAGGATTGCTATGATCTGGTTCAGTTTACTCATTATGGTAACCTTTACGGATCACTTTATTTGTCCAGAGATTTAGGTTCGACTCTTGTTTGGCTCAAGAGCAACACTGATTTAAAAGGCAGCATGGTGGCTCCGTGGTTAGCACCGCTACCTGACAGCATCAGGGACCTGGGTTCAATTCCCGCCTTGGGTGTCTGTGTGGAGTTTGAACATTCTGTGCCTGTGTGGGTTTCCATTGGGTGCTCTGGTTTCCTCCCACAATCCAAAGATGTGCAGATCAGGTGAGTTGGCCAAGCTCAATTGCCCACAATGTTTGGTGCATTAGTCAGGGGTAAATGTGAGGTAGAGGAATGGGTCGGGGTGGATTACTGTTCGGAGGGTAGATGTGGACTTGTTGGCCGAAGGGTCTGTTTCCATACTGTGTAGGGAATTTAATCTAATCAACTTCAAATAAAGGTCCCATTTTCCATTTATCCCTTCCAATTTTCTCTTTTATCCTAATTCTCCTTTGACATTATAAATTTATAGTTGGTGATTCCTTGGGTGATTACAATTATTTGATACCTCTCAAAGGTTATTTACTTGAGTGTCAAGTATAAGGGTTAAATTTTGAGTTTTGTGTGATGGGACTGATGAGTGATATTGAAACACCAACCATTTTACATACCTTCAGATTATTATTTCCATTACCTGCAGATACCATATGTGAGATGCTCATGAAAAGCAGGGAAATTGGATTTTAAGTCTTGCAGGCATTTAATTGTAATATGTAACATGCCATTTTGTGTTGCTTTGTACAGTTCTGCAAGGCTTCTGCAGTGCAAATGTGAATAAACAATTTTACTGTGCTGCTACCATACAAAATACTTTACTGTTAATGTGCTAAATATTTAAGTTGACAGATATTCCAGAAAATTATGTAACATTGTCCTACTTTCCAATAGTGGCAACCAGAAATAATCTGCAAGAGGCTGTGAAGTGCTTTGAGACGAGTTGCTGTGAGAAGTGACATATAAATGAATGAGTTTTCCATATTATATTTCCAAAGCGTCTGTTATGTGTCCAAGCTGTATGTATGCCTTAATATCGGAAGCAGTTCATGTTGACAGATAGCTACACTTGGTCAATATCCAGGCTGGATTGATGAGTGACGATTTGCATTTGCACCACACAAATGCCAGGCAATGACCATCTTGAGCAAAACAGAATCTAGCCATCACTATCAACAGCCTTAGGATTCCCTTTGATCAGAAACTGAATTGGCCTGGTCATGTATGTGGCTACAAGAGCAGAACAGAGGCTGGGAATTCTGTGGTCAATAATTCTCCTGACTCCCCAGAGTCTGCCTACAATTTACAAGGCTGAAGTCAGCAATGTGATTGAAAGTCTTCCACCAGCCTGCTGATTTATGTCTGCAGTGACACTGAAGCTCAAAACCATTTACCGTGTACTCCATATACTATCTTAAACATCCAGTTCCTTCACCATCGGCCCATAATGTTTGAATCTACCAAAAGCACTGCAACAACCTGCCAAGGATCCTTTTGTAAGTACCTTCCAAACCTTATTACCTCTAGTGGGACATGTAGGATGACAAGGCCAGTTGATGACTGGCAACACCACCACCTACAAATTATCCTTCAAGTCTCACACTATCTTGACTTGGAGCTATATTGCTATTGCTTCACTGTCATGCGTCAAAACCCTTAAACTCTCTTACTAAAAACATTTTTGATGAAACTGCAAGACATGGGTTGCAGTGTTTCAAAAAGCCAGTTCACCACTGCCTCCTGAAAGGTACAGTAATTACGAATGGGCAATAAATGCTGACCAGCTGGTGAGTGCCACATTCTGTGTACAAACATATCCAAGTCAGTTCAAAGAAATGAGTCAAGTTTTATTAATTTTTGGCTCAATTATACTTTTTGCACACTCCTTTTAATCTTAAACTCATCCAAATCTCTATTCTTTCCTCACTTGTGCAATATCCTCATCACCCATCATCTCTGTTTGTGCTAATCTACATTGGCTCCCATTCTGCAATGCCTAGATTTTAAAATTCTCATCCTTGTTTTCATGTCTCTCTATGGTATCTCCTTTTGTAATCTCCTCCTGTCCTGAAACCCCTCCCAATCACATTGCTCCACCACCTCCGACCTCTTGCAAATGCATCGTTTTCATTGCTATGACATTGATTAGATTAGATTTCCTACAGTGTGGAAACAGGCGCTTTGGCTCAACAAGTCTATACTGACACTACAAAGATTAACCCACCCAGACCCATTTCCCTCTGACTAATGCACCTAACACTATGGCCAATTTAACATGTCCAATTCACTGGCCAGCACATGTTTGGACTGTAGGAGGAAACTCTTGTAGACACAGGGAGAATGTGCAAACTCCACACAAGGCTGGAATTGAACCTGGGACCCTGGTTCTGTGAGGCAGCAGAGCAAAGCACTGAGCCAATATGCCATCACATTGGCTGTGTTGTCAGTCGAATTTGTCCCTATGCCCTTGAATTTCCAGTCCTGCATAGAATTCCTACAGTGTGGAAACAGGCCCTTCAGCTCAACAAGTCCACACCGACTCTCCAAAGAGTATCCCATTATTCGAGATTTGCCCATAATTAATGCACCTAACCTACGCATCCCTGAACACTATGGGCAATTTAGCATGGCCAATTCACCTAACTTGCACATCTTTGGATTGTGGGAGGAAACAGGAGCACCCGGAGGAAACCCACGCAGACACTGGGAGGATGTACGTACTCCACACAGACAGTCACCCGAGGCTGGACTCAAACCCAGATCCCTGGAACTGTGAGGCAACTATGCTAACTACTGTACCACTTCCAATTCTTCTCTAATTTTACCTGTCCTTTCCAATGCTATTTTAAATGTGCCTCTTCAATTGTTCTTTTGATTACCTCTCTGAAGATCTTTTTACGAACCAATGTCAAGTTTTTGTTTGACATCACCACTGTGAAACATTTTTGCATTTGGTTTGAGCCCCTGGTATGTCCTTAACCATTCTACTCAATCTGTAAATGCATACAAAGTCTTAGTTAATAAAGACCAAAAGATTACAGCTATGCAAACAGTTGTTTATGGCCACATGTCACTGGGAGAGAAATTTACTGAAACAAAATTCGAGGAATGACGAGCCAGTATCCAGAATATTGCAGAGATCAGGAAGAAAATAACTTCTGTTCTTGCAAAGCAATATAGCCAATGTCTTTTGGTTCCATTGGGTGTGAATGTTGGGATCACTGTGAATGATGGAGCCAACAGCATATTTCCTTAACCAGTGAGATTTTAAACTTTGTGAGAATGATTTGGGAAGAAGAACTGTAAAATGTGAAACCTCTAATGTCTTAATATTTTGTTTGAGGTAGTGAGGCGCTCCAAATTAAATTGATCCTTTCTTGTCTGGAGGAGACTATTTGGCATTGTATTAAGAATTATCATTTTGTTAAAAGTTGCTTTGTTAATTATGAGATTTAATATTGTGCAGCACATTGAACGAGTGACTTACTACATAATCCAGCAAGTTCTTGAAGCTAAAGAGGAGGCTAAGGGTGAGATGCAGCTGTGCAAAGGAAGCAGTGAAATGGCATAATTTATCGACCAAGTTGTGAAGATTCACTCTCTGTGCTTGCTAGCCAATTTGCACATTGATACATCCTCCAGGAAGATTTCAGTGAATTATGTATTTGTCGTGGATTGTCATTTCAATTTTTTCTGAGACCCTGAAAAGTTTAATACATTTTTTTTCTAGAATGTTATTCCTTCATTACATTAACACCCCAGTCCCTTTGCATTTTGGTGAGAAACATAGAAAATAGGTGCAAGAGTAGATCATTTGGCCCATCAAGCTTGTTCCACCATTCAGCCTAATTGTGGCTATTACTGAATCTCAAAGCCAGACTCCCACTCTCTCCTCATACCACTGATAATCTTTACTTTCTCTAAATCTATTTTTTTTTAAATTAAGTTTAGTGATTTAAGGCTTTGGATGCAAGTTCCACAGGTTCATCACCATGTGAGTAGACACATTTCTTCTCATCTCGGTCTAAAATTGCCTGCTGCATCTGCTGAGGTATAGGTGATAAACCTGCCATCCCAGAATTCAGTCTGGTGAACATTTGCTGCACTTCCTCCAAGGAGATCAAGACTGTACACAGTGCTCCAGCAGTGATCTTGCAAGATCCTGAGTAGCTGCAGTAAGGATTCCTCATTTCTGTACTCAAACCCTATTGCAATGAAAGCCAGAAACTGTTTGCCTTCCCAACTGCTCGCTACACCTGCATATTGCTTTCAGTGATCCAGTGTACAAGGATGCTCAGGCTCCTTTAGTACATTCTCCCAGTCTCTCTCCATTCAATTACCCTGAAGTCTCTTTACATTGTCCTCACCATTCTCTCTCCCACCTCATCTCTTGTCGACATCAAACATGGAAAGTTTGTACTCGATTCCCTCAGTCGAATCGATACATTGGATCTCTGGGTCCCAAGTGCTGATTTCCGCAGGACTCTACTTGTCACATTGCACCTTGAAAGCAGTTTGTTCATTCCTACTTTCTGTTTCCTATCGCTTAACTCATTCTCAATCCATTACAAGATCATCAACCCATGTGTTTTGATTTTGCACAATAATTGCATATGTGAGGCACTATCAATGTTTTCTGAAAATCCAAATATCATTCACCTAGATTTCCCTCACCCATTCTGTGGTTCTATTTTTAAATTCTAGCCAGTTTGTCAAACACAGTTTCCCTTTTTATTAATCCATATTGACTTTATCCATAAGACTTTTGATTATTTTTAAATATCCTATAATGCCATCCTTTTCTAATAGATTCCAACTGTGGATGTAAGTTTGCTTGCTAAACTGGAAGGTTCGTTTGCAGATGTTTTGTCACCATACTAGGTAACATTATTAGTGAGCCTCTGGATGAAGCACTGGTGGTATGGGTCTCTTTCGATTTATGTGTTGGTTTCCTTGGGTTGGTGATGTCACTTTCTGTGATGACGTCATTTCCTGTTCTTTTACTCGGGAAGTAAATGGGATCCAAGTCAAGGAGTTTGTTGATAGAGTTCTGGTTGGAATGCTATGCTTTTAGGATTTCTCATGCACGCCTTTGTTTGGCTTGTCCTAGGATGGATATATTGTCCCTGTCGAAGTGGTGGCCTACTTCATCTGTATGGAAGGATACTAGTGAGAGTAGGTCATTTTTTTTTTGTGGCTAGTTGATGTTCACATATCCTGGTGCCAAGTTTTCTGCCTGGTTGTCCATTGTAGTGTTTGTTACAGTTCTTGCAAGGTATTTTGTGAATGACATTAGTTTGGCTTGTTTCTGTATAGGGTCTTTCAAATTCATTAGCTGCTGTTTTAGTGTGTTGATGGGTTTGTGGGCTACCATGATGCCAAGAGGTCTGAGAAGTCTTATACCTTGCAAGAACCATCAAATCTTCCCAAAACTCGCTAAGATTCCAACTTTCATCTTCACTAATCTTATTCTTTTTACATACTTACAGAAGTTCTTACAGTCCATTTTTATGTTCCTTCCTTGCAAGTTTACTCCAGTCCTCCTTCTTTTATACGTATTCATTTGTGGGTTGTGGGTGTCACTAGCTGAATTTATTTTTGACTGAATTCAAAACTGCTTCCCGTCCTCAGACTTACTACTTTTTGTAGCAACATCACCTGACCCCTTTTTATTGAATCTAGTTATTTTAATCAACCTCTTAGGACATGTTATGATGCACTTCCAGGCCAGTTGGAACTTGAACTCTGACCTGCTGGCACAGAGGTAGGGAGGCTATCACTACACCACACTTCTCTTTGGATCTCATGCGAGACTTAATTTCTTTTGCTGATATGGTTCGGCCATTGTTCCTGTTGTGTCCTTGACCTGATAGGAATGCATAACTGATGTGTTGTAGACACTTATTCTTCCAGTATTAACCATTGCCTATCCACTGTCTTAATTTTTGAATTCAGTTATTCAGTCTATTTAGTCAACCCACCTATACTGTCATAGATTCCTTTGTTTAGATTTATAACCTAATTCATTTGATTTAATTAAATGAATGGATTAAGTCCATGTTCAAAGAAATAGTACATAGCCTTTGAATCAATATTTGTGGTTGCCATTTTTCATTCAGTTGTGCACAGACAATTTATTGATTGTGTTTTCATGATTGTGATCCTAGAATTGCTTGCTGATAAATTGAACTCATTGACTTATACTGTTTCTTTGAATTGTGGGTATAAGCTGAAATTGACTTCTGTTTTAGAAAAATGACTGTCAGTGTTTGAGTGCTACCTTTGTATCTGATCTGGATCAAATGTTGCTACATGAAAGCATGGTATCACACAAATGTATTTGTGTACTGTAGTAACTGCGAATTGGGCAGCCATCAACAGAAAATCAATTGAAGATACCTAACTAAACTATCCTGGGAATACATGAGTGTATACTGTTGTCTGTGGCAGGGATTCCACTTTTATTGCCCAACCCCAGTTGCCCTGAGAAAACTTTGGGCCATCATAATGCTTCATACAACTTTAGGGCTCAGTGGATCATTTTATGTAGCTATGGTTCTGAAGTCATAAGTATGCCAGCCTGGGTAAGAACGACAGAAGGTAATCTTTGAAGGATATTAGTGAATCATATTGTTATAAAACCCACTTTAGGAATCTCAACTCAATTTAATAATTTATAAAGTGGAATTATTTGCCAAATGACATAAAACACTATCCCATTTACACTGTGTAGCAATAAAACTGTACCATTCTCACAAGAAAAAGAATCTAATTGTTTAGCAAAATCTAAATGAATGTGATGCCTTGTATTTTTCCAGTGGGTTTTACCGTGCATTGAAAAGCAAACACAACAAAACTAAAATCACCCGCAAACCCAGTCCCAGTCAATAAGACTCAAAATTAGATTGGCAATTCATTTGGGGAAGGAGTGGGTGTGTTGGCGACAGTGTGTGTTAAACATGGAGAACCAAGTATATCAGGAAAAGGATACATGAGTGTGTTCTAGCTGAACAACAATTGCAGGAAGAAAGGCCATTCTTTAGTTTTACCACACTTGTTTAACATAATTCATAAACTGTCTCCTGGATTCGTCATCCTGAAAGATTTGACAGAATTTTGAAACCTTTTGCCAATTACACTTTACAAGGGTTTTGTTTTAGTGTCCCAGCACCTACAGTGAGTTTTACAGTCCTTTGCCAACTGAAAGAGAACATTTTAAAGAAGCCAAGAAGCTAAATTTGTTGCATAGCCATGCATCCTGTAATTGATCTGTCCTTGTTGCTGTGTAGACATGGAATCGCAATGCTGTGGGCTTTTATATTTGTGGTCTTTTTCATCAGGTTTTGCACAAAATTAAAATAATCAGATTAGGTCTATCCTATTCGTACAGATAACACAGAATTTTATCAGATATGATAACGCGGCAATAAACCATTTAACCCAGTATTTGTGTTTCACTTAAGCTTCCTTCCATTTTTTTCCCCCATCTGTGATAACCATCATAATCATCTATTCCTTTAAAGCATATGTTTGTCTAGCTCCCAACCAATACAAATGCAGTATTCGCAAGAACATAGTAAATACCAGTAAATGGAGGCCATTCAGCCCCTCCAGTTTGCTCCACCATTCAGTAAGATCATCACGATTTGATTGTGACTCTAACTTTTACTTCCCTGGATACTATCACCTCCACCCCAGTTCTGCCAATGAAAATATGTTTTTGCCAAATATTTGCTCATTCATCAAGACCAAGATAGAGCTGTGAAATTTGTTCTAGCTCATGAAGGTTTGATTGAATTTTATGTCACAGAATAAGTTTTGAAGTTTGTTAGAAAGAACTGACCAAAATCATCACTTAAACTTGATATAGATTGGCCACTTCAATGTTGATAATGCATATATTACATGCTATTGCCCAAGATAACTGGGTGGGAATATTTATACCAGCCATTATCAGATAGTACAAAATAGCCATTTTCTGATTCTCCTGATGATTTATTGTGTTGTAAATGAGCAAACATATTATCTCTGGTCGCATCTACTTGGTATCCCAAGCAATGTGGCACATATTGTAATGTTCGCGAGTTTAACTTGTTAAGTGGAATTTATTTTTCATGCTATTCTCCATAACATTTCAAGGACAAAAAATTCCAATCCTCAACATAATTAGCTACATAGGCAACAAGGGGAGAGATGAAAATCTCTGTCGCTAAATATTCCTTGAATAGTTCTGCACTTAACATGTAGGTTAAACATAAGGGTTTTTATGAATACATCGAGTAAATAATTAGAGCATTTTATTCGTAACAGTAATGATGTTGCTGCTCCTGTTGTGTTTATTACAGTTGAGTTAATGCATTAGTTAGTTCATAAAACCCTAAGGATAAGATCAGTCATGTAGAATAATTTTTATTGGTCCCTATTCTCATGGAGGCCGGCACAGTAGTTAGCACTGCTACTTCACAGCATCAGGGACCTGGGTTCAGTTCCAGCCTCGGGCAACTGTTTGTGTGGAGTTTGCACATTCTCCCTCTATCTGTGTGGGTTTTCTCCAGGTGCTCCAGTTTCCCCCCACATTTCAAAGATGTGCAGGTTATGTGCATTGCCCATAATATTCAGAGAAGTGTAGGTTTGGGGCATTAGTTGGGGTAAATGTAGAATAATAGGGTAGGACAAGGGTCTGGTTTGGATACTCATTGGACGGTCAGTGTGGAGTTTTTGGGCCAAATGGCCTGTTTCCACACTGTAGGGATCCTATGATTCCATGGTGAAATTAACCTGAATGCGTACTTCTAAGTGCTAACGTGTATGAATGGCTGGAAGTAAAGTTTTTGAAAGACTTTTAACTGAATGTTTGTTTATTTTATGAAGGTATCTGCAGAGAAATGACTGTTATCATTTCTGCTGTCAATACATAAAGTCCTGTGCTATAAGAGTTGGGGAAGTATTTTATAATTAATCACAACCTGGAATACTGTTGACAAAGAGCACTATATTTTAAAGTACCGTCATTAAAGCTTGACCTCCTTTATAAAGCCATTCTAAAAATGCATGCCTTCCTTGAGTATTTTAAACAATCATAGCAAAATGTCATAGCTTCACTGTATGATATACAACTGAAAGACTTGGGACTGCCCTGTATTGGTTCTTTGAAAGAGTTAACCAGTTTTTTTTCTGCATTCAACTTGGGATGTGAGCATTGCTTCCTTTTTATTATCTATCTGTTGCTCCACTTGATTAGTTGGAGGTGACCTTTTTTTTTCCTGAACATTACGTGGGGTGAAATGTGTGAAGCAAATGATAGTGACAGCAACAGTGATATAGTTCCAGGTCAGGATAGTGCCTTTCTTGGAGGGGAACCTGCAGTTGGTGACACACACACATCTACTGGCCTTCTCCTTCTTGAAGGTTTGGATGGTGCTGTTTTATCTTTGGTGAGATGCCATGTGCAGACATTGGAGAGAGTAATGTTTAAGCTGGTGGATAGGGTATTGCTCATACATTCTGATTGTTTTTGGATTGTGTCAAGCTTCATGACTATTGCAGTTACTCATTCAGACAAGTGGAGACTATTCCATTATGCTCCTGAGTTCTACCCATTCTCTCAGAAGGATATTTGCTTCAGTTTATAAAGTAGTTAATTTGTGATGTAATGAGAAGATGTTTTAATGTGGTCAATTGCTAATATATGTTGATGATTACAAAAGCCTAGGAAAGTAAGAGGGGGCATTTTGATTCTTTTGAAACATCCTACTGTCATCTCATGAACCTAAAGCTGTACTGGATGGTTTTCAAATGAAATTTACATACTTTTTGACTTTAATTGTGGCCCATAGAGACAGATGTGTTTATTGGTGCAATGACGTAGCCACAGGGCAGAAAGCCTCTTGTAGATCCAATTGTGAGATTCATGTAGCTTTTTTGGAGTGAAGTTAGTATCAGCTGATCTGAAACTCCCCCCCCCCCCCCGTGACCTTTCTAATAGTGATGCATAGCTGTTGACTCACCCTTTCTCTCATCTAATGGCTAGGAGAAGATTGATAGATTAGTGGCAAAGAAGGCAGAATACTTACAAGAAGCCTGTCTTTTTTAAAAAAAAGCGCCAGTAATGCCACATCTCATGATACAATGCTTTTTGCAAAGGTTTTTCCTCCCTCGTGCTGATCTTTGTATAACATTACAACTTGTGTTTTGTGTCTCGTTCAAAGCCATGCCTTGGGAAGGTACCTTTCCGAAATGCTGCATGGAAGCTTTGCTGGAGCTCCATCCCTTAAAATTTAAATACTCAGTATTTAAAAAAAACAGAAGAGTTTCATGGTGTAGATGCCTAATTAGAAATGCACTTAGTCTATTACTTGGGCTCTGACACAGCAAGGTGAGGGATCAGTCACGTCCTGTACAATGGGCCCACACTTGGTAAGTGTCGTGTGACGCGGTTTGGTGGAATCCATGGATCATCTCTCTTCTGTCATATTTGCTTCAAATATCATCAGATATCTATCTTAATGACTGTCCTGGAAACTCTGTTTCCTGCTGCTCCCAGGTGGTTGAAGGACTGGCCATTCTGTCAATATGGGCTGATACAAACATTAGTGAAATACCTCAGATTAATAAACAATAATTACAAAAAAAAAGTCATTTAGTAAATGAAACTATAAAGCAAATCTAACCTGCTCTTGAAATAAACATGCTCAGCAGCTCTAGTTTTAAGAGAAACAAGGAATCTTTTCTGATGGAGTTCTGCCAGCTGAATGGTGCTGGATGCCAGATTGCTTGTCTGAATGAGTGTCAATCCAATATCATTGCGGGCTAACCCTCAATTTTGGGAGCTTGAAAAATGGCTTCATGAGTGACTGGCTTAGTTGAAAGCCTGTGGCAGTAGGTTTAAGGTGCAATCTTGGTGCAAAGCCTTGACCTGGTTCTCCCTCCTGTACCTGATAGAGTGATGCCACATGATTAGAGCAGCGTTCCTGAATAATAGTGTGCAGCTGTCATCTGTGGAGGAAACATTTTGTTTTTGTGGATGCACGTTCTGTTAAATGCCAGCTTAAAATCCATTTGCGCTTCTTTTCCATTTTGTGTAAGGCGGTATCAAGTTCTGTGACTCAAAATAGCCCTGAAAATTCTGTGAACTCTTCAGGTTACATTATTGATCTGTTTAAACCACAGAAATTCCTAATTGCACAGAAAAATGGCCAGATGCCGACACAGAATGGGTGCAAGTTATTTACAGCACACTGAATAGGTCAGCTGCTCCAACAGATCTGTGCTGGTATTTATATTTTTCAGTCTTCCTCCCACCCCTTTTAATTAACCTTGATAATACATTCCTTTGCTCCTTCTTCACATGTTTATTCCGCTTCCTCAAAAATGCATTTTAACTTATTTCCTGAAGTATTCCTTGTAGTATTCTTATCACTCTCCAGATAAATAAACTTTTCTCAAATTTCTTAATTTATTAGTGATAATCTTGTTATGACTCTCATTGTAGTATTCCTGCAAGAACAATACTTTTGCTGCATCTACCCTATTAAACCCTTTCCGAATTGTTGTTTTTCTATTAGGCTCTTCCGCCTTTCTGCTTTCTATGAGAGAAAAAAAACAGTTAGCCTGTTCTGTCTTCTGCGATGGACATGTCCTCTCAGTTAGAGTCATACAATCCTGCAGCATGAAGTCAGACCCTTTGGCCCAAACTGGTCCATGCCAGCCAAAACATCTGTCCGGACTAACCCCATTTCTCTGCACTTCCCCATATCCTCGTAATCCTCTCCTATCCGTGTACTTGTCATAGTTCTAGTATATGGCACATGGGAATGTCATTGGACTAGTAATCTAGAGTCAGCTGAAAGCTTTGGGGGCATGGGTTCAGATCCAACTATAGCAGCTAGTGGAATTTGAATTCAACTAGTGAATCTTTAGCTAGTCTCAGTAATGGTGACTATCGATTGTTGTAAAAACCTAACTGTTTCTCAAATGTCTTTTCGAGAGGGGTAACTGCCTACATGCCTGCAAGGAAATCTGACCTTCATGTGATTCCAGATCCATAGCTATGTGGTTGATTCCGAACTCCCCTGTGAAATGGTCTGTTTAACTACTTGGTTCACAGGCAATTTGGGTTAGTATGCAATTAGGGTCAGTAGTAGTGTTGGCTGGCTTGTGATTCCACGTAATGCCACCGGCTTGAGTTCAATCTGTTGGACTATAACCTGATGTTGTGTGATTTTTAACTTTGTACCAGTTCAGGTTACCATCAAGGACCTGACCTGCCTTCTCAGCTCCTACTCTCGAGACATCTCTCTTTCTCGTGAGAGAGTAGCCCTATGGTCTGTTAAGACTATAGCAACTTTACCTTTTTATTTAGGAAATAGTGTTTTTTACAACATAGAACATAGAACAGTACAGCACAGAACAGGCCCTTCAGCCCACAATGTTGTGCCGACCATTGATCCACATGTATGCACCCTCAAATTTCTGTGACCATATGCATGTCCAGCAGTCTCTTAAATGTCCCCAATGACTTTGCTTCCACAACTGCTGCTGGCAACGCATTCCATGCTCTCTCAACTCTGTGTAAAGAACCCACCTCTGACATCCCATCTATACTTTCCTCCAATCAGCTTAAAACTATGACCCCTTGTGTTAGCCATTTCTGCCCTGGGAAATAGTCTCTGGCTATCGATTCTGTCTATGCCTCTCATTATCTTGTATACCTCAATTAGGTCCCCTCTCCTCCTCCTTTTCTACAGTGAAAAAAGTCTGAACTTAGTCAATCTCTCTTCATAAGATAAGCCCTCCAGTCCAGGCAGCATCCTGGTAAACCTCCTCTGAACCCTCTCCAAAGCATCCACATCTTTCCTATAAAGGGCGACCAGAACTGGACGCAGTATTCCAAGTGCAGTCTAGCCAAAGTTTATAGAGCTGCAACAAGATCTCACGACTCTTAAACTCAATCCCCGTGTTAATGAAAGCCAAAACATCATATGCTTTCTTAACAACCCTGTCCACTTGGGTGGCCATTTTAAGGGATCTATGTACCTGCACACCAAGATCCCTCTGTTCCTCCACACTGCCAAGAATCCTCTCCTTAATCCTGTACTCCGCTTTCAAATTCGACCTTCCAAAATGCATCACCTTGCATTTATCCAGGTTGAACTCCATCTGCCACCTCTCAGCCTATCTCTGCATCCTGTCAATGTCCCGCTGCAGCCTACAACAGCCCTCTATACTGTCAACGACACCTCCAACCTTTGTGTCGTCTGCAAACTTGCTGACCCATCCTTCAATCCCCTCATCCAAATCATTAATAAGAATTACAAACCGTAGAGGCCCAAGGACAGAGCCCTGTGGAACACCATTCACCACAGACTTCCAGGCAGAATATTTTCCTTCTACTACCACTCGCTGTTTTCTGTTGGCCAGCCAATTCTGTATCCAGACAGCTATGTTCCCCTGTATCCCATTCCTCCTGACCTTCTGAATGAGCCTACCATGGGGAACCTTATCAAATGCTGAAGTCCACATACACCACATCCACAACTCGACCCTCATCAACCTTTCTAGTCACATCCTCAAAGAACTTGATAAGGTTTGTGAGGCATAACTTGCCCCTTACAAAGCCGTGTTGACTGTATTTAATCAAGCCATGCTCTTCCAGATGGTTATAAATCCTATCCCTCAGAATCCTTTCTAACACCTTGCAGACGACAGACGTAAGACTTACTGGTCTGTAATTGTCGGGAATTTCCCTATTTCCTTTCTTGAAGAGAGGAATTACATTTGCCTCTGTCCAGTCCTCAGGTACGACTCCAGTGGAGAGCGAGGATGCAAAGGTCTTCGCAAGTGGCGAAGCAGTTGCATTTCCCATTTCCCAAAGCAGCCGAGGACAAATCTGGTCCGGGCCTGGCGACTTGTCAATCTTAATGTTTGACAAAATTTTCAGCACATCAGCTTCTATCTCTATCCATTCCAGCATGCACACCTGTTCTTCAAAGGTTTCATTCACTACAAAGTTTGTTTCTTTCATAAAGACAGAAGCAAAAAACTCATTTAGGGCTTCCCCTACCTCCGCAGACTCCACACCACTCCCTGATCAGCCCTACTCTTTCTTTGACCATTCTCTTATTCCTCACATAAATGTAAAATGCCTCTGTGTTCTCCCTAATCCATTCTGCCAAGCCTTTCTCGTGCCCCCTCCTGGCTCTCCTTGGACCATTTTTGAGCTCCTTCCTCACCTGCCTGTAATCCTCTAGAGCTGATCTTGACCCTAGCTTCCTCCACCTTATGTAAACTACCTTCTTCCTTTTGACGAGAAGCTCCACCGCTCTCGTCATCCAAGGTTCTTTTATCTTACCCCTTCTTGCCTGTCTCAGAGGGACATATTTATTCATCACTCGCAACAACTGTTCCTTAAACAGTCTCCACATGTCTATGGTGCCTTTACCATGGAACAATTGCTCCGAGTCCATGCTTCCTAACTAATGTTTAATCGCATTACAGTTTCCACTTCCCCAATTAAATATCCTCCCACTTTGCCTAATCCTCTCCTTCTCCATAGCTATGTAGAATATGAGGCAGTTGTGGTCACTCACCAAAATGCTCTCCCACCACAAGATCTGATACCTGCCCTGGCTTGATTCCGAGCACCAAGTCTAGAATGGCCTCTCCCCTCGTTGGCCTGTCAACGTTTTCTTAAACATTTACATATTAATATCACGAGTGCTTTGAAGAAGTAGAATAAATTCAACAATTAATTGCTTTTTGATCTAAATAAGTGATCCATTTGAATTTGATAGCTCAAATCCTTGGCCTTGTTTAAATTAACCAATTCACACTTTTCAGCATTTTACTGTTTGAAGTTCACTGATCAATCTTTTTTGATTCAGATGGAATATGATGTTTTAAGTCATTCTACATTCTTGTGAGAAGGTAATGAGTGATTCATCCTTGGGTTATGATTGGTATGCGTTGGGTTAGGTTTTTTTCATTTTTGTTTAGCTGGGCCAGAGAGCAGCTAAACCTGTAAATCAGAATGCTGTGCTGAGATTGGCTGTGAATTTTCAAGTTAATCAATACCAGATTCTCACCAACAAAAATGCTTACCTGTTTTGTAAAATGACAGATCTCTGTTTAGCTCTGTCTTGCTCAGCGTTGTATGCATTCACATTAACCACATTCCAAAATAAAGTTAATGAAAATTGGACCCTTTTGTCTTTTGCTTAAATGTGCAGTTTTCCCCCTTCCTGTCACAAAGGTGACAACATGAACTGGATTACAATTTTGCAAGTGTAGGTAGTAATGACTATATTAACTTCCTGAATGTTGACAGTTCAAGTGTATAGTCAGCCCCAGTTCTGACCTTGTTTAATGCTCAGGCACGTGGGCGGCCGGGAAGAATCCCTTTTCAGTCACTTGGACATCAGCTGATGTTCCTTTCTATAGACAAAGGATACATTTATGGTGTCCACTTCCACTTATGGCTGAGACATG
The DNA here is from genome assembly GCF_020745735.1 of Hemiscyllium ocellatum. Lineage (NCBI taxonomy): Eukaryota > Metazoa > Chordata > Chondrichthyes > Orectolobiformes > Hemiscylliidae > Hemiscyllium > Hemiscyllium ocellatum. The sequence goes on from NC_083405.1 coordinate 106,543,549, forward strand.
CTCTCAGCACAGAACCAGAGTTTGCTCTGAAATTCTGCAGCGCAAACAAGAGTGCCGCAGTGGCTGTTTGCTAGTTGAACCCTAATTGTTGTGATCTGATGATTAAACGAAAAATCCAATTGAATGCCTTGAATCTAAAAGCGAGGTTTGTATTGTTGGGTTAAGTGTGATGCTTTTATCAAATTCAGCAATGTGCAATAATTAGGAGTAATAAAAATTATCGTATTACATGCTTGAAGATCATGCTAATAATTGATGCCATACCATTGATTTTAATGTTTTACCTTCAGGGTTAATAAACTCTATCAAATTGTCAAACATGCTTTATATTAAATTTAAATGGAGAAAGCAGTTCCCTTTATGAACTTTTAATTGCTTCTCTTCTCAATCCTTGATTTTGGGTAGTGCATCCTCCCATGCAGTGCATTGGTAAAATTAGTTCTTTTTGGATTGTGGCTGCTTGCAATGAGATACATTTGACTGTGTTGTTTGCATTCTCTAAATTTTAAACCCTGAAACGTTCTGCAAGTAGGCAGCCTGTCTCCCCAATGTAGAGGAGGCCACATCGGGTGCAGCGGATGCAGTAAATGATGTGTGTGGAGGTGCAGGTGAATTTGTGATAGATATGGAAGGATCCCTTGGGGCTTTGGAGGGAAGTGAGGGGGGAGGTATGGGCGCATGTAGCCTCCTGTACATTGGGGAGTCAGGCCACCTACTTGCGGAACGTTTCAGAGAACACCTCTGGGACACCCGCACCAACCAACCCAACAGCCCGTGGCTGAACACTTTAACTCCCCCTCTCAGTCCACCAAGGACATGCAGGTCCATGGCCTCCTCCATCACCAGACCATGGCAACACGACGCCTGGAGGAAGAGCGCCTCATCTTCTGCCTAGGAACCCTCCAATCACAAGGGATGAATGCAGATTTCTCCAGCTTTCTCATTTCCCCTCCCCCCACCTTATCTCAGTCCCAACCCTCAGACTCAGCACTGCCTTCTTGACCTGCAATCTTCTTCCCGACCTCTCCGCCTCCACCCCCTCTCCAGCCTATCACCCTCACCTTAACCTCCTTCCACCTATCGCATTCCCAACGTCCCTCCCCCAAGTCCCTCCTTCCTACCTTTTATCTTAGCCTGCTTGGCACACCCTCCTCATTCCTGAAGAAGGGCTTATGCCCCACAACATTGATTCTCCTGCTCTACAAACTTTACTTTGACCACCTTTGCTGACTTTCTGTAAGTGTTGGTTTCCAGTTCGATCCTTTGAACCTCCAGCTTTATCCAACTACCTGAGACCTACAGCTGCACTCCCTGACAGGTTGTGCATCTGCCTGGCCTTGAATGAGATATTGCTGGAAATATCCCATCCTAGTTTCTCCAGATTGGACAACCAGCTATGGGTTTACATGTAATATACAAAATCTCAATCACTGTGTTCCTACCACCGTATATAGTTTCGATGCCGTACAGTGTGGAAACAGGTTCAATTAGTCCACACTGATCCTCCGAAGAGTAACCCACCCAGACTATTACCCCACCCTACATTTACCCCTGACTAATGCACCTAACACTACGGGCAATTTAGAATGGCCAATTCACCTGACCTGCACATTTTTGGATTGTGGAAGGAAACCAGAGAACCCGGAGGAAACTCACGCAGACACTGGGAGAATGTGCAAACTCCACACAGACAGTCCCCCAAGGTGGGATGTGAATCTGGATCCCTGGTGCTGTGAGGCAGCAGTGCTAACCACTGAGCCACCGTGCCGCCCCAAATCGATTCTCTTATACTCCGATCTCTCTTTTTATTATAAATGCTAACCCACCATTTGCTTTCCTGATTGCTTGCTGAATAGCAAGCAAAGTTTGTGATAAAGATTTGGACACACTAGTTTCTCTAGGCCCCAGAATCTTCCAGCTTCTCACTATTTTAAAAAATCAGTCCGCTTTAGTACTTTACTTTCCAAAGTGACTTTGAACTCTCCATATTAAACTTAATCTGATACATTCTTACCTATTCGCTTAAGCAGCCTCTCTCTCTCCTGCCTCCCTTCATCTTCCTTGCAACTTACTTTCCCACTTAACTTTGCATTGTCACCAAGCTTGGATACGCTATACCCAATCCCTTCATACAACTCGTTAATATGCATTCTAAATACCTGATACTTGCAACCTATCCTTCGAGTAATCCTTTTTGTTAATATTCAATCTCTGTATGATGTAGCCTGGATTTATAATCAGAGGGTGTGTTGTATAGTGTTGAGTTGAAATCTGTTCATCAGCTGTGAAATTTGCTGTTTTGCTCTATTACTGTGTGAAATGTTTTATAGTGTTAGCAAGGAATAAGATAGTTATCTTAATAACAAGGTTCAAGCAAATTATACTACAGCTACAAATTCTGTCTCCTCATCCTCAGTTTGTTCATACACTTTTTTTGTTTGTGCTGTGACTTTAAGTTGTCACCCGTCTTCAAAATTCCCTGCCTCGACTTAATGCTGACATGTTTTGTTATTCTACCCTCCCCATCCACCCCACCTTCGTTCAACACAGTAACTTCCAACTATCTTCTAACTCAAGCAAATGGGAGACTTCCCCTTTTATGAGTTCCCTTTCTGCATTCTTACTTCCCATTATCACTCCTCTCAGTGTACAGTGGCAGTATTGACAAGAGCTGAAAATGTGTTGCTGGAAAAGCGCAACAGGTCAGGCAGCATCCAAGGAGCAGGAGAATCGACGTTTCGGACATGAGCCCTTCTTCAGGAAGACTGCTGCCTGACCTGCTGCGCTTTTCCAGCAACACATTTTCAGTTCTGATCTTCAGCATCTGCAGTCCTCACTTTCTCCTCCCAGTATTAACAAGAAGCATATTCACATTGTGAAACAAGAAGAAGTTGACGAGCCATCTAGTTCGCCTTCAGCCATAATGCAGTAACATAATGCAGTGGAACAATTTGTTGCTGACTAGCATCATAGAAAAGAGAAATAACTGCATTTGAAGCATGCGAAACTACACATGCACTAATGGCTGTTCGTGATCATCTTTGATGATGGCATGCTTTGGGAGCATATACATCGAAAGAAATAAAAGTAAGACTAAGTAAATACTGTTGTAATTAGGAAACCTGGCAACCAATTTGTAGGTGGAAAAATTCCTGCGAACAGCAGTGGTAATGGCTAGTTAATTTTTGTTTTTGAAACGTTGATAGAGGTAAACAGGTCACTGGGGTTAGCTCTTCTTTGAAACAGCATTACTTGAACTTCCAGGTCTACGCGGGAAGGTAGATCGAGCTTTGTTTTTAATACCTCATTGGAAAGAAGGCAGTTACGACAGTTCAGTTTTGCGTTAACATGTCAGCCTTGCTTTTTATTTCGTTCTGAAACCTTGGAGAGGGTCTTGAATCCAAAGCCAGATGATTTGGAGGTGAAGGTGTTACATCTTCAGCCACACTCAATATTTATCATTACATCCACAAAAGACTCAAATGACAAGAGAAAAAGTCATTTGGTAAAGATCTTTTGAAATCATGGGTCCAAAGTTGTCCTTTGCCTCCCAAGCATTTGAGATTGGTTAGCTCAGTTAGCTGCATAGCTGGTTTGTGATGCAGAGTGATGCCAGCAGCTTGGGTTCAATTCTTGGGCGGCACGGTGGCACAGTGGTTAGCACTGCTGCCTCACAGCACCTGTAGACCTGGGTTCAATTCCCGACTCAGGCGACTGACTGTGTGGAGTTTGCACGTTCTCCCCGTGTCTGCGTGGGTTTCCTCCGGGTGCTCCGGTTTCCTCCCACAGTCACAAAGATGTGCGGGTCAGGTGAATTGGCCAAGCTAAATTGCCCGTAGTGTTAGGTAAGGGGTAAATGTAGGGGTATGGGTGGGTTGCGCTTCGGCGGGTCGGTGTGGACTTGTTGGGCCGAAGGGCCTATTTCCACACTGTAAGTCTAATCTAATCATTCTCCTAATGCTTAGAATGTGAGGATGGTATTAGTCAGTCAGTAAAGCAGCAACCACTGTTGGCAAGACTACAGGGAGCAGCACTGGAGCGGAAGGTGTCCAGACTCTGTCAGTTTTAATAGGACATATGGCTTCATACTGACTCAACATCGCTTGTGGATAAGTGATTCCTATGTTTTCATATAAAGCTAAGTTCTGCAGATGCTGGAGAGATGAAATAAAAATAAGTGCGAGAGCATTATCAGAACTGGCAGCGTCTGTGCACAGAGAAGCAGGGTTAACACTTCGTGTCCAATATGACTCCTTTTTGGAGTTTGCATTCTCACAAATCAGTATTCAGGTGGCAAATGAAGTTTAATGTCAGTCACTGAAGGGGTGCATTTTTGGGTCGAAAAGAAATCTTGATGGTCACATGAAAGTGTTGTGAGCTTTTAGGGCTCAGGCTGAGAAGATGTTAAAAGGATAAGACCACATATAGAGTAAGTTAAACACTGTTTTATGTCAAATGGCATATCCATATGACATGTGTGTAAAATGTTTTATGACCACCACTCTGGAAGTAGTGTGTGCAGCTTTGGGATGTGCTCTTTTATAGAAGGCTCACAGATACAATTGCATAAATTTATTGGGATATTACCTCATTTTAAGGGTTTTAAACAATGAAGAACAACTTGAAAAATTGGAGCTGCTTCCAATGGAGCAGAGATCAAGAATTGATTTGGAAAAAGTGTTTAAAATTTAGAAGAGAGTGATACGAGAGCTTTAAAAGGGTTTTGAAGAAAGGCCATGACCTGAAATTTCAATATTGCTTCTTCCTCTACACCTGTTATCAGGCCTGCTGAACATTTCATGCATGTACAACTCTTATATAAAAGAAGAAACAATTTCCTTTCTAGTGGTTTAATATTCTACGTCTTCTTAACAACTTAGAGCAGCGGTTTGACACAGTTGCAAAGGGGTGGATGACAATGCCGGAGTTTGTGCTGTAAATTTCTAATTGTATATAATGTTTTCCTAACAGTCAGGAGTTTGGGAAGTTCCCAAATTGAGTTTGTTGCAAGCAATACCTTGTAAGGTATAAAATATGCTGGCTGTGTCAATGATAGTGCTGATTTCATGCTGAATTATTTTCCTCATATTGACCTTTTTGGATTTGCATTATCTGGGTCGACATGACACCAATTGTTAAAGTTCACCTGAGAATCTAACTTTTAAATGTTCTGCGATTTACATTTGAAAGAACTGAAGCCAACATGGTCATTCTAAAACATGAGAGACTTAACAGACAATCAACGCTCTCCACTCTAATTTCACTTGCATCACAGTGTAAACTTTTGCTGTAAATTCTGTGTCTTATGAGCTTATATTCCACAACTACCTGATGAAGGAGCAGTGCTCTGAAAACTAGTGCTTCCAAATAAACCTGTTGGATGGCAATCTGGTGTTGTGATTTTTAACTTTTGGCCTTTTTAGATGTCTTCGACTACTCTTTGCTTCCAGTCCTCCATTTTAAAGACCATACTTACCTCGTGTATTTACCTTGCAGCCAAGGGCCTGATAACCAGAGTCAAATGTAGAGTTTACTTTATTCAGGATCCGCACTGTTCTTTGATATATGATTCAAATCTATAAGTCATTATCATTTACCAGCAGTGGGTAAACATAAGCCTTAAAGTGGACATGGGCCCAGCACAAAGAGAGAATTGTTAGCTGACAAGCTGCCTCTTTCTTTTCCCTGAGCTGGAGTCTGGGTTTGAGCTATACTGTCTTCACAATAACAATGTCAATGAATGTGCGTTTGGAAAGTCCTTGCTCTGTTTTGGCAATTTGCCTCAAATCACATTTTCCTTTTGCTGTCTTCCTTCAATTTAAAAGGAACTGAATTGATTTTAGCACATGTTTTGTTGTCCCCAGCTTTAGGAAGTGCCTCTTATTACTTTTCTACCCACCCCCATCTCCCTTTCTCTACCTGGATAATGCGACCAATCAAAGGGATTTATAGTTGAGAGTGTGGTGCTGGAAAAGTACAGCAGGTCAGGCAGCATCCATTGATTCTCCTGCTCCTTGAATGCTGCCTGTCCTCCTGTGCTTTTCCAGCTCCACGCTCTCCACTCTAATCTCCAGCATTTGCAGTCCTCACTTTTGCCTAAAGGGATTTATACCTCAGCTTGTGTCACATAGGCTTTGCATATTTTGAGTCCTGGAAGTGAACAGCAAGAGTGAAAATGTGTCCCTATGTTCCTTGTGTCCTCCTCCCCAAACCCACGAATAATCGAACAGAATACTGATTATTGCTATGCCGTATCCGTCAAGCTATAAGTTGTTTGTAACTTGCTTGAAGTGACGCTGAAGTGAGAAAAATACTTGTTTTAAATGCAAAACATTTTTTAAAAGTACTGTCATTCTCAGCTTACCATATACAAAGTTGATTAGACTTACAGCGGAGAGTGTGACATTTTGAGCACTTTATGGTTAACACAAGCCATGCATGTTATGGTTAATGAAGACTTTTTTTTTGTCAACTTCTGATGTTGTTGACAAAAGGAAAATAATACACTCTGGGCACGTTACCCAAAATCATACTGGAACCTTTGTTCTGAGATGCTATAGTTTTGGCAACTCTGTCTAGAATCTAATACATTAAACTTTATTCTGTGAGACGTTGGAGATTCCTTGACCTGTTTCAAAGAAGGATAACTATTTCTGCTGTGATCTGGTTGTTATTTATCCTTCCATCATTCCTGTCAAAATTACAATAACTGACCTTTCATGACCAGTAATGTGCTACAAGGATCAGTGCTGGGTCCACTGATGTTCATCATTTTATATAAATGGTTTGAATGTGAACATAGGAGGTATAGTTAGTAAGTTTGCAGATGACGCCAAAATTGGAGGTGTAGTGGACAGCAACGAAGGTTTCTTCCGATTACCACAGGATCTTGATCAGGTGGGCCCATGGGCAGAGGAGTGGCAGATAGATAAATGCCAGGTGCTACATTTTTGGAAAAACAAATCGGGCCAGGACTTCTACACTTAATGGCATGGTCCTTGGGAATGTTGCTGAACAAAGCGACCATGGAGTGCACATTCATAGTTCCTTGGAAGTAGAGTCGCTGGTAGATAGGGTGGTGAAGAAGGCATTTGGTATGCTTTCCTTTTATTAGTCAAGAGCATTGAGTATAGAAGTTGGGAGGTCATGTTGCAGCTGTACAGGACATTGGTTAGACCACTTAGGAATTTTTCATACAGTTCAGGTCTCATTCCTATCGGAAAGATGTTGTGAAACTTGAAAGCGTTCAGAAAAGATTGACAAGGATGTTGCCAGGGTTGGAGGATTTGAGCTATAGGGAGAGGTTGAATAGGCTGGGGCTGTTTTCCCTGGAGCTTTGGAGGCTGAGGGGTGACCTTCTAGAGGTTTATAATATCATGAGGGTCGCTAGAGGGCATAGGTTTAGGGTCTGAGGGGAAAGATATAAAAGGGGCCTAAGGGACAACGTTTTCACACAGAGGCTGGTGTGTGTATGGAATGAGCTGCCAGAGGAAGTGGTGGAGGCTGGTACAATTACAGTATTTAAAAGGCATCTGGATGGGTATATGAATAGGAAGAGTTTAGAAGTATATGGGCATAGATTAGGTTAGGATACCTGGTCAGCATGGACGAGTTGAACCGAAGGGTCTGATTTTGTGCTGTACATCTCTGTGAATCTATGACTCTATGTCAGTGTTGTATTTGTGTTTTGCAGCTACGAAATGACTGAATACAAACAGGACGGCCTTGGGATGTGGCTTATTGTCCATTCATAGTTACCTTGAATGTTAAGTGGTCTGCTTGGTGACTACAATAGGCTTCTGAATGTCAGCCATTTTGATGTTAGACTGGAGCCACTTGTAGGCCAGACTGTGTCTCTTTTCCTTTGTTATCTTCTCTCTTTTCTCATGGTCAAATCACAGCACCCCAAAGGTCCATCCTTTGTTGTTTTCTGTTGTTGTTCATCTGTTTCTTGTCAACAACATTAGTTGTGAGCTTCTATCACCAACCAGGCTGAGTAGCTGCCATTGTTCTATTGAAATGCTTGCCTGATTTTCAAATGTTAAATAAGCTAACTATTACAACAACCAAGGCTGGTATTTTGTGGAGAAAAAAGAACTGCAGATGCTGGAATCCAAAGTTGACAAGCAAGTGGCTGGAAAAGCACAGCAAGCCAGGCAGCATCAGGAGGTGGTGAAATTGATGTTTATGTATAACCCTTCAGAAATGGAGATGGAGGTAAGGAAAGCTATAGATAAAGACGGGGAGGGGGGGCGGAATAGTGAGGTAGTGGTAGGTGAACACAGTGGTGGGCGCGACCTAGTTAGTTGATGGGAGGGATGAATCTGGTTGGTAGCTGGAAGGAAGGGTCGGTAGGTGGATTGGAAGGGAGGAGGCGGGGCTGGAAAGGGAGTTGGGGGATGAGTGGGCAAGCTTTTTGAAATTGCCAAACTCTTGTGTTGAGTCCTCCAAGCTGTAGGCTGCCCAGGTGGAATATAAGGTGTTGTTCCTGTAATTTATCTTCCGCCTGGGCAGCCTGATTCAGTCACAGGGAAAGTCAGGCCAGCATTTCCACACCAAGTGGTCGCAGTTGCTGGGGCTGCTCTTGGTGGATACGGATGCATTAATGGCTGACAGCCACAACAACAGGGAACTGAAGCCTAGGGCCAGATGGGGCTAGGTGGCTAAGGTATTGCCACAACAGCAGGGACAACCATTGCCTACATGGATCACGGCAGTGCCCAGAAAGGCAGTCCGACTACCAAAGCCTACTGGGTGGCTGTCACATGTCAGTGGACGGTCCTGCCAGGCCTCGTATTCCCCCCCCCCCCCCCCCCCCCGTGTCCTATTTATTACTCGGCATACAGCCATCCTGCTTTGGCAATAGCAGCTGTGCTCTGAATATTTTATATGAAAGATTTTATTTAATCAATGAAAGTCTACTGATCCACAGCTAGCAGACAATCTGTCTTTGAAATGTTTGTCTCCCAGATTTCATGTCAACCTTTTTTATTGGAGCTACTGTGATTATTTTTCCTTGTGTCACAGCTGACTGAAAATCAAGCTCTGCAGTCATCACTAAAAGTTAAAGATTTTAAAATAAGTACGCAAAGGTTCCCCAGTTTTTAGATCCAATTTGATATGAATTGCATACCATGGTTTTTGTAGTTAACAAGAATTACTATTTATTACAAGTAGTTAGACTCTAACCAGAACCTAACAGAAATAAACTGTTGGCATTTAACAACAATAAAACTTTTTTTTTATTAACTTTAATTCCCTTATAAATCCTCCTTGTATGTGCATACACAAAGAAAAAAATAAACACATGGATGGAGGGAAATTTAGAAAAGCAGTTGACTTTGTTCACAAGGTCTGTTGAATTGGTCATTGCTGATCAGAAAGTTTCTTTTTGCTCTTCTACTGGTTTGCAAGAGGCTCAGGGTGGCTGGTTCACTTATGAAAGGGCACAGCTGATAGAAACTGCTGCAGTAATCAACTGATTTTTGTTCAAGTTACAAATGGGTTTTGACTGCAGAGGACAGAATGACAGCGTCTGAGCTGTTGGATATCTGATCACTTCACTTCTGTCTGTACTTGTCTCCAGACACAAGTTGTCCAATTACATGAGAAAGTGAGGACTGCAGATGCTGGAGATCAGAGCTGAAAATGTGTTGCTGGAAAAGCACAGCAGGTCAGGCAGCATCCAAGGAGCAGGAGAATCAACATTTCGGGCATGAGCCCTTCTTCAGCCATTTCTGAAGAAGGGCTCATGCCCGAAACATTGATTCTCCTGCTCCTTGGATGCTGCCTGACCTGCTGTGCTTTTCCAGCAACACATTTTCAGCAATTACATGAGAACCAATCACACAGTTGGTGGCAGGTAAAAGCCCTTCATCATCAATGACTGATCCATAGATGAAACAATCTCTTATTAGCTAATGTGCCATCTGAATACAGAATATCTTGGATTCAGTTCGCCTGCAACTTAAACTTCTTTTACTGCTTGTTCAAACAGCCATTTAAACACTGCTTGCCATGATTATCAGGTTACTTGTTTTTCAAAGTATGCAGCAATTCTTGCAAAATATTAGCTTTAAGATAAGTTCTTCCTTAATTCAGTTCATAATTTTGAAAAGCACAAAATTAAAAAGGCACAATCTATACATTGGTTCCTCTATCAAGTTGTGGCCTTACTATTTTATCAGTCGAGTGAATAAAAATTATCTTGTCACCTTCATCCTTTTTGACTATAACTGATTCCTGTACTGGACAGACCTAGACACCTTTCATGAGGAGCTGAACGCTTAAATTTGTTTTGTTTCTCTGAATTGTGCTTTGTTCAAGTTGAGTGACAGTTGTGGCTCAGTTGACAGCATTCTTTGCTTGCAGATCACAAGGTTGAGAGTTCAGATCTCATTCCAAATACTTGCACTGAAAAGACTCTGTCTGACGCTCCACCCATGTACCAAGGAAGTGGTATGGTGTTAGTGTTGTCTTTTCACATGAGCCACTAAATAAGGCTCTATCTGTTCTTTTGAGTGGGTGTAGAATGTCTAGTGGTACTATTTTAAATGAGTGAGGGGAATTATCTCTGTTCTCCAGGCCGATAGTTGTTCCTCAATCAATATAATTAAACAGATTATCGGATTGTTAACACATTGCTGTTTGTGCGGTCTTAGTATATACAAGTTTTGTCCTGTTTCAAGAACAGTGACCATACTTCAAAAGATTTTCTCGGGCTGTTAGATGTCTTGGGACATCCCAGAGTAATGAAAGGTGCCACATAAATGCATTTCTGTTTTTGTCATCTTAACTGATTTTGAGGTGACATTGACAATAATTGTACACTATTATCCACAGTTGAAGGAGAATATGTGGTTATGCAAGGATAATTGTAACATTTATTCTGTTCCTGTGGAAATCTCTGAGTCACGAGTACAGAAAATGTAATCTGCATAGTGTGCTCTCTGGTTATATTAGCATGTGTTCTTTTTGATTTTGAATCCCTGAGAGCAGTTATATTAATAATAATAATTTATGGGTGATGATGGATGTAGGGTGATTCTGGGTGCATTCATGCTGAAACCAGGAGGAAAGACTTCTTGCAGTCCTTCATTTCTGCCAGCTGGACTTGTTCTGTTTAATTTCCGTAAATTAGATTGCTTCTGCAGGTTTTTGTATCCCTTCACAGAATGTGAGGGTCTGTGGCAAGATCAGCATTTATTGTCCATCTGTAATTTCCTTTTTGAATGTGGTTACAAGCTACTTTATTTAACACAATCCAGTGTGCAACTCCATGAACAAGTACATGCTAAGGCAGATACTGTAGAAAACTTGTAGGAATGTGACACCTTTTAGAACAGTGAACAAGAACTAAACAATCGTAAATAGGTGTTTCCAAAGGAGAGTTATGGGATATAGGATAGTCACTAGAGGATTAAAAATGAGGTCTCTTTTGGAGTACTATGTCCGTGTCTGGTCACCCTGTTATAAGACGGTGGAGAAGGTTCAGAAAAGATTTATTGGAATGTTGCCGGAAATGGAAGGCTTGCGTTATAAGAAGAATCTGGATAGGTTGGGACTTTCTCACTGGAATGTAGGTGGTTGACGGGTGACCTCATAGATGTCGATTAAAATACTGAGGGGTTTAGATAAGATGAATGGCAGGTGACCTTTCCCTAGGGTGGGGATTTCAAGACTAGGAGACATATTTTTAAGGTGAGAGGAGAAAGATTTTTGAAAAAAAGGCATGAGGGGCAATTTTTTTTACGGAATGGTTCACATGCGGAATGAACTTCCGGAGGAAGTGGTGAATGTAGGTATAGTTACAACATTTAAAAGACATTTGGATAAATACATTAATAAGAAATCTTTTTGGTGGGTTATGAGCCAAGCGCAGGCATGTGGGACTAATTTAGTTTGGGATTATGGTCGGCATGGACTGGTTGGATTGAAGGGTCAGTTTCCATGCCGTATGATTTATAACTCTCTATGAATGTGAATTTGGGCCCATGGAAAATGGTTGAAGGAAATACATGGATGCATTTAAGTAGAAAATGGATGAGTATACATGGAGGAAGGAATGGAAAGCTGTGTTGGTATGGTTAATATGGAATGGCTGGACAGAACTGTTGGGTGAATTGTCTATTTCAGTGCTGTTGATTCCATGTTTAGGAAAGTTGTCTTGTCGGTGAGGATTTGAAGTATTTAAGTAGAAGAAAGCTCTCTCAACTCGATATTTGCCGAATGGTGAATCAAAAGTGTGCTGAGACAGTTTAATGAATCACTCTGTTGGAAACATTGTGTATTCCGCTTGAGACCATATTCATTTTTCTGTGTGGTGTGAATTTGAAGCAATGCACAATAGATGCCTGCAGGAAGTCAAGTGCTACTTTAGCTCTGGAGTCAGTTTAGTGTACATGTGAAGCAAAAAGCACTTTGCACAGATGCTAAACTTGATGTTTAAGTACACCCTTTGATAGCAGGAAAAGCCAAGTAATAATTTAATGTATGTGTAACAGATGGTGGATAAGATCTCCAGAGTATAACTTGAACTAAGATCATTGTAATTAAGTAGTTGAGCCCAACTGGGATCAAGTCATGTATTGAATTGGATCTTGAAAATAACCTTTGCATAACTGATGTGAATTGGATTTCAGATTTCAAACTACTTGCAACTTTTTAAAACAAAATTCAACTGGCATTTTGTAATGTGATGCTTTTCAAATCAATAGATTATGCATAGCTTGGTCAAGGCAGCTCCATGACTAAATATCTATTAATGCTTTTAACCTTGTGAATAATTCACTAAATGGTTCCAGATGTGGGCTTTCTCTATTAAGTACTAAGAATAAATTTACCTGATGTGATTAACAAAAGGAATAATGTATTTTTAACTATCATAAGCAAAGGATTAGTAGGGCAGGCATTTAATAAAATGTATATGGAAATGGAATTCAATTTCTTACTATTCAATAAAAAATGTCTGACATAACCTTTGAAAAGAAATGCTGTTCGCAACAAGTCTTTAGATCTATGACATATTGCTCATCCATCTCTCTTTCTCTTACCATTTGGACCTAATTGGTCACATGATTTGTTTCCTGGCAATGCTTATTTTCACATCTTCATATTTGTGGGAAATGAGTTTCAAGAACTTGTGAAGTCCTTTTTGTTTTGTCCTGCAAAGCTCTTATCAAAAACAAAATGAAAGGCATCAAGCTGAAAGAGAAGTCGATCAGATAATGATGATTTAACTGGCATTAAGTTTGGATTTTAAAAACCTTCAGGCAGTGAAGGAGAGTTGAGATTAAATTCCACAATGTTTTGAGATCTTGGGAAAGAATGAATTGACTAAGTGACAATTACAGTTCTTTCTAATTGAAACAGAACAGGATTCTTGTGGAAGATTCGCTACTAGAAGTGACAAAAGAACTAGTTGGAGTAAAAAAATAGAAAGCAAAAGACTGAAGAATGTCGATAGATGGAACTGTTCTTGGAAAGAAGTACTTTATGTTACAGATGCTTTAAAGAAATGAAAATGATATGTCTGTGAACAATTACAGGAAATGTATCTCTTACTGTCATGTTGAAAGGCATGGTTTAGATCAAGATGTATTTATTAGGCTACTGCATTGCCAGAAGATCAGAGGTATTGAGCATTTGTAATTTATTATTTAATCATTCATGGGATGAAGACATCACTGGTTAAGCAAGAATTTTCGTTTTGCTTTTCCCTTGTAGGTAATTGTGAGCTGCCTTGCTGAATTGTTGCAGTCCTGAGGTTGGAGGAAAATGTGTGGTGTTGGAAATGAGAAAGGTTTCCAGGACTTTGACCTAATGAAAGTGAAGGAATAGCGATACAGTTCCATGGTGAAGGAAGCTTGCAGGTGGTGGTATTCTCATCCGCTTACTATACTTATTTTAGGTGGTGAGAACTCTGCTAGTGTCAAAGATAAGCTGTTATAGTGTGTCATGTAGACTGGACAAACTGTGACCTTTTTGCATTCTGGGTGGAGGAGTAGTGGGTGAATGTTGGTGGTGGATGGGGTACCAGTCAAATGGGCGACTTCGTCTCGAATGGTGTCAGGCTGCTTGAGTTTTTGTTGTTAACCTTGACCATGCAAATTGGGCATATTCCATCAGCCTCCTGACATGCATCTTGTAATTGATGGATAGGATTTGGGGAGTCAGGAGAATGAGTGAGTGACCTGCTGCCGGATTCCTAGCCTCTGGACTGCTCTTGTGGCCACTATATTTATATGGATAATCCAGTTCAGTTTCTGCTCAATGGTTAACTCCTAAGATGTTGACAATGGAGGAATTCAATGATGGTAATTGAACATCAAGGAGCAATGGTTAGAATCTCTAGTGTTGGAGATGAACATTGACTAGCACTGGTCTGGCGTGAATGTTACTTGGTGCTCATTGACCCAAGTCTGAATGTTGTCCAGATCATGCGGCATTTGGAAATGGACTGCTTTAGTATCTGAGGAGCCACTAATGGTTCTAGACATTATGCAACAATTGACAACATCCTTAATTCTGATCTTCTAATGAAAGGAAGGTCATCAATGAAGTAACTGAAGGTGTTTAGACCAAGGACACTACACTGAGGAACTTCTGTATTGAGATGACTGACACCCAAACATTGCTGTGCTGAGCATGGTTCCAACCAGCTGAGATTTCCCTGGATTTTCATTGACTTCAGTTTTGTAGGGCGTCATGATGAACCCTGAAGGCTGCTTTGATATTAATTCATTCTTGGGAAGTGGACATTGGATGAAGGGCTTTTGCCCAAAACGTTGATTTTCCTCCTCCTCAGATGCTGCCTGACCTGCTGTGCCTTTCCAGCACCAGTCTGATCTAAACTCTGGTTTCCAGCAATGCAGTCCTCACTTTTGCCAAGTGGACATTACTGCCTGGCCAGTATTTATTTTCTATACCTACTTGTCCTTGAGAAGGTGGTGAGCTGCTTTCTTGAACTGATGCACTCCATGTGCTGTAGGTTGATCCACGGTGCCTTTTAAGGAGGGAGTTGCAGGATTTGATCCAGGAACAGTGATCTACTTCCAGGTCAGAATTGAGTGGCTTGGAGGGGAACTTGTTGATAGTGTTCCCATGTATCTGCTTGTCCTTCAAGATGTAAGTGCTTGTGTGTTTGGAAGATGCTATCTAAGGATCTTTGGTGAATTTCTGCATATGAGGTGGAGGGTGTGGATGTTGTGCCGATCTAATGGGCTGCTTTGTCCTGGATGGTGTCAAGCTTCTTGAGTATTGTTGGAGCTGCACCTATCCAGGCAAGTGGGGAGCATTCCATCATACTCCTGTATTACGAATCAGTTGAGACAGTAAGCTGCAGGGGCTTTCCTTGCCCATGTTTAACCTGGAGCCATGAGACTTCATGTGGTCCGGAGTCAATATTGAAGACTTTTAGATTGACACCCACCCAAGTGTATACCACTGTGCCATCACCTCTGCTGGGTCTGTCCTACTGGTGGGACAGGACATATCCAGGGATGGTGATGGTGATATTTGGGATGTAGTCACACTCCCAGAACACTCAGACGGTAACAGTTGTTGCTGGATTAGTCTGTGAGACAGCTCTCCAAATTTTGGCAGCATTCCCCAGTCACTTAAGAGAACAGAGGGCCTTGCTAGACTATTTTGGCAGGCATTTCTGAGTCAACTATATTGCTGTGTCTAGAGTCACGTTTAGGACTATGCAGGTGAGGACGATAGATTTTTCCGTACCTTAAAGGTAGTAGTGAACCAGGTAAGTTTCATGGCAATCAGCAACAGTTCCCCTGTGACGACCTTTAATTTCCAGAGACAAAACTAGAAATTGCTGAAAAAGCTCAGCAATCATGGTAGCATCTGCAGAGAGAAATCAGAGTTAACATTTTGGATCATGTGACCCTTCCTCAGAACTGAGGAATAATGTTCATGTTTTAATGTGAACTCGCGTCCCTAAAGCATTAACCTGACTGTCTGGAGTACACAGCCTGAAACATTGCCACTATATTACCAGCATCTTCCCCAGAAGCATTTTGTAAGTGGAATAATGAAGAGAAGGGTCAGATGATCATGGGAGTTTTATAACCGAAGGTCACTAGTGTAGAATGTCAAAGGGACATTGACAATTTTGTAGGGTGGGCTGATCTTTTTCAGAGCTGAAAATGTGTTGCTGGAAAAGTGCAGCAGGTCAGGCAGCATCTAAGGAGCAGGAAATTCGACGTTTCGGGCATAAGCCCTTCATCAGGAATCTGATTTTTTTTCAGCACCATCTCCTTTGTTTATTATTTTTCCTACTTTATTATCCTGTTCAACTATTAATATAACCTTAAATACTGTATGGTCTGTAATGATGTATACATGTAAATAACCAGATCTCTGTGCTCATTTGTTATGCGCACTCATGGTTTTTTGAACCAAAATGTAGCACCTTGCCCTTTTTTTTTACACGTTCCCAATGACCGGGGAGTCCAGAACTAGGAGTCACAGTCTAAGGATATCAGGTAAGCCATTTAGGACTGAGCTGAGGAGGGGTTTCTTCACCCAGAGAGGAGGGAGTCTGTCGGAGAGAGCTGTAGAGGCCAACGCATTGAATGTTTTCCAGAAGGAGTTAGATATAGTTCATAGGGTTAAAGGGATCAAAGGATCTGAGGTAAAAGATGGAACAAGATACTGATTGGATGATCTACCATGAGCATACTAAATGATATATGAGACTCAAAGAGCTGAAAGGTACACCACTGTTCCTATTCTCCATTTCTATGACCTTTGTCATTTACCTGTTGATTCCATCAACTTGAGGGTCATGTGTAGTACAAACGGAATTGACAGGGAGAAATTGTTCCTGCTCATAAGAGTTTTAAGAACCAGGTGGCACAATTTTAAAGTGTCTTGCAAATGTGAGATGAGAAAACACTTTTTCACACATGGGTACGAATCCACCACTTGGAATTGTGGTGAAGGCAGGATCAATTGAGGCATTCGGCAGGGCATCAGATAATTATTTAAGCAGAAATGATATGTAGGTTCCAGGTAAAATTCCAAAGTTTGGCAGTAAATTAAAATGCTGAGAGAGTTGGTGCAGACATGGTATTGATCCTGTGATTGCCATGAAGGAGGAAACATGATGGAAGAAGCAACTTTGGGGAGCCCATGATTTAACTGTTGGGGGGAAGTGATGATCTATCAACTACAGTTCAGATGGAACAATTTAAAAGGAAACATTATATCCATGACAAATATGTGAAAGGAGTGGAAGAGTTCTGCACTGTGTCCAACACAAACTTTGAGACTATTGGCCCATTGAAAACCAGTTGTGCAAACAGGGTGAATAATCAGATAATCAAGTCTAGGCACCAGCAGCAAGGGAGTCCATTAAAGTTTGTGAAGCTGAACATAAGTAGAGTACATATTAATTAGCAATCTTGAGGAATATGTTGCACATCTTGTTGAAGTACTACAGTTGTCTGGTCTCCATTACTGCAATTGAAAGAACGATGTATGAACAAATGATAACAAGTGATGTTTGAAATATTTAAATGTCATGTAATTGCTGTGTAGTTACTTCAATGCATTATTAAAATATCTAAACTGACTGCTCTCCAGGTAGTTCACAAGGCGTTTCCAGTGAGTAGCTCAGTCTGATAGTTTGGACAGTCACAGTTTTGAGCTTTGGGTTGGATGGAATTAGCTGACAACAATATAGGTATTTGACTCAGTATTTGACTCAGTGAGTGATAGCAATTGTTAGTGTTGGCCTCAGTCATCAGTTTAGGAAAGGCATAATTAGCCAGGATTTTGACTGCAGATCATGATTTTCTAACACTTGTTCTGAAAATGTGATTGTGAGAGGAAATTATTGAACTCCATGGACCCCTGTGCCAAAACAGCTTTATTTTTGAATTTTTAAAAATTCATTTATGTTATGAGGGTGTTCCTGGCAGTGCTAGCATTTATTACCCATCCAAAATTGCTTACAGGGCAGTTAAGAGTCACCTACATTGCTTTGTGTCTGGAGTCACATGTAGGCCAGACCAGGTAAGGATAGCAGTTTCCTTCCCTAAAGGACATTAATAAACCAGTTGGGTTGTTTTGACAATTGACAATTGACAATGGATTCAAGGTCATCATAAGGTTCCAGATGTTTAAGAGCCATAGCCCAATTCAAACCCGGGTTGCCAGATCATTCACAGTTTACTTATAATACCACTAGGCAATGCCTGTCCAAGTGCAAGGACTTGTATCAGGGGTGTGGCTAATCCTGTGGATGCTTAACTCAAAAAAAAGTGTTTAAAGCCTTTTATGAAAAAAGAGAAACTATTTATCATAGTAATATAAGAAAAGTGTTTCAAAATTTACTATGTATTTCTTGGAAATTCACTGCTGTCATTTGACATTACAAAAATCCTTTGTCAGAGCAGAATAACACTCGGTTTAAAGACTGAATTATTTTCTGACCTCTATCAATACCCCCTTACTTTGACTGATAGGGAGACAAGACCGAATGATACAGCGGAAAATAAAACCAGCAGTAGGCCATTAATCCCTTTTGGACTCAACTGGATCATGGGTGATCTATGATGTAACTATTCTTCCTTTGGTTTCCCTCTCCTAATAAAATTCTATCACTTTCAAGTATGGGACTTCCAATTGACCTACCTGTAACAGATTGGAGAAGAGTGCCAGATTTATATTACCCGTTAGGAAAATAAATACCTTCTGAGATTACCACTGAGTGACCTAGTAAGACCAGGAGGAGAAATAGGCCATTGAGTCTGCTCTGCCATTCAATAAGATCTTTGCTGTTTTGATCATCTTCATATCCATTTGTCTGAAACTGAAGTTAATGCCCCCTTATTCTGGACTCCCCTAATCTTCACACTATAATCATCTCAAACACCTCAATCCAATTATTTGTTTACTTTCTACATTTAAAGGAAATGAGTCTTGTTAAAACAATCCGTCCCCATAATTTAACTTTCAGTCCCACGACCATTCTGGTGAAGCTGCACTGCACACTGTCCCAAATTAATATACCTCCTTGAGTTATGGAATCATACAGCATGGAAACAGACCCTTCAGTCCAACTCATCCATGTGGACCAAGCATCCTAATCTGAACTAATCCCATTTGTCAACAGTTGACCCATATCCCTTTAAACCCTTCCTATTCATATGCCCATCCAGATGTCTTTTAAATATTGTATTCGGACCAGCCTCCACCATCACCTCTGGCAGCTCATTCCATACATGCAGCACCCTCTGTGTGAAAAAAGTTACTTCTTGGGTCCTTTTTAAATCCTTGCCCTCTCGCCTTAAACCTATGCCGTCTGATATTGCTCACTCATTTAACTCCCTTTGTTACTATTGCTCCTACTTATGTTTTACTCTGTCACATATGAGTGTCATCATGAACCTAGGCAAATAGCTCCTTAAAACTCTCTGTCAAATCCCTTAAATATTTGAACAAATCTGACACCGTGCAGATTCCTGAGGCATATTGCTCATCAGATTCTGACAGTCTTCAGTTCGAATCCATTGTCGGAATCTGTATCTTTTAATCCAGTATCTAACCAAACCACTAGGTTGTTTCCATCTCCAAGCATCCTCATTTTTTATGTGGTATTTCATTTAAGCGTAATGTTTAACTGAAGCATCACTATGTGGTGGGGAATTGAATACATGCATGGAAACATGCATGTCTCCCATTTTAAAGTCATGTTGCCTATCCTTATACCAATATTCACCATTATTATGGGATTGCTCCTGGATGGAAAGCATAATTGTTATTACAGAACCCTGACATGATTTGCAGGCAGACCTGGGGATTTTTAATATTTGTTGGATTGCCTTGCAAACAGGTGAAGAGAAATTGAACTGGAGGACTATGATTAACACTTTAGCTAAAATTGCATAGTGGACCATTTGAGAGGACAGTGGAATCCAGTTACTGTATCCTCTATTTAATAACATGGAATTGAACAAAAAGACTGAGGGTAACTGTACAGGCAAATAACGGTACTTCACAATTTGCGTGTATGTATTAATCTTCAAGTAATTGCTACTTTGAAGGTTATATTGCAGTTAGAGATTCCAGTTGTGTTCATGAGATAACACAGCAGCTATCAGACAACTGATACAGCAAAAGGATATCTTTTGAAAACTGAACAGCATTTCATGGAACAGCCTTCTCCTTGGCTGATCACCTTGTCCTGGCTTTATTATATGGAGCTCATGCAGAAAGTCAGAACATGAATTCTAGGAATATTCTCATTCAGAGACATTTGAAAAATAATACAGAGAGATGATAATCTTTATTTTTATATAAGATGAACAGACATTATCTGCCTGGCTGTAACTTATTGGGGATTGACTTAGTCAGAATTTCTCTTTTTTTTTAAGTTGAGACTTAGTGGAAGAGGACAGTAACTAGTGCCATCACCACTTCGTGTTCTGAAGGTGTTGACTATACTAATAGTAATTCCAGGTTGATCGTATTTATGTATGAATCTTGAGGGTCAGTATCAGTAAGTGTGGCCATCATGAGAAGGCTGAAGGCAAAGAATAGTCGAGCTAAGGTAATTTTGTTCAATGAATGCATTTCCAGCAGAAGCCAATAAACTGGAATCTGGGACAAGAATACAAGAGTTATTTCTCTGCTAGTAGAGCATGCTGAGACAGTTTTGGATCACACCTGTCTACTTGTTTAATAACTTTATCCAAAGCTCTTAACCAATGTTCCTGATTTTAGTCCTTCCTAATTGAGATTGTTTGTTTGCTCCAGCTTTTTATCCACATTTTGTCAAACAAAAATCGCATTGCCTTTCTTGCAAAATTGCAGGTCTATGCCACATTGAACAACAGCCTATCATGGGTCAACATCTGCTCTACAGCAAAGAAAAATGAGTTACAATCCATGTGGAACTATTTAATGACCATTACTGAGAACATTTGCTATGTATTATAAGTGCAGATTGTTACTTCCTTGTATTGCCACCAAGGTATTTTGCTTCCTGACCCACATTTCACTTAATGCTTGTCTGCATTTGCAGACATTTTTAAATGAACTCCACTTTCATTGATACTGTGTTCAAGGAAGAAGGTTGGTCCATTTGTAACAGGATGGATGAGGGAATTGCTTCTTTTGAGTTTAACTGTCACTACTACTTGTTTCAGTCTCTTCACTCTTTTTTTTTCTAGTTTTGTATATTAAAGTACTATACTCACCCATTCTATTCGTGGAGCTCCAAATGCCTCTTTATGTCAAGTGAGGAACGCAAATTGGTGGGTGTTACTGTGATTGACAGTTGCACATATAAATATGTTTTTAAGTTGGAAAAAATTAAGCTTGAGTTTATTTGTGACTTCAGCTGCTTTCATGCGATGGTTGAGATCCATTTCCATTTGAAAAAGTTTCCTTCTCTCATGGAGGTGAGATTAATTCAGTGGGTGTGAAACCCATTGTATAATTACCCAAACGAGTATGTTTGCCTCCTAAATTAGAAAATTGAACTTCTCCAGCAAGGAGACATTAAGAAAATGAAGCAGGCTTAAAACTAAATAAAAATAATGAAAGGAAACAAGAAAACCTGACTTCAATATTGATTCCATTTTGAGAAGTGATGCTTTGCTGTGAAGGATTATCAAAATTCTAATGACATTTCTGTTTTAATGATCAGACTCAAATGCTATATAACTTCCCTTGTTCCATTATTTGAAGAGGAGTTGCTGAGCTAAAGCCTAAAAGATCTCATACACTCTCATCATAAAGTGTGTCAAAAAAGAGATGCTTTAATCGCATCTACCTACCTTTTATGTAAATTTAAGTCATGGGCCTGATGTAAATAGATGATTCATCAAGAAGAATGTGGTCTTTTTAGATACACAATAGCAATTACCTGAAAATTGTCAAAATGTTATCAATGAGTATTTCAGTAGTCCATTTCTCCTTCAAAGGTTTCTAAGAAGTGTGGTTGATTATCTGTAGCTTACTCCTGCAATGTATGGGCACTTAATGGTATTTCTCCCTCAGACACCTTTGGTTTCTCCCCCTTTAACCAATCTCATACAGTGCATAAGCTTGAGGAGTCGAGTGTGTTCTGAGCCTGTCTACTCCCACTGCGAATAAAACTTCCTTCACATTTAGTGCTGACACATTCCCCCTCTTGATTTATTTTGTCAGTTATCGTGACTAACATGAAGCACTTTAGCTAATATGGTTTATTTTAGATGAGATATTCTTGTTCTAAAGGTGAGAAAAGGCCAGAAGAAGAGTACATTGGATGACTTTCTATAGATTTTTTTTATATATAGAGTCGTAGAGATATACAGCTTGGACCAACTTGTCTGTGCTGATCAGATTTCCGAATTAATCTAGTTCCATTTGCCAGCATTTGGCTCATATCCTTCTGAACCCTTCCTATTCATACACCCATCCAAATGCCTTTTAAATGTAATTGTACCAGTCTCCTCCAACTCCTCTGCCAGCTCATTCCACACATGCACCATCCATTGCCCCTTCAGCCCATTTTAAGTCTTTTCCTCCACCCTTAACCTTAAACCTATGTCCTCTAGTTTTGAACTCCTGTACCCTGGGGAAAAAGACTTTGACTATTCACCCTATCCATGCCCCTCATGATTATATAAACTTCTCTAAGGTCATCCCTCAAACTCCAACACTCCAGGGGAAATAGTCCCAGCTTATTTAACCTCTCCCTATAGCTCAACCCTCCAATCCTGGCAACATTCTTGTAAATATTTTCTAGACACTTTCAAGTTTCACAAAATCTTTCCTGTAGCAGAGGGGTCAGAATTAAGTGTGGTTTTTTCAAAAATGTCCTGTACAGCCACAACTCCTTTTACTCAATGCACTGACAGTATGCTGCACATAAAACCATTTCAGTTTGAGAATTTATAATGGTCTTGCAATTGACCTTGGGTGTCATACAATTACGAGAAAGTTGAATAACTTTATTTTATTTTTCACTGTCATGCACTCAGGAACTTCCAATCAGTTATATTATAACCTACAACTTATGTTTCCAAGTATAGTTGCTGTTGGTCGGTAACTAGCGATCAAAATTGAGCTGGGTTTTTTGATCCTAATAACTTCCCAAGGCCCATACTTATGATATCCTAATGATAATTCTGGACTAGGCCCAGGTAATTAATGGCTGCGAGAGCAAGCTTGTATATGATTTGTTCGAGAGACTTGTCTTCCTATGATCATAGCTGGAACATATTTAGTAATGTGAGGTCTACATGTTAACAGGAAGAATAGAAGTGCTGAATATTATTTAAATAGTGAAAGGCTACAGCAATATGCAGCACAAGGATTTTGAGTTCCTAGTACTTAGGTGCAAGCTTTGAGAGATTTAAGTTCACTGGGTAGTCAGGAAGGTAAATGTAATGCTGGGATTTATTTCGATAGCAATGATGTGGAAGTCTTGCTAAGTTTCACACTGGCCAGACCATTGCTGGAATGCTGTGACCAGTTTGAAGGAAAGATGAATGAATGATTTTGAGGGTGAATGATTTTTATTGTCACGTGTATTTTACTGTGAGCAAAACAGTAAAGTACAGTGAAAAGTTTTTTCCTCTATCAGCACAATCCAGCACCATTTTGAGTAGTTTTAAGAATGAGGAAAGAAATGAGAAAGATATTGCTTAAAGAGTCCATCAGTCCGGAGCCAGCTCATCATCATTGACCACGCTACCAGCCCTGCTCCAATGCTTTGCTGTCATCTATACCGGACCCAACCAATGTTGAAGTCACCACTCTTTAGGCACCATTATTGGCCATTGGGCTGATGCTCCTTTACCACCAACCAGCCAGTGCTGGTCCAAACCAGTGTTGAATTGCCGATTTTTCAGGTTCCATCTTTTGCCTCTGGGCCTGCCTTGCTGACATTGCTTCCACCGATGTAGCAGCCACCAATTTCAATGCCAGTTCCTGTGCTCACGCAGGGGCTCACTCGTGTTTTCCGCAAGGTCCACACTGGAGTCATATGAATCTGTGCTGGGATTCCTTGCTGCCATCGATGCTGTCTGACCTCGAGTCAAGAGGGAGGTGAAGGTAAGTAAGTAAAGAAGAAAAGACAAAAGAGTTAAAAAGACAAGCGATTGGAGTGGACAAACCCCGGCACAGGAGCCCTACTTTGCCGCCATTTCTGGCATTGGTGGCATTTCAGAGAAAGTTCATGGAGTTATTTCCAGCAATGGAGGGAAGTTCTTATGAGGAGAAGTTGGGTAGGTTGGATTCGTACTCATTGGAGTTTAAAAGAATGATAGGAGACCTATGGAAACAAGCCGGATTCTTAAGGGGCTTGACAGGGTAGGTTTAGAGAGCTTCCTTTTCTGAGTGGGAGAGGCTAGGACCAGAGGGCACTGTCTCCGTAATGACCTGCCCATTTAAGACAGATGCAGAATGTTTTCTCAGGGCGGTGTATCTCCTGAATTCTTTACTACGGGGTGCTGTTGAGACTGTTGGTAAGTGTATTCAAGGCTGTGACTGACAGATTTTTCATCAGTCAAGGGAATCTGGATTATGGGGAAAAGGCAGGGAAGTGAATTTGAGGATTATCAGCTAAGTCATGATCTTAAGTAGTGGAGCAGACTTGATGAGCCACATCTCCTACATATTAGAGCTTATCTTTTCACCCCAACACATTCATCTTTTGAATACCCCTTTCCTAATGTCTAACGGATCATTGGAAAGACCTAAACTGTCACCAAGCCATTTGTGACCTCCCTGGGCAGTTTGAAGCTGAACATTCACTTCCGTCAGTATGTTTCTCTTCTGACTAAGAACACTTACTTCACCTCTGTAATGTATCAAATCTCTCTTCCCCTGTCGCAGTCAATCCATTGTCTGTTTTTTTTAAAAATTGATTATTATTTTTATCAGCTTCCCATCCATCCTTTGTACACTTTGACCATTTTTGAATGATCAAGTCAGTATCCTATCCAGAACCAAATCCACCTCGCTTGCTATCTCTATCCCTGTTTTGTTTGCTTGTTTACCAAATTTTTAAATCCAAATTTCCTAGCATTATGTTCTCTGTAAATTCCCTACCATTGAGCTAAAACTGCTCTCTGCTCTGGAATTCTGTTACTAAACTCTGCACCTCTTTTTGTTCTTTTGTAAGCCCCTCCTTAAAACCCCTGTGATTAAAAAGCTTTTGTTTATCTATTTTCAGTTCTCCTCTTCTCCATGAACCTTTGCAGGGCAAATGCAGACAGTTTTGAAGTTGAAGATGGAGTAGAGGAGGAATTTAGAAGCGGGCTATATAAATAGTACAGTGAATTAAACTATAATTCAGGTACATTTGGTTATTTTGTATCTGTGAAGATTCAGATTTTGAGCATATGTGATGCTTTGTATTTGGCCACCTCGACATCACCATCAACTGCTGGCAGATTTACAAGGATGTTGCCAGGGTTGGAGGATTTGAGCTATAGGGAAAGGCTGAACAGGCTGAGACTGTTTTCCCTGGAGCGTTGGAAGCTGAGGGGTGACCTTTATAGAGGCTTACAGAATTATGAGGGGCATGGATAGGGTAAATAGGCAAAGTCTTTTCCCTGGGGTTGGGAGTCCAGAACTAGAGGGCATAGGTTTGGGGTGAGAGGGTAAGATACAAAAGAGACCTACAGGGAAACCTTTTCACACTGAGGGTGGTACATGTATGAAATGAGCTGCCAAAGGAAGTGGTGGAGGCTGGTACAATTACAACATTTTAAGAGGCATTTGGAAGGGTATATGAATAGGATGAGTTTGGAGGGATATGGGCCAGATGCTGGCAAGTGGGACTAGATTTGGGTTGGGATATCTGGTCGGCATAGACAGGTTGGACCAAAGGGTTTGTTTCCATGCTGAACATCTCTATGTCTCTATCTATGACTCTATGTGGCTGGAATTTAAAGAATCCAAATGCAGCTTTTAATTTGAAGAGGCAGGTCTACCTCTAATATCTGGTTCTCTTTTTGTCACCTTGAATGGTCCCATCCACCTCCATTTTGGTTTCGGAGATGAAGTGCTGGTTTCATAACTTTGTTTATGCGCAAGCTCGAAAATTCCCAATCACTAAGCACTGAAATCTTGTGTGGTTGGAACTTCTGGCAAGAACTCAGACGATGTCAAACATTGCACAGCAAGGTCAGAGTGTGGGAACATATCTGAGCATCACTGAGCCTTCTATCAACTTTCACCTCAATGCTGATTTTAGAAAGCTGACTCCCAAGCTGATTGTTATGCTGTGTGATGTCTCTGTTGCAGGATTACAAACCATACATAAAGCAGCCTATGAATTAGAGATCCAAATGGCTAAGAATGAAGAGTTTAAGGTGTGTGAGGAAATTGTACTGGAGAAATTAAATGTGATTGGAAGTTGAAAAGAAATCTACCAGGACTGCTCATCTCCATCCCAATGCGTTGAAGAAATGGCGATAGAGAGAGTTAATGCATTGGTGATTATTTTCCGAAATTCTACTGATTCCGGTATGATTCCTGAGAATTGGAAAGCAGTGAATTTAAGAAGAAATGGAGGGAGAAAAACTGGGTACAAATAGAACATCTAAAAGACATTTGGACAGGTACATTAATAGGGAAGGATTAGAGAGATTCAAAGTTACAAATCACTCAACACTAGGTTGTAGACCAACAGGCATAGAGTCCTGGAGATGTACAGCATGGAAACAGACCATTCGGTCCAACCCGTCCATGCCGACCAGATATCCCACCCAATTTAGTCCCACCTGCCAGCACCCGGACCATATCCCTCCAAACCCTTCCTATTCATATACCCATCCAAATGCCCCTTAAATGTTGCAATTGTACCAGCCTCCATCACATCCCCTTCCATATCCATACCACCCTCTGTATGAAAAAGTTGCCCCTTAGGTCTCCTTTATATCTTTCCCCTCTCAGCCTAAACCTATGCCCTCTAGTTCTGGACTCCCCAACCCCAGGGAAAAGACTTTGCTTATTTACCCTATCCATGCCCCTCATAATTTTGTAAACCACTATAAGGTCACCCCTCAGCCTTCTACGCTCCAGGGTAAACAGCCCCAGCCTGTTCAGCCTCTCCCTATAGCTCAAATCCTCCACCACTGGCAACATCCTTGTAAATCTTTTCTGAACCCTTTCATATTTCACAACATCTTTCCAATAGGAAGGAGACCAGAATTGCATGCAGTATTTCAACAGTGGCCTAACCACTGTCCTCTACAGCCGCAACATGACTTCCCAACTCCTATACTCAATACTCTGACCAATAAAGGAAAGCATGCCAAACACCTTCTTCGCTATCCTATCAACCTGCGATTCCACTTTCAAGGAGCTATGAACCTGCACTCCAAGGTCTCTTTGTTCAGCAACACTCCCTAGGACCTTACCATTAAGTGTATAAGTCCTGCTAAGATTTGCTTTCCCAAAATGCATCACCTCTCATTGTTCTGAATTAAACTCCATCTGCCACTTCTCAGCCCATTGGCCCATCTGGTCAAGTTCCTGTTGCAATCTGAGGTAACCCTCTTCACTGTCCACTACACCTCCAATTTTGGTGGTGGTTGTCAGAACCATATCATGAAGGAACCGCGCTCCGAAAGCTAGCTCTTCCAAATAAACCTGTTGGACTATAACCTGGTGTTATGATTCTTAACTTTATACACCCCAGTCCAACACCAGCGTCTCCAAGTCATTAGAGAAATAGGGGCTAAACACAGCTTAGTGGGACTAATACAGTTTAGCATGGATAATTTAGACCGAAGGATCTCTTTCTGTGCTGTAT
Source organism: Hemiscyllium ocellatum (assembly GCF_020745735.1). Classification (NCBI taxonomy): domain Eukaryota; kingdom Metazoa; phylum Chordata; class Chondrichthyes; order Orectolobiformes; family Hemiscylliidae; genus Hemiscyllium; species Hemiscyllium ocellatum. Next base: position 106,571,330 of record NC_083405.1, read on the forward strand.
GATCCTGTTTTTACAGATCTGTTACCCTTCCATTAAGTGTAAGGAAAATGCTAGAATTTATTATAAAAGTTGTGATAAGTAGACACTGGGTGAAAAAAATCTGATGGACATATTCCTCATAGATTTGCAAACAAATTAGTATTGACACCTTGTTTGAAAATTTTAAAGATGTTAATGAAATTGATGAAAGAGTACTTATGACCACAATATAAATAGATTTTATGAGACTTTTGCTAAAGTCATCCATAGGAGGCTGGTTAGAAAAATTAAAGCATGTGGGACATGTACTGGCATGGATTAACAATTAGCTGACAGACAGAAAGTAGAGAGGAGGAATAAATGGGTCATTCACCCATTGGTAGGCTGTGACTAGTGGGGTACTGCAAGGATCAGTATTTGGTCTCTAGCTGTTGCAGTACATAACAATTTGCAGGTGAGGACCAAATTAATATTTCCAAATTTGTGGGTGATACAAAGCTAAGTGGGACTGTGTATTGTGAGGAAGGTGTTGTAATGAAGTCTTGTTTCATAGGAGCTTACATTTAGATTTAGAGCATCTGGAGTACTATGTGCAAATTTGGATTCCTTAACTCCATAAAGATGTTATCAGATCTATTTGAAATACTTCAAGTGGAATCTAACTAGGTGTTTGCACAACTGCAGCATAATGTCTGTATCCCCATACACAGCCCTTTAGATATGAAAGCCAGCATCCCATTAGCCGCCTTGACAATCTTCTGCACTATTATTAAAGAGCTATGCACCTGAACTCCCAAATCTCATTGGACATCTACTACGTTAAAATTTGTGTCTCAAAGACCTTGATCCATCCTTTTTCAGGCTGAAATTAATAATCTCACACTTGCTTATACTAAAATCCATCTGCCGCGAAACTTAGTCCATTCACCTACCCTGAAATTTTATGCCATTATCAACACTGTCCACAATGCTGCCCAATTTTGCATCGTTAGCAAATTTGACTTCTTGTGCCATTATCTAAGTTGGTAATAACTATTGTGAATAATTGAGGCCCGAGCACAGATCTCTGTGTGACACCATTAATCACGTGCTGCCAATTTGAGTGCTTGTCAATTGTTCCAACTCTATTTCCTGCCACTCAATCAATTTCCTGTCTGTGTCAGTAATCTGCCCTTAATTTTGTGGGCTTCCATCTTCACTAACCATTTCTTGTGTGGAACCTTATCAAAAGCCTCCTTATAGTGACGTGAGCCAGAGGTGCACTCTCCCTGGAAACCACATTGAAGGCTTCATGAAGGAATGTGTACCTTACTCCAGCTTAATTCCCATATCTGCCATTATCTTGTGTGTGATGATCTCTTTCAAAATTCATCTAGTTCTGAGACTGATTCATCCTTGGAGACTTTCACATTGTCCTTACTGAAGGTATTATTTTAATTGATTTTGTAATTACTCTAGTTAACACTGTCCCTTGTTAAAAACAGATTGTTCATTCTTTGATTCTCCATCATACATCAGACTGTTCATGATCACAATACATTGTTATCAAAATCCCTTTTGTATATCTGATCCTACTTTGCCAGACAACAGCGATCTTCCAGGATTCCAGATAGAAGCCTTAGAATGTAATTATTTTCAGAGAATATTTATAAATACGGAAGAGCACAGGAGACATCTAGCAGATAGGTAATTAGAATTTACTATATTTGGTCCTTGGGCTGCAGTATATTGTTAATCTCTAAATTAGCCATAATCGTCTTGGGTTGTCTGGATATTCTGCATTTCAATGAGTTCCTGCTGAGAAATGTGGCTATAATAATATATAAATGACAAAAACTTTATAGAATATTGTTAATGCCGTGGATCTCTTTGGCCATTTACAATCCTTTTTAATAATTATTTCCAGATGCAAATTCATTTCGCTGCTCCGTTCTGCCTTCATTGAATAAATTTTGAAATTGCTTGATACTGGTTCCTTGAGTGGGTGTGAGAATCATCCTTGCAACAAGAAGGGTTCAATTTTCTGTTCATGTTGTTTCCAACCTGTTTACAGATGAGAGTCCTCATGAAATAACCATTTACAAGTGGATACGCTTGTACTTTTCCTCTACTTCACAAATAAGCAACTTCTTCAAAAGTTCCCTTTAGGTGTTTTCGAATGTGTAAATGACTGAGAAGAAAATGTCTCATTGCATGTGGTATGAAAACAGACCAGTGACAGGAACAACAATAATGAAGAACAAAACCTCTGAGTCGAGATTGGTTATTTGCAGTATAGCCTTGGAGTTGACTACCTTTCAAAGAAAACTAAAAATCACACAACACCAGGTTATAGTCCAACAGATTTAATTGGAAGCACACTAGCTTTTGGAGCGATGCTCCTTCATCAGGTGATAGTGGAGGGCTCGATCGTAACACAGAATTTATAGCAGAAATTTGCAGTGTGATGTAACTGAAATTATACATTGAAAAATTGATTGTCTGTTAAACCTTTCATCTGTTAGAATACAGTGATAATTTCACTTCTTTCATGTGTAAATCACAAAACCTTTTTTTTGAAGTTGCATTCTCCGGTTAGCTGTTAACAATGGTGATAGCTAGACAATATGTTGAAGGTGTTAGCCCCCTGTGTTCTCTGTCTATGACCTGATGTTTAGATTGAATCTAATCTAAAAAGTGAGATAAGAGTTTTACATAAATTCATGCAGTTTTTGAGCTCAGAGTTCTATATGAATGTATGCAGTTTTTGAGCAAAGTGCAATGTAACTCTGCAAGTACAAATTCACCCCACAAAATATATGTGTGTGTGTGTGTGTGTGTTCAAATCTTGAAAAGCTAAATGTGAAATGGTTATTTTTATTCTGAGAATTTGGAGCATTCTCCTTCACGTCTTCTTCCTTCAAATTGTAATCTAATGCTAATTCCTAGTTAAACGTTATTGTGGGAAATGGTAGCATAATGGCTATGCTGCTAGACTACTCATTCCAAAGCAACTCCACCTCAGCTGATGGGAGTTTTTTTCAGTTCATCAAAATAATCTAATCTCAGAATTGCTGGCCATAAAATGACTGGATTGTAGTTAAAAGAAATAAATTGCATGAATGTCCTTTAGTGGAGGAAATAGGTAACCTCTTATCTTACCTGGGTCCATGGGACTCCAGACCCAGACATGTGGTTGAGTCTTCAATGCCTTCTGAAAAGGCTCAGCAAGTCACTCAATTGTATTGTGATGAAAAACAAAGAACAAAACTGACATGAAAGCCAGGCTCTGGATATAATGAAAACACATCCTACCCAGCTGACCCACATAAACCTCTAACTAGTTGGTAACTAGTTAGCCAGCTGCATGATATAATCATTCTCAGCAAATCATTGTTTTCAACCAGTCCCAAGTCTTGGTAGTACAGGGTGGTGGTACAGGGGCATGCCATTGAGAAGGAGTTGCCCTCTAAAGTGATTCCAAGCCACATGAGGTCTGATGGCATCAGATCACCTGCAAGCACATAAATCCCCGGTTGATGACTATTTCCCTCCCTCAACAGATGAATAAGCAGCAAAGGGAATAGAATATGATAGTTGGAGAATTCTAATACCTATCACCAAAAGTGTCATAATAGCAATGGGACTGACTGAACTGTCCAAGAACTTACAGACGTAACTGTCAGACTGGGCTAGCATTGGGCGCTGAGTGAACCAGCAAGAGGGAGAAACCTAATTACCCCTGTCCTCACTCAATCTCTTGTACCTACAGTCTTTGCAGAAATTAAATTATTTTTGCAGGGGGTACATTCTGTATTCTGTAGTACTTCCACTTTGCTGAAGACATGGAAATGGACCTTAATTTTAGAGGTGAGATGAAAGTAAGTCAGAGGCTGGAAATTCAGTGGTGATTAATTCTGAATCAGGCAGAGTTTTCTCATCATCTGTAAAGCACAAGTCAGGAGTTTTCTGGATTACTTCTCATTTTCTCTGGAGGAGTGTGATTCCAGAACCCTCAAGCTCAAAACCATGTAAGGCAAATAAACCTGCTTGATTGGCATCCTTCCTCCCAGGAGTGCAGTGTGCCAGCAGTATACTTAGATGTACTGCAGCAACTTACCAGGACAACTTGCACAGTGCCTTACCAATCCTTGACATCTTCCACCAAGAGGAACAAAGGCTACAAGTGCTTTCAATCACTGTCACCTGCTAGTTCCCCTTTAAATTGAATGGGAGCTATGTCATAGTTCCTCACTGTTGCAGTTCAAGAAGGCAGCTCACCACTACCTTCTCATGTGTTAGTGGGTGGAGGCTGATCAATAAATACCATTGATAACCGTATTCCATGAATGACCAATAACGCAACATTATTTATTCCTCCTCATTTAGTTGAGCAATTCCACACACATCAGGATGTAATTTAGTTTGCAAGTGCCACTTGGTTCATGAGGGTAGGAGTGATAATTGCCTGCCCTGATGGTGTATCAATGACTCACTCTGAACTTGTCCATTGTCTAAGAATTCTGGAATGCAGCTTTGCTACTTAGTGTTTTGCAATATGTAATTGTTGAGACTTGAAATATTTGCCTGATAACTTGCGGAGAAGCCCCACCAGATGTTTATTTCAGAATAGCTTGCTGTCATTTTAATGATACCTGAGGCAATGAAGATGGAATTTCCTGAACGTTGTCTTCTCTACTTCTCTTGACCCTCTCATCTCAGGTAGCTGCTGCAAAGTTGAGCTTTGGAAAGCACATCTACAATTCAGATGGAGACAGAAAAGTGAAGAGGAAAATTCAACTGGTAAAGAGGCAGTGAGAGAAAAGAGTAGCAGTGAACATAAAAACGAACCCAGAAGACTTCACTGGCATAACTATTAATCACGTAGTCGAAAGTGGATAGGGATCTATAGGGGGAGAAGTAAGTGATATATATTTAGGTGCAGGGCAAGACTAGAATATTTGATTAGTTCTTTGTCTTCCTGCATAAAGCAGTGATACAAAGTTTCTGAATATCGATAGAAGCAGATTTTGGAGAGAAAATGAATGGGGAGAAGTAAGAAGAAGGATATATTGGGAAAACTGGCTATGCTTAGAGTGGGTAAGACAGATAGCTTGCATCCCAGGTTGATGAAGGAAATGAGGACGGAAGTTGTGAAAGGTTTTCTGACCTTCTCTCTATATATGTCATAGGTTCAAGAGAATTGAAGATGGAATCTTCTATATCCGTTGCAAATTCACCTGCACCTCCACACACATCATTTACTGTATCTGCTGCACCCGATGTGGTCTCCTCTACATTGGGGAGACAGGCCGCCTACTTGCGGAACGTTTCAGGGAACACCTCTGGGACATCTGCACCAACCAACCCAACTGCCCCGTGGCTGAACACTTTAGCTTCCTCTCCCACTCCGCCAATGACATGCAGGTCCTTGGCCTCCTCCATCACCAGACCCTGGCCACACGACGCCTGGAGGAAGAGCGCCTCATCTTCCGCCTAGGAACCCTCCAACCACACGGGATGAATGTAGACTTCTCCAGCTTCCTCATTTCCCCTCCCCCCACCTTATCTCAGTCCCAACTCTTGGATTCAGCACTGCCCTCTTGACCTGCAAACTTCTTCACAACCTCTCCGCCCCCATCCCCTCTCCAACCTATCACCCTCACCCTCCCCTCCTTCCATCTATCGTCCCTGCCCTCCTACCTTTTATCTCAGCCCGCTTGGCACACCAGCCTCATTTCTGGAGAAGAGCGTATGCCCGAAACGTCGATTCTCCTGCTCCTCGGATGCTGCCTGGCCTGCTGTGTTTTTCCAGCACCACATTTTTCAACTCTGGTACTCCAGCATCTGCAGTCCTCACTTTCTCTAAGTTGTACCATAGGGTCTGTTTCTCTGCTGTATTTCTCTGACTCTATAAATGGTCAAATCTGAACTCTGCAGTCATGTCACAAACAGTTGTGGTGAAGGTCAGTCTTCAAGCAATTTGATTCACTCCACACCACATCAAAAAATGATTGGAGGCACTGGATACTACAAAGGATAAGGCGCTGTCAGTATTCTACTGAAGATATGTGCTCTTGACCTTTCTGCAGCCCTAACCAAGCTGTTCTGGTACAGAACTTTCATCATGCAAGGATATGGAAAATGGTGCAGTTATGTCCTGTACAGTCAGTCCTGCTATAATGCAGTAGTTCTGTTTTCGTGCAAGCCCGTGTTGGAAGATAATTGTGTATTAGCAGCACCATTTAAACTAATGGGACTGGAATCATGTTATGACCAATGCATGCTTTAAAACTTTGTGCTTTAGGAAGAGTGTCCCCAATTTGTCAATCATGTTATAGCAAATTCGTGTTAATGAAACACAAGTAACAACCTGCACACAAAAAACAGAGCAAACATTACCCCATCATATGAATGTTGTAGGCAAGATATTTAAATACATCTGAGGAAGAATTGTATCAATGGTGACTATTACAAATCCACCGCCAACAAAGGTGAAGGAAGTGATTAATGATTTTGAAAATCGGATGGGTGCTTGAGGGAAATCAATTTTGACGGCTACGGAGATAGAGTGGAAGAAGGAAACTCACTTAATTGCTCTGCAGAAAGTCAGCCAAGTGGTCTCCTCTGCCATTCTGATTCGTAGCAATTTGTGACTTGAAGATTACAATACGTGTGAGCAAGATGTGATTGATCTGGACTGATCAGGTTATTAGCAGTGAAGTGATATATGGACCATAATGCCAGTTTTGTTTTTAATCAGAATTTCTGGAGGGTCAAGGATTTTGTAATGGTTGGAGTGAGTAGGAAGTGATTTAGTCGCATTGGAATTTATGCTGTGATCAGATGTGCTTATCTAAAGTCGAATGTAATCAGAATGATCAGGAATGTTGCATCTCTACTGTCTGAATACAGTCAGCTGTTGTCTGTTATGTTATCCAGAGGAGCATTGTTTGTATAGTGCTGGCTGTCCTGCATTTTCAGCTTCAGATGGTTAAGATATAACTTGATGTTCTGATCACATTGCATTTATATGATTTGCGGATTAAATTATTTTCACTGTGCAATTCCAAGGTGATTGCACAAACAGAACGTGTTTGTTTAAAAATCAAACCTCCACCTCTGGGCCATTTAACATTGTTCAGCTAATTGTTGAGTTAAACAAATAACGCCCAAGCCATAATCTTCAGTGTATGCTTTGGTATCTGACCTTAGTATGGCCTGCTGCAGGGTCATACAAGCTGGTTGCAGATCTTGGGATATGAGACCAGAGAAAAGCAGCCAGTACTCATTCTCCATCATCTTTTTGTCTGGAGAGGTACATGTGCTACTGTGCATGGGGACAGAGAAATACTCAGTTGGAGACTGTGGATGAGAACCCCTGTGGTTGAATCCCCTACCTGATACTTGTCAAAGTTTGTATTTGAATAATGCTGACTGTGCCCTGAATTGTGCTTTAGCAAATGGTGAACAGGCTTTCAGGAGCTCGGAGGCATCTTAATTGCCACAGTATTCCCCACTCTGACCTGTTTTTATAGCCACACTATTTGCTTCTGGTCAGTTTCTGGTCAGTGGTAACTTGGAGCATATTGATAGCCATTGTTTGACACTTGTGTGGTGGAATGTAATTAGATTATAAGAGCAGAGGTTAAAGTTGTAAAGTTGTACAAAACTTTAATTAGGCCACAGCTGGAGAAATATGAGCAGTTCTGATCACTGCATTATAGGAAGGAAGTGACTACACTGGAGGGGTGCAGAGGAGATTCACCAAATTGTTGCTTAGATTCAACCTTTTTTGGCATTTTTATGAAGAGAGTCTGGATAGGTTTGTGTATTTTCTTTAGAGCACAGAAGGCTGAGGGGAAACCTAATTGATGTGTCTAATTATTATGAGGGGCATGGAAAAGATGGACAGGAAGCAACTCTTCTCATTTGTCAATAATGAAGGCACACTGTTTAGAGATGAAGGGCAGGAGGATTAGAGGGGTTTTGAGGGAAGTATTCTTCACCTGGAGTGGGTGAGGATCTGGAATACGCTGCTTGGGAGGGTATAAAAGGTGGGAAACTTCGCTGTCTGTAAAAAAAAAAAGTACATGGATGAGCTCTTGAAATGTGATAGCATTTCAGGCTGTGGGCCAAGTGCTGGATTGGTGTAGCTGGGTCAGTGCAGACTCAGTGGCTGAAGGGTCTCTCATGTGTGCTTTTGACTCCAATCACAGAGATGCGTGTCATTTATCAACCAAATCAAAACATAGTCCAAGTCTTGCTCCAGTTGAACAAAGACTGCTTCAGTATCTGAAGAGCCATGAATGGTGCTGAACATTGTGTAATCATCAGTGAACATCCTCATTTCTGACCTTAGAATGGATGGGCAGTAAATGACAAAGTACCTGAAGATGGTTGTGTTTACTCCAACTTAGCAATTTAGCTCCAACAACTGTGACCATCATCCTGTCGTATCACGTATGACTCCAACCAAAAGAAAGATCCCCCCCCCCCCTCCATGATTCCGATGACTCCTTTTGTTAGGGTCTTTTGTGCCATACTTGACCAAATGCAGTCTTGATGTCAAGGGTAGTCAGTAATCCTACTTCAGGAGTTCAGCAATTCTGACCATCTTTGGACTACAGTTAGGAGCTGAAGTAATCTGGCAGAATCCAAACTGGACAGCAGCAACAGATTATTTTGAGCAAGGGCCGTTTGTTGTAACACCTGGCTGATGATTGAGAGTTGACTGGGGCAGTAGTTGGTTGGGGAGGATTTCTCCTGCTTTTTGTAAATAGGACATGGGGAATTTTCCACATTGTTGGATAGATGCTAGTTTTGTACCAAATGATGAGAAATTAGGAATTGTTGGTGTCTAATAGAACTTGGGCATTCTTGTTTATTAGTCATTGAAAGCTGCGAGCAGCTGCAGCAAGCAGGTATATGGTACGGTGGCTTTTATTGCAAGAGGATTTGAGTGAAAAAGTAAAGACATTTTGCTGCAAAGGTGTGGAGCCTTGTTACGACTGCACCTAGGGCAATGTGCATGTTGATAGCCTCTTTTCCGAAGAACGGATACATGTATTAGAGAGAGAGAAAGGGCATCAAGGTTCACCAGACGGACCCCTAGGTTGGTGGGGTTGTCCTACGAGGAGAGTGGATTATATATGAGGTTAGAAGAATGAGAAGTGATCTTATTGAAGCATTCAAACCTTTTGATAGAGCTCCGTGAACTCAGTCCAGGAAGGAGTTTCACTTCGCTTGGGTCTAGAACCAGGGGCCACTAAATGAGAACAGGACACAGCCTATTTTGAACTGAGAGTTGAGGGTGAATTTCTTCCCTCTGAAAGGGGTGAATTTTGGGAACTCTGCCTAGAATATATATAATGACTTCTGAGGTACAGAGGTCGGTACGTTTCTAGATGTTAATAAATATGGGACAGTGTGGGAAAATTGCATTGCAGTAGATAAAGTTAAAAATCACATGACATCAGGTTTACTTGGAAGCACGAGCTTTCAAAGCTCTGCTGCTTCATCAGGTGGTTGTGAAGCAGGATCACAAGACACAAGATTTATGGCAAAAGATTACAGTGTCATGTAGCTGAAATGATATATTGAACAAACCTAGATTAAGTCTTTCATCTTTTAGAATTTTAAAAATCTCACAACACCAGGTTATAGTCCAACAGGTTTAATTGGAAGCACACTAGCGTTCAGAGTGACGCTCCTTCATCAGGTGATCTTATAGAATTTGTTTGCTAGTTTCGGTTCTTTAATATGTAAAACCCAGAACTTCTTTTAAGTCACATTCTCAAGATAACTTAAGGTTTTATAACAAAAGGTGCCATCTCAGCTCAGACAATGCATTACAAGTGTGAGGTTAAAGTTTGTCTGTATCCCAATTTTGAGTCAGACTGGTTCTTTTTCGAAAGTGGAATTTACAAAATATAAAGGGACTTCTACCTTCCGAAGATACACAAAGCCCACACACCAGCATGTGCCATCGTATCAGGCAATGGACCCTGTGTGAGAACCTCTTTGGCTATGTGAAGACGTCTTGAAACCCATTGTACAGGGAACCCCCGCTACTGTCGTGACACAATAGATTTCTTACAGCAACTCAGCACCCATGGACCAGTTGAACCAGGAACATTCCTCGTCACAATAGACATTTCAGCACTCTACACCAGCATCCCCCATGGTGATGACATCACGGCAACAGCCTTAGTACTGAATATCAACAACTGCCACTGTCCTGCAGCTCATCCGCTTCATCCTCGACCATAACATTTTCACCTTTGACAACCAGTTCTTCATCCAAACACACGGAACAGCCATGGGGACCAAATGAGCACAGGTTCGAACAAGAATTCCTTATGCCCCCACTTCTTGCCTTTAAACAACAACCATACCTTAAACAGGCCGTGGTTCGCATCAAACTGCCCAGCATTCAGGACAATGTGGACCATAACGTTTTGGGCGGCACGGTGGCACAGTGGTTAGCACTGCTGCCTCACAGCGCCTGAGACCCGGGTTCAATTCCCGCCTCAGGCGACTGACTGTGTGGAGTTTGCACGTTCTCCCCGTGTCTGCGTGGGTTTCCTCCGGGTGCTCCGGTTTCCTCCCACAGTCCAAAGATGTGCGGGTCAGGTGAATTGGCCATGCTAAATTGCCCGTATTGTTAGGTAGGGGTAAATGTAGGGGTATGGGTGGGTTGCGCTTCGGCGGGTCGGTGTGGACTTGTTGGGCAGAAGGGCCTGTTTCCACACTGTAAGTCTAATCTAAAAAAAAATACGCCGTACAACCCTGTCACGGCAGCCACTGCAATACGTGTCAGAGTGTCGACACGGATGCCACCATTACATGGGGATGCCACCATGTACATGGCAGGTGGTTATGTGACTCTGCCAATGTTGTCTATCTTGTATGCTATAGGCAAGAATGTGCTGAGGCATGGTACGTTGGTGAGACCAAGCAGATGCTACAACAACTGATGAATGGACACTGCACAACAATCACCAGGCAGGGGTGTTCCCTCCCGGTCAGGGAACACTTCAATGGTCAGGGACATCCAGCCTTGGATCTTAAGGTGATCATCCTCCATGGTGGACTTTGGGACAGGCAACAATGCAGAGTGACCAAGCAGTGGCTGATCGCCAAGTTCGATACCCATGGGGATATCCTCAACCAGGACCTTGGGTTCGTGTCACACTCCAGGTGACCCCACTAGACTATCCTGTCTCTCGCTTTCTCACTCTCTCACACTTTCACACACTCACGCAGACTCTCTCTCATACAAAAGCTCTCTCTCTCATACACACACATACACCGACCCCCCTCCCCACATTCTCACCAATGCACGCACCCTCTCACAGACTTTTATACCCCATCACAATCACACACATACTTTACCAAGCTTGCACACACGCAAACATACACTCTCTCACGTGCATTCATACTCACATGCACACACTCACTCTGCCTCTCTCTCCCGCACACACGCATATGAGTTTATGGCTTGAATTTATATTTGCAGAATTATATTTTCAGATGCATTCTATTTTGTTCAAATAATACGTAACCTACAGGCAATCAATCCATGTAATACTTTGTAAATTCCACTTTAGAAGTAGAACCAGTCTCACTCAATATTGGGATATAGACAGATTTTAACCTCACACCTTTAATGCATTGTCTGAGATGAGATGGTACCTTTTGTTATAAAACCTTAAATTATCTTGAGAGTGTGACTTAAAAGAAGTTCTGGGTTTTGCATATTAAAGAACCGAAACTAGCAAACCCATTCTAAAAGATGAAAGACTTAATCTAGGTTTGTTCAATATATCATTTCAGCTGCCTAACACTAATCTTTTGCTATAAATCTTGTGTCTTGTGATCCTGCTTCACAACCACCTGATTGAAGGAGCAACGCTTTGAAAGCTCATGCCTCCAAATAAACCTGTTGGACTACAACCTGGCGTTGTGTGATTTTTAACTTTGTCCATCCGAGTCCAACACCAGCTCCTCCAAATCATTGCAATAGATGATCAACTCTTATATAGTTGAATGATGGAGCAGGTTTGAGGGATTGAATGGCCTCTGTAATTTTATGTTGCAGAGGTGGAAATGATGGTGTGTGTGAGACTATGGCAGCAAAGGTGTAAACATTCTGGTTCCCCCTCTGACAATGGCACGTAAAGTGGGCTGGAATCACTGAGTAGAGTTTGTGATGCCATCATCAGTCTCCATAATATTTAATTGAAAGAAATTTCTGCTTGTTCAATACTGGGTGTCATGTTAATAGCCTGAGAATTTTCAATCAGTGAAAGGATTCGGTGGTAGAGGTGGTAATGTTGAACTGGGTGTTGTTGATTTGCCTGTCAAGATGCATGAATTTCATCGCTGTAATTTAGTAAATCTGCTCATTCACATTGAGTACTTGTTGCAGGAAGGTAATAAAAAACTATCTTCATTGCAGTAGATGACCTTCACAGGGCAAGCAGTGCAAGGATTTGATTTTTCGGTTGCAATTTGGTGAATTTATTCTGTCAGCTTGATCAGTCAATGAAATATGTAGTTCAAAATGAAGGTGAATCTGAATGGTAGTTGTGTGGCTTGCAGGACCCACCAAAATTGAAAAATTAAAAGTACATCTGAGACAAAAGCACAAAAGGCCAGGGAAAATAAAATCCCTGACATGCATGTTTGCTGACACGTTTAGATAAAACAAACCTTACTTCATTTTCTTTGCTGCTAACAAGTTTCTAGTGGTCACATATTGATACTGTGAATAAACTTGATGGGCAGGCTGGCGACCTTGGATTTAATGAGCTTTGCATAATGTAGTTATTAATCTGACAGTTCCAACAGTGCAAGTTACACTGATCTATGATTTGGAGATGCCGGTGTTGGACTGGGGTGTACAAAGTTAAAAATCACACAACACCAGATTATGGTCCAACAGGTTTAATTGGAAGCACTAGCTTTCGGAGCGTCGCTCCTTCATCAGGTGGTTGTGGAGGACACAATTGTAAGACACAGAATTTATAGCAAAAGTTTACAGTATGATGTAACTGAAATTATACATTGAAAAATACCTTGAAAAATACCTTGATTAACCTGAGAATGTAACTTTTTAAAAAAGTTTTGTGATTTCCATATGAAAGAAGTGAAACTATCATGGCATTCTAACAGATGAAAGACTCAACAAACGATCAGGTATTTTTCAATGTATAATTTCAGTTACATCATACTGTAAACTTTTGCTATAAATTCTGTGTCTTACAATTGTGTCCTCCACAACCACCTGATGAAGGAGCGACGCTCCGAAAGCCAGTGTGCTTCCGATTAAACCTGTTGGACTATAACCTGATGTTGTGAGATTTTTAACTGTTGGAACTATGTACTTCAGCTAATGATTGCTGATTGCTGAACCCTTTCTTGTTAGTTTCACTGGGTGTACAAGGCAAGATCTCTTCATGTCATCAACATTTTCAATTTAAGTGAATGTACTGAAAAAAAATCATGAATAGTCTAACAGTAAAAGATGAATACATGAATTTGGAATGAAATGACTTCACAGTGCTGTTAGAAATACTTGCGTTTTAGCATTTAACAAAATGGAAGCATTGGAAGCCAAGGAGATAGAACATATGGATTTCAGGTTGGAAGATTGTTGAGGTGTGACCTTTAATCACTTAGATCAGGCATTCAATTGCCCACTATGGTGAGACATTAGTTTGGTATGACTAATATTTAGGTCTTGTCTGATAAACAAAGCAACCTTGAGCACTGGATGCTGCCATTTTCTTTGTTATCCAAATATCCCATTGGCTCGATGCAAGTGATCATCTCTTTTTTTTAATATATTCTAACGATATTGAAGTGGATTGTTTCCTCAGGAGTTTACATGCTACTTAACAATTGCAGTACATCATCTACCTATACATATTTACACACAATAAAAATTGTCCTTGAGTCTGTGGCTTCTCATTGGTATCAACTACCCATGAATTAATTTTTATCATTCATGTAGAAAATGAGCAATTTGTACCCCTTCATCCAATGCCTCGCTGTTGCTGGTTTAATTGTACAGTCAGCTTCCGCAAAAGACAATAATCATCGATCAGTCCTTTGCTGTCCATTTGAAACAAGTTAACTAGTCAAGGCAGGCAGGAGCATGGCAGAGAATGAGGTAAGACTGATAAATTAAATTGCTTTTATTTTGATGCAAGAGGCCTGATAAGTAATTTGGAAGATCTTAAGGCGTGGTTGGGAACATGGGACTGGGAAATCATAGCTATGACAGAGACAATGATTGATTAGGGACTGTCAGCATGGCTTTGTGCATGGGAAGTTGTGTCTCTAATTTGAGTTTTTTTTGTAGAGTTGATGAAGGCAGGGCGGTAGATATCTGTGTGAATTTCAGCAAGCCGTTTGACAAGGGTTTTGCATGGTAGACTAGACAGCAAGGTTATGTCAAGTAGAATCCAGGAGGAGCTAGCCAATTGAATAAGGGGGCCCCCCCAGGGTTGTGTGCTCTGTCCACTGCTGACACACGACAGTGCTGCGGTGCACAGGTTGAATCACATCATCAAGTTCACTGATGATACGACTGTAGTGGGTCTCGTCAACACGAGTGACGAGTCAGCAAACAGAGTGTAGGTACAGCGGCTAAAGGACTTGGTGCAGAGCCAACAACCTGTCTCTGAGCATGGATAAGACAAAAGAGATGGTTGACTTCAGGAGGGCATGGAGCAACCCACTCTCCGTTGGACATTGACAGCTCCCCCATGGAAATCGTGAAGAGCACCAAATTTATTGGTGTGCATCTGCTGCAGAATCTCACCTGGTTCCTCAACACCAGCTCCATTGCCCAGCAGTGTCACTACTTTCTGTGCAGGCTGAGGAAAGCCCACCTCCCACTCTCCATCCTCACTATCTTCTACAGAGGGTTCATTGAGAGTACCCTGAGCTGCTGCATCACTGCCTGGTTCGGGAATTGTACCGTCTCTGATAATAAGACCCTACAACAGGACAGCTGAGACGATCATCGGGGTCTCCCTTCCCTCCAGTACAAACATTTACGCCACACGCTGCATCCAAAATGCTAAGAGCATTGTGGAAGACCCCACACACCCCTCACTCAAACTGTTCTCCCTCCTGCCATCTAGCAAAAGATCCCAGAGCATTCAGTCTCTCACGGCCAGACTGTGCAACAGTTTCTTCCCCAAGCCATCAGGCTCCTTAGCAAAGTATGATTGGAGTCTTTCCCATCTGAAATTCTTTGTCCAACTTCAAATTGCTGCGAGAAAAATGTCTATTAATTATCATTCTTCTATTACACTGTAATTTGCGTGTTTTGCATGTCTCATGCACTTTATGCCGCGTACAGCTGTGCAGTTTGTGCTGGAGGAAAACTGTCTCATTTTTACTGTATCAGTTGTGTATAGTAGAAATGACAAATAAAAAGCTACTCTACTCCACTCTACATAGGATAGTGGTAGAGGGTTGTTTTTCCAACTGAAGGCCTGTGACTCCGTGGTGTACCATAAGGATCGGTGCTGGTCCATTGCTTTTCATCATTTAGATAAATGTTTCGGATATCAAGATAGCATACATGGTTAGTAAGTTTGCAGATAATACCAAAGTTGTAGTGGACAGTGAAGTAGGATATTTTAGACTACAAGGAGAAAGTGAGGTCTGCAGATGCTGGAGATCAGAGCTGAAAATGTGTTGCTGGAAAAGTGCCGCAGGTCAGGCAGCATCCAAGGAACAGGAGATTAGACGTTTCGGGCATAAGCCCTGAAGAAGGGCTTATGCCCGAAACGTCGAATCTCCTGTTCCTTGGATGCTGCCTGACCTATCTTAGACTACAAAACAACATTAATCAAATGGACCAATGGAGTGAGGAGTAGCAGACAGAGTTTAATTTTAGATAAAGGTCAGATGTTGCATTTTGCTAAGACAAGCCAGGTCAGGACTTATACAATTAATGGCAGGGCCCTGGGTAGTGTTGCTGAGCAAAGCTGGCTGGGAGTGCAGGTGCACAGTTCCTTGAAAATGGAGTCACAGATAGACAAGATGGTGAAGAAGGCATTTGGTATGCTTGCCTTCATTGGTCAGTGCTAGGAGAAAGTGTGGACTGCAGATGCTGGTGATCACAGTTGAAAAGTGTCATGCTAGAAAACTACAGCAGGTCAGGCAGCATCCGAGGGACAGGAGAATTGATGTTTCAGGCATGAGCCCTTTCCTGTCTTTTTGACTTTATTGGTCAGTGCATTGAACATAGGGAGAAGGGATTATGCCTGAAACATCGATTCTCCTGCTCCTCGGATGCTGCCTGGCCTGCTGTGTTTTTCCAGCACCACATTTTTCAGCTCTGGTCTCCAGCATTTGCAGTCCTCACTTTCTCCTCTAGGGATCAGGAGGCCACTTTTAGAATACAGTGTTCTATTCTGATCCCTCTGCTATAGGAAAAATGTTGTTAACTTTGAAAGAACTCAAAAACATTTTACAACAATGTTGCTGGGGTTGGAGGATTATAGGGAGAGGCTGAATATGCTGAGGGCTTTTTTCCCTGGAATGTTGGAGGTAGAAGGGTAACCTTTTTGAGATTTATAACATTGAGTGGCATCAATAGGGATGAAACAGCAAGGCCCTTTTCCCAAAGTAGGGGAGTCCAAAACTAGAGGGCATAGGTTGTAAGGTGAGAGGGGAAAGATTTTAAAGGGGTCTAAGGGCAACTTTTTCACACAGAGGGTGGTGCGTTTATGGCACAAGCTGCCAGAGGAAGTGGTGGAGGCTGGTACAATTACAGCACTTAGAAGGCATCTGAATGGGTATATGGATAGGAAGGGTTTAGAGGGGTAAAGGCCAAGTACAGGCAAATGGGACTCCATCAGGTTAAGATAGCTGGTAGGTGCAGATGAGTTGGACAGAAAGATCTGTTTCGTGCTGTATGACTCCATGGTTTCAGCAACTTCACTTACAGCTGTCTGCAAAAGATAATAACTGTGTATTTGTAATTTTTCTCAATTAATATATCGCATCAGTCATGCAAGAAGGTTCTGACAGACTGCTTAGTAGCGTACTAAAATAATCATTTCCCAGCTATATCTAAACAGAAATTAAATGAAATTCGAACTGTGGAGGGAATAAGGCAACACATGTTCTGACCAGTTGAGGAAGCTACCACAATTTTGAGTTGGGCATTTTTGTTTAATGTTAAATTGGTGGCTTTCTTTTATATTGTATAATTACACATTTATAAAATTCCCTTGTGCAATCCAATACCAGATGTTAGTACTCTGTAAGGAGTTGCACAAGTAACATGTTGATTGGAGATAACAATAACTTCAGCCTACTGTTGGATTGCTGCACAGTGATGTCTGGATCAACTATTATCTCATTGGCAGCAAAAGGTAGTTACATAATTTGGAAGGCAGAAAGGCGGGTGCTACCATTGTTCGAAATGTCACAAGAATTGTGTGATGACCATTTTTCAAAGTTTTCACAGCACCTTGGCTCATCAGTAACCTGGTCATAATGCTGCTCACATTTCAAGTTCACCTGAGACTGTGCCACAAACAACCAGAGTTTTATAGCCAGTCTGCAGGTTGTTCTGCTATAATGCACATTTCGCTAATACAAATACACTGTAATGCAATTGGCAAATTGGGGACACTGTTTCTAAAGCATAAACTTTTAAAACTTTTAAACCTTTAAGCACTGTTTCTAAAGTGCAATTTTTCTGGAACACAGGGCTGCATAAGAATGCAACCATCACGTTATAGAAGAACTACCTGTACAGGTAAAATAGGAAGTAAAGTGGGAATTTTTAATGGATCACTATACGCAACAAGTTACATTTGTAAAGTGCCTTTGTGTCAAGATGTCATCCAAAGACACTTCACAGGAGCATAACAGGACAATACTTCCCACAGTCTTCACTTTTCAATTGTGAAGACTTTTGGCCAGTTACAATTGATTTGACTGTATGAGTAAATGAATTAAAAGTTTTGGATTTTGTATAATGATATACTGATTTATCTTTGCATTGGAAACCAATTATTGATTGTATTTTCCATTGAATCAGGCCTTTGTCAAAATGGTATTCTGACTTCAAATTCTTGAAGAACACTACAGAGAAAATAATGACTTGACCTAGAACAGGGCTGTTGGTTGTAATTATCTTTTAGCACGGATACTGTATTTGTTTGACAAAACTGAGCTCAGCGGCTATTTGCCTTCTATTCAAAGAAACTGAAGTGGGTATCAGCTGGCCTAGGATGAAATCAATATGTTTCCATCAATAGCTTTTGTCATCCATTAAATTGGGAATCATACCACTGACTGAATCAACAGGTTATTTTCTCTGGTGGCACCATCCATTGTGGCAACACTTCTGTCAATATGAACTGAAGAATTAGTCTCACTTTGCTCAATGTTGTGTCACCTTTTGCCTACACCTGTGGTAGAATACAATGCATGTCTAGACGAGCCATGAGTCATTTGTGCTGAAATACTGAACTCATGTAAAAGTTTGGCATACCAATCTGTCCTTGTGAATAGACATTAGCAGCACAATTTTTTTAATGTTAAACAACAGAAGCCATGACCATAGTTTGTTGGCAATCTTTAATAATTATCTGTTCGTAAGACAGATGATGTTACATTCCTTTGCCAACCATTTCATCCCTGCTGCATGAACTGTCATGGTCCTTGTCCTTGTCCAACCAATAATATATATTTTTAAAGAAGTTTATCTTTGCACACAGCTGCTGTCTGTCTTCTGATAGGAAAAAAAATTGCAGTGCAATGTTCCAGATTTTTTTCAGGTTCTGCCCATGAATCATGGAAAGCTAGCAGGTTAGAAATCAATGTTAAGATTTTGGTTCAACTGCGTTACTGTGCCATTGAATTGGATTTGCGATTGATTATATTTCTGTTCTTGATTTCTGTCTTCCCACCCCATTAAGTTATAAAAACATAATTCACCTTTACATCAGCCATCAGAGCCTTTGTGTATTCTTCCCATTCTGCTTAGCTTGACTATGATTTTTTGTTATATTTGACTTAAGTAGAATGGACTCAAGCATAATTTCTTACAGTAGAACATTATTTCATGATGCTTTTCTAGTTTCCACCTCGTTCTACTTTCCATTTAGTTAGGCTAAGATCCAGGAAAATATTTCTGTTTATCTTTGTGAGCGGCGCACTTTGTATTGAAATTTGATGCAATCCAGTTTTGACCTTGGTTTGAATTAGCATCGGTTTTGGGATATAGGACAGATGGTATGTTAATGCTTTGTTGCTAATGTACATGAGTCTCTGATAAGCAGTAAACCATTAAGTATTGCAATTTCCATCAATATATGAATCATTCAACAGGGTAATTGAAAGGATATTTTGCTACCCAAAGCTAAAATCTGGTTGTTCTCCTTTTTGTGTTGGGCAAATTTCAGGAAACTGAGCAGAGTTTGTGTTTCTGCTTGTATTGGAACCAAATGAGCAACTTTAATCTCTTCCATTTCAGAGGAGCAGCACCATTGGCTGTATGTGTGCTTGAGTAAAAAATGTGTTATTCCTGATGAAGGGCTTATGCTCGAAACGTCGAATTCTCTATTCCTGAGATGCTGCCTAACCTGCTGTGCTTTGACCAGCAACACATTTGCAGTTGTATGTGTGCTTGTTCTAGCATTCACAGTATTTTACCTTTTTATATAGATTTGTTTCTTTTCCCCCCTTGCCAAGGGAAACGGAAAAAAATTAAAACACTAATGGCTACTGAAGACTTTCCATTTTAATCCCTTGTTGTTTTTAATATTGAAATCCATGACGGAGTTGCACCAAAATTGAGATTGGTTTGCTGCTTAGCAGTTTGGCCTGCATCATATATGGTTGTTTGGCATGTTAGGAGGAAACATAGCAGCAGGATATCTTTGACTGAAGTGGTCTGTGTTTTTGAATTAAACACCTCAGGGTACTGCGCAGTGGGGAAAGGTTGCTTTTGAAGTCTTGATACACTACGAAAGATGAAAGATAGGAGTGCCAAATTCACCCGCGTTAACTGTTTATTTTCTTTCATTGCACACTAATGTGCTTAAGATTTGGAGATGCTGGTGTTGGACTGGGGTGTACAAAGTTAAAAATCACACAACAGCAGGTTATAGTCCGACAGCTTTATTTGGAAGCACTAGCTTTTGGAGCGCTGCACCTTCATCACAACCACCTGATGAAGGAGCAGCGCTCTGAAAGCTAGTGCTTCCAATTAATAATGTGCTTAATGTTGTGAAGATTTTTTCATTCTTTGGCATGGGTGTAACTGGCTCAGCCGGCACTTATTGCTCATCCTTAATTCTTCCTTAGTCTGAAGGAAATAAAAATGTATTTCTCGAAGTCATCAAATGCAGCAAGAGACATTGATGCCAGTTTGGGCAATCCAAATAGTGTCTCACCTGTGAGAACCAGATTTAAGATGGACATTTCTTATTTGCTATATTTAAAACAGTGCAATGACCAAAGCCACCAACAGTGAAGAGGGTTACCACAGATTACGACAGGATCTTGACCAGATGGGCCATTGGGCTGAGAAGTGGCAGATGGAGTTTAATTCAGATTAATGCAAGGTGCTGCATTTTGGGAAAGCAAATCTTAGCAGGACTTATACACTTAATGGTAAGGTCCTAGGGAGTGTTGCTGAACAAAGAGACCTTGGAGTGCAGATTCATAGCTCCATGAAAGTGGAGTTGCAGGTAGATAGGATAGTGAAGAGGATGTTTGGTATGCTTTCCTTTATTGGTCAGAGTAACGATTACAGGAGTTGGGAGGTCATGTTGCAGCTGTACAGGACATTGGTTAGGCCACTGTTGGAATATTCCATGCAATTCTGATCTCCTTCCTATTGGAAAGATGTTGTAAAGCTTGAAAAGATTCAGAAAAGATTTACAAGGATGTTGCCAGGATTGGCGGACTTGAGCTACAGGGAGAGGTTGAACAGGTTGGGGCTGTTTTTCCCTGGAGCGTTGGAGGCTGAGGGGTGACCTTATAGAGGTGAGAGGCATGGTTAGGATAAGTAAGCAAAGTCTTTTCCCTGGGGTTGGGGAGTCCAGAATGAGAGGGCATAGGTTTAGGCTGTGAGGGGAAAGATAGAAAAGAGACCGAAGGGGCAACCTTTTCACGCAGAGGGTGGTGCGTGTATGGAATGAGCTGCCAGAGGAAGTGGTGAGGAGGCTGGTAGAATTGCAATATTTAAGAGGCATTTGGATGGGTATATGAATAGGAAGGGTTTGGAGAGATATGGACCAGGTGCTGGCAGATGGAACTAGATTGGGTTGGGATATCTGGTCATCATGGATGGGTTGGACCGAGGGTCTGTTTCCATGCTGTACATCTCTATGACGCTGTGCAGTTCCAGTTGCCTCATTACAGGAAGGATGATATTGCACTGGTGGGGTTGCAGAGGACGTTCACTAGCTTGCTGCCTGGGATGGAAAATCTTAAGTTTATGAGCAGAGGTTGGATAGGCTCGGGTTGTTTTCGTCAGAACAGAGAAGACTGAGGGGTGATCTGACTGAGGTGTGCAAGATTTATAAGGGAAA
Organism: Hemiscyllium ocellatum; assembly: GCF_020745735.1. Classification (NCBI taxonomy): domain Eukaryota; kingdom Metazoa; phylum Chordata; class Chondrichthyes; order Orectolobiformes; family Hemiscylliidae; genus Hemiscyllium; species Hemiscyllium ocellatum. The sequence goes on from NC_083405.1 coordinate 106,592,875, forward strand.
TGTTTAGAATAGATAAAGAGCAGCTGTTCCCCTGAGTTGAAGGGTTAGTCAGAGTGTGGTGACGGTCGGGAATGTGCTGCTTTGGAGGATATTGGGGATAAGTTGCCTTACATCCTCAAAAAGTACCTGGATGTTATAACGTGCAAGTTTATGGCTCAAGTGCTTGTAAATAGGGTTAAGTTGAAGATCAGCTACCAACTCAATGGGCTGAAGGGTCTCTTCTGCATTATATGATTACATGATTTGAATTATCCCATGACATTACAGTGTAACTTATGAAAAGGAGAGAACTCCTGGATCACTTACTCACTTACTTTGTTGTACTCATAAGTCCTGTTTGTGAAACCTTCTGTACAACTTAGCTACTGTTATTCTTGTTTTATAATAATGCTTGTGCTCCCTGAGGCTGTGGAAGGGACTATATAAATACAGATTATTGAAAGATCACCTCTCTTCTGACCGTATCACCTTCCCCCACTTCCATTTCAACCTCCCCCACTAGGCTGTTGCTGACGCACATTCTTTCCCAGCTGAGAGAGTGGGATTGTTTGATTTGTAAACTGTTTCTTGATAAGCATCAGAATTACTGCTCCTCCCTTCCCTATTGTTATTGTGTAGAACTGTTCTCATTGATGTGACACACCATTGTTTATTTCCAAATAATATGTAAAAGGACACATCTTTTTTTCAAAATTAAGCTTTTACAAATTAGATGCCATGTTCACCATAGTATTTTCAGTTGCTTTAATGCCTTTTGGCAATGTAAAATGAAACTGATAGGAAATTGTGTTGATGATAAAAGAACAATGCTTCCAAGCCTTCCACAGGCAAAATCCTCAGAATTTAAGTCAGTTTGTAGTTGGCTTTAACTTATATATGTTGTTGCTGATTACATGTTGTAAAATATTTAATATGTACCATCGGCAAGCAGGAGGCTGGAAGAACACAGCAAGCCAGGCAGCATCAGGAGGTGTCGAAGTCAGTCAATGTTTTGAATGTAACCCTTTTCAGGCCTGGGGGTGGGAGTGGGGGGTGCTGCAGATAATGGGGGTGGCAGGGGAGCAGGGTGGTGAGGTGGGCAAGTTCGTCTATACCCAATTCATCCAACCTGCCCACCCCACCCTCTTTATCTGCAGCTCCTCTTACACTCCCCTTCAGTCCACCAAGAGAGTGAGAGGGATGTCTTCCATGAGCCCTGAACAATCCCAGCCGCCTTCACCCTCCTGTGCCTTGCTGAGTAGCTGTCTATTGACCAATTTCTCCATTAACTTGTCTCACTTGCTGTTTAAAAAAAAGTGTCTATGGATACCTCGCACTAGTTACATCTCTTCTTTGCGGAGAATGCAATACATTCCCTGGAGGGCACCCCCACCTTGTATATTGTACTGGTATTTCTTTCTGCTCTCATCTAGAATTGAAAACATGAACCAATTTTGCTTGTCATATCCACCCTTCTCTCCTCTTCTCCATCTCTGACTCTTGCTTGCTCTATCCTTAACTTCTCCATCTCCACTTCCAGATTAGACTGTTTACTAGCATTTATAGCAACCACCCCAAATCCCGCATTTCCCCCAATTACACTTCCTCACATAAGAGGCTACGTTTCATTCTCCTGTTCGTCTGCTGGAAAAAATGTTGGAGTTAAAAAGGTTAGCTCCACTTCTCCCTCTCTCCAGAGCTGCCAGCAGAATGACAAAGGAAATGCTGGAGAAATGCTGTTTCATTTCAGATCTTCAAGATTACTGATTTGTGGCTGTACCACAAAAATTTTTTAATTCCTGAATCAGTAATGGTCCAAGTGTGTGACTGCTGGAAGTACCCATTTATACCAAGATGTACTGGATGAATACAATGGGTGACAATAGTATTTGATCCCTGAATCGAGGACACAAATGGAATATGAGCATGCAAACCTGGCACTCAGGAACAGACTGGGGCTGTATGTTGAGCCTGGTCCATGTAGTGATATAGGAAGTATCCATTATGAATCCAGTGCTTCCCGTTGAATTATATTTTGCACAGAATGGTATCAGTGATAGCCAAGAAAGCATCCATAACTGTTTGAATGCTTTCACTGAATCCACTTTGACTGCATGAGACAATTTTTCCCAAAGATTGTTGGTCTACTATGAAGAGAAAAATCTCTTGATATTTAAATTAGTTTTATATCTGTGCAAATTACACACACTACCCCTCATTCTAATTAATCTAATACAAATTCTGCTCCCATGTACAGACGGTTCTGTTATAACGCAGTAGTTCCGTTCTCATGCAACCCCGTGTTACAGGGAAATCGCATAATAGCAGCACCATTTAAACTAATGGGGCCAGAATCGCGTTGTAACCAATACACACTTTAAAGGTTTGCGCTATAAAAAGTGTCCCCAATTTGTCAATTGTATTACAGCAAATTCGCATCAACAAAATGTGCATTATAGCAGAACAACCTGTACACTGTCTCATGTCTTCATTATTTTAAATGTCTGTTAAATCTTATAGCTATCGAAAGAACAGTAACAATATATTGGAACTTTCCAGCTTTCCAGATACAATGAGAACTAACAATTTTTAAACTGGATATCAATTTCTGGGCTTACTCTGGAGTCCAGACGTCTTTGCTACCCATCTTCTGAAGAGATCAAAACTGGAGACAGTATTTTTAATAATGTGATTTTGTGTGTATATGCCCGTGCTGATGTGCATGGATAGATGCTTTCTAGGTGAATGGCAATGCATTTTGTAGCGTCAACTTCTTTTGACAGCTATCATTGCATATCTTGTATGACATTTTAATTTCTATCCTTTCTCCATCTCTTCATAAATGTGAGTCTACACATTGTTACTGAACTGGCTGCCCATTGGAGGCAGCATGGCTGTACATTTGTGGAGTTTTCTTGGCTGATGCTGTCAGTTATCCACCAATTGCCATGTTAAGAGTCTTGAAAACAAATTACTGATAAAACCGTATTGATAGTATTTCTGTTTGCATAACGTAGAGTGTGCATAGTTTTTTTTCATATGAAAGTCCAAAGAATTTAAATGTATGTGGGAACTTAAGGCACTGTACCCCTGGTACTTCAGTTTAGCATGAAAGGAGTTCTGCACAATTAGCTTAGATTGTATTCATGGAACCGATAACTTTCTAACTTTTGCATCAAATTGGCATTCTGAAAGAATGGTGCTGGTAATGAATGCAGAAACTGGGGAAGTAATTACTTGAAGAGGTGGGAAGGCTAAGAAGAAAATAGAGGGTGGAGGGTGGAAATGGCTACAAATCCTGAACCAAATTTTGTGCGCTGCAAGTAATCCGTGAAATATTTTCAGTCCAGGAACTTGTTTGGCAGGTAGAATGTAGGCCGAGGCATTTGGAACCAAAGATCCAGTTTGTTGAGATGAGAGTACTAGCAGGACACCTGCTCGAGAAGTTCAAGTAACAATACCATGTTAGGGCACTTTAGGAAACATCGAGGGGCAGTGCTGGGCAACTTTTCATTGATCAATCAAAGTAGTCCTGATGGTGCACTAGAGATAGAAACGGGTTGTGACTCTGTCAGGCAGAGGCTCAGCAGTTTTGTGCTCTGGGCTAATTCTGAGATGATGTCACTGAGCTCGTTGGGAATACTCCCAGAACATGTCAGAACTGGAGAATTGAGTACAGTTTTGCTAATGTGATTATAGATTACATCTAGACTCAGCATTAAAATTGCATCTGACTCATCTACTAACATGGCTATTTTGGGGAGCAGTCATGCTTTCACATTTCCCTTCCTTAAGTACATGTAAAATTTTTAAAAACTGTTTTTGTAAAAAAAAATTGGAAATGAGTGAAGGTAATTAGCATTGCAGTAGATTCTTATACCTCGGTGGCCTGTCACTGTGGAAACTAGTGGAGTCAAATGACGTCAGAAATAAATAAAACTAATTTTTGACTTCCATTGATAATTACTTATCTGTTGCAATTTGAAGTTAATTTCCCCAAATACAGATTGGATCACTGTATCCTCTCGACATTTCTCCTGAGCACACAAATCTATTTTTACCCTATCATCGCAAGTGCAAACAAACCAGTGAAAGTGAGAATGTGCTTCACAATTTGCAGTAGCTTGTGAGAAGTGAACTCTGTAAAAGGTCAAATCCAAATCGAAGTAAATCTTTATTCTCATTACTCCTGGGTAAGAAAACTATATCCCAAGTAGCTCAATTTGGTTTCTGTGCAACCGATTTTGTAACTTTATTTTTAATTACCATGAATTTGAAATACTCACCTGACTCTAGAAATCAATGAGGAATGAAGTGTGACAGTGACCTATTTAAATTAAAAACTAATTGAATTTGCATAGATGAGCGAGAATAGGGCATTTGTTCTTCTGCTTTAATAGCTATGCTGTGTTTGGCTTGTGTACATACGTATAATAAATGTATGTGACAATAAAATAATTACACAAACTCCTTCATGAATTATGAGTTTTGCTGGAAATAATAAATATAAGTAACTTAAGGAAATCAAAATTGAATGCATTAACTTGCAATCAAATGGCCTACTTCTCCTATTGCTTGTGTTGTTCAGTATAGTCATTACAACAGAAATGAATAACTTTAGATTGAAGGGTGAATATGACATAGGAGTGGGCATTCTGCCTCTTGAACCTATTCCACCATTCAATTTGACTATAGCCCATCAGTACCTCAATGCTGATTTTCCCTGGATTGATTCTGTACTCACGGTCGCATCATTTCTCAATGTGATTTCAGGTTCCATTTGTACACTGTTGACATCCCATTCTGTTTCCCCACAACACTGAACCAATCAGCAGGATATTCAACCACACTTTTTTTTAGTTCACTTGAATGTGAGCTGGCATTTATTGCCTGTCCCTAGTTGTCTTTGAGAAGGTGGTGGTGAGCTACCTTCTTGAATTGTTGCAGTCCATGTTTCTGTATGGAGCGAATTCCAGGAGTTTGACGCAGTGACATTGCAGGGCCAATAGGGCTGTTTCTGCCATAGTCCATTGCAGTGTCTACACGATGCCAGGTGGTTTGTCTGGTTTCATTTTTTTTTGTTGAGACTTCGTAGTGATTGATACAACTAAGCGGCTTGCTATGCCATTTTGAAAAAAAATTTTGAGTCACATTAGGATACAGGAGGTGAGGATGGCAGATTTCCTTCCTTGAAGGACATTAGTGAGCCAGATGGATTTTTTGTTTGATATTTGACAATGTTTTCAGGGACATCAGTAGATTCTTAATTCCATGAGGGTGAACATGGAGACTGGAAGACGTGAAAAATTGAGATGTTGGCCACTGTAACATTTGCCAGTATCATGCACCCTTGGCTAATTTTGCCAAAGGTGGGACTATATTGCTGATGGAAAGACGACCTGCTGTCCAGAGGCAGTCAGCTGTCTGCTTGGCCATAGCGGTAGTCACTGAAGGCTCAGCGACCCTCCCTTCCACTGCTACACAACAGGCTTGTGAAGTAAGTTATAGGTCACGGTATAAAAGGGATAGTAGCAACATGGGTACACAATTGGCTGAGTGATAAAAAAATGAACGGTGGTCTTGGATATTTTTCAGGCATTATGTTAAAGGAGAGATATGAATGCACTAGAGAGAGTGCGGAAGCGATTAACAAGAACGGTACCAGGAATGAGAAACTTCAGTTCTGAGGACAGATTGAGCAAGTTTGTTTGTTTGTTTGTTTGTTCATTTCACTTTGAGAATAAATGTAAAACTGAGTGGGGTTGACTTCTGTTCAACTTCTTCACCACCTTGCTGTCAAGAGTTTAACAGCATTAAGGTTGCAAACCCAAAAGGTAAAATCCTGTCCCACATCCTCTTCTTCTTGAAGACTACCTCCTTCCATTATTACAAACTCCTACCTATTTAGTCATCAACTCTCAAGACACTGGTTTGTTTGTCACCCACATCCCAAAAGGCCATCTGGTTTTCATTTAACACTCCAAGTACTTTGAAATCAAATACATAGCCTAACCTCCTTTGATGCAGTGTAAGTATATTTGTGCTTGAACACCCAGAGCCAGTTGCTTCATATTTTGTGCATGCTGCGAGGGGTACATTTGGGGTTTGTGCATACTAGCAGCAAAATGTCATTCTCCTTGCAGCTCCAGTCATTCATGCGTAACAGAGGTCAAATCACCTGTACCCAGTCAGTAAGGAAGGAGCGAAAGTTATCCCCACCAATCGCTTGAGTCGGTATTGACCAAGCCTCACCCAGAGTGCTACCACTTCAGAGAATCTTGTTGCAATACTGTAATTTTAGATGGGCAGGAAATAGACGACATGGTTATCCTTATTGGCCCTATTTATTATCTACATAATAATGCTTTGAACTTTGAGGTGTACCACACAGAACCTGTGTGTGCCACATAAACACCATTGTATACTGAGGTCAAGCTGTAGGTGACCATGGCCACAGAAACTATCAGTGTTATGTCTCTGCTGAACAAAAATAGCCGAACAGTGATTGTGTAATAGCAGAGTTGAATGTAAAGCAAAATATATTGCTTAAAGAAACCCATAAATCCAAGAATACATTTAATTAGGGATGATTTGCAAGTACACCACATCTGCTGCAGTGACTAACTGTTGAATGTATGGAACTGGAAAAGGCATCAAAATCACTCCAGACCTGTTGTGAGTAATGTGGAATGTCTGATCTCTCTCAAGAACTCTGAATGTTCTGGTAAAATTCAAGGTCCACGTTTTTTAAATGTCTTTGATTTGAGTCTCTTTAAAGGGGGAACTGGCATTGCTATATAGAATTTGACTACCTGTTATTGGCTTGTAATTCTGTTAGTTAAGGATCATAAAATGCACAGTAGCAAATCTAAATTTTTTTATAATACTTCAGGATAAACATACATCTGTTCAAAGTGCATTTTAAAAAATCCACCTGATTGCTTCCCAATAAACCGGTTGGACTATAACCTGGCGTTGTGTGATTTTTAACTTTGTACAACCCAGTCCAACACCGGCACCTCCAAATCTTTAAAACTTTAGTTTGTGTTCAATGTGAACAACATGACATGTATAAACTATGTCCTGATAATAGTTCACTTTCTTCAGGAATTATCCATCCCCCTGTGACTAACTTGTAGAGCTTCTGACTTATCTTCATTTCATCTGAAGATTGGTAGTGATTCATGTCTCAAATATTTATGAGACTCTGGCTGCAAATTATGTTGAAAAGCATTTTCAAGTAAAAGATTCAATTAGTTGTGGTCTGGTATGTTGAATAATGTAGGGCTAATGTGAGATTTGGCACTAAGTCTAAAGAATTCTTCACGAGTGATGATATACAGACAGTGCCATTTATGCCACAAATACTGAGCATATTCTGATAGTACATAGAGTCTAGCATTTTTGTGTTATTTACTGTGCTGCAGGCACTCCTATTGACACTGTTGTGGACAGCTTCATCTGTGGCAGATAGATTGGTGAGGATGAGGTCAAATATATTTTTTCCTCCTGTTGGTTCCCTCACTACCTGCTGCAGAGCCAGTATAGCAGCCATCTCCTTTAACACCTGACTAACACAATCGGTAGTGCCGCTGCTGAGTCACTGTTTATGATGGATGATGAATTCCTCGATCTAGAGGTCATTCTGTACACTTGCTTAATCCAAGTGATGTTCAACATGACCTACTGTCCATCATAAGGTCGGAACCAAGCATGTTTACTGATGACTGCCTGATGTTCACCACTCTTTATGACTCCTCAGATACTGAAATGGTACACGGCCAAATGTAACAAGATCTGGACAATATCCAGCAGGCAAGTAACATTCATACTACAGAGGGTCAGGCAATGCCCATCTCCGACTTTAGAGCTTCAATCCACCACCCTTTGGAATTCATGGTATCGCCATCACTGCATCCCACACTACCAACAACCTAAGGGGTTACCAATGACCAGAAACTGAACTGGAATCGCTATTTAAAAACAGTGGCTGCATGAACCTGTTAGAAGCTAAGAATCCTGTAGTGAGTAACTCACTTCCTGACTCCCCAAAGCTTGTCCATCAACCAAATTACACAAGTCAGGAGTGTGGTGGAATACTCCCTATTTGCCCGGATCAGTGCAACAATACTCAAGAAATTTGACACCTTCAGAACAAAGCAGCTAGCTTGATTGGCATTGCATACATTGATACTGAATAGCAGCAATATGTACTATCTGTAAGATGCACTATAGAAATTCACCAAGGCTCATTCAACAGCACCTTCCAAACCACTGGCAACCAGCAGAATAATAGATACATGAGAACACCAGCACCTGCAAATTCCCCTCCAAATTACTCGCTGTCCTGACTCGGAAATACATTGCCATTCAGTTGTTGGATCAAAATCCTGGAACCATGTTACCTGTATCACATGGAATGCAGGGATTCAAGAAGTAGCTAACCACCACCACAACCATCTTCTCAGGGGCACCCAGAGATGGGAAGTAAATGCTGACCTAGCCAGCAACACATCCTGTGAATGAATTAAAAAATGTAGAGTTTAACTTTCACCTCTAAAATGTGATTTAAGGAATAACTGGTTTGATCAAATTAGTTTATCTGGTGGACAATTGGCATTCTGAGCTATGGCATTCTTATCTTTTCAGCACAGTAGGTTAGTCATATTCGATGAAGGGCTTATGCTCGAAACGTCGAATTCTCTATTCCTGAGATGCTGCCTAACCTGCTGTGCTTTGACCAGCAACACATTTGCAGTAGTCATATTCCAAGATAAGATTGTATAAACTGCTGGCTCCTCAGTCAGTGCTGTCATCATCTCAAGGTTACCACAGTAGGTGAAAAACTGTGACGTGTCAAGACTCTGTCTTAGCGTCCAGCACTTGACTGAAGCAACAAGTAGCAGCAGAGAGACAGCACCATGAATCGTTGCAGCAAAGATAAGATAATGCTGTGTAAACCTCTTCAACTCTCAGTTGTACAGCCACATCAAAGATGGCCTCTAACTGGATAGCCTGCTGCATGTTGATGAAGACACTTAACTGCAAGTCTGATTTAAAATTAAATCAGATGTTTAATGCTTTTTTTACAGCACAGTTGTATTTTGCTGACACCGTGTCTGTAATGTGATTTGGAGGTGCTGGTTTTGGACTGGGGTGTACAAAGTTACATATCACACAACACCAGGTTATAGTCCAATAGGTTTATTTGGAAGCTAGTGCCTGTTATGTGGTACAAACTTTAGATTAGATTAGATTACTTAGTGTGGAAACAGGCCCTTCGGCCCAACAAGTCCACACCGACCCGCCGAAGCGCAACCCACCCATACCCCAACATATACCCCTTACCTAACACTACGGGCAATTTAGCATGGCCAATTCACCTGACCCGCACATCTTTGTGACTGTGGGAGGAAACCGGAGCACCCGGAGGAAACCCACGCAGACACGGGGAGAACGTGCAAACTCCACACAGTCAGTCGCCTGAGGCGGAAATTGAACCCAGGTCCCTGGCGCTGTGAGGCAGCAGTGCTAACCACCGTGCCACTTGTTGGATGAGTGGTGAAGTTGCTGGAAGTCACTTGCACAGCTTTAGATGGAGAGAGGAATAATGTGGGGGAACATGATGAAGATCTCAAAAATCCTGGGAGGGGCAATTATCCAAAATATTTGACTTGGATGTGACTGCCAGAGTAGTCAGCATTTTATATTTGTGAAATGAAAATGGAGAGAATTTTACACTGCATTTATGACACGCTAATGGAGCAAGTTAAGAATTCATTTCACTTTAATTATTACCATAATGACAACATTGAACACACTCCATACAGATCTTTTCTCTTCTTAATTTCATTTACCGAGTCTTGTCCCTGACATCTATCAGCCGTTTACTTCAGATGAGGAAGAACAATCAGGCAGGATTTATTTTCAAAGTTTTCTGATGACCTGTTAGTGGAATTAGTGTGCATATCTGTGGAAGCCGAGCAAAGTGTTGAGTGTTTTGAGTCATAGCATTGAACTTTCCTTTTTCCAGTGTCTATCAATTCAGTGTAGAAAGGCATCATATGTCAGCCATGGAATCAGAGTTATCTGGACAGAAACAAACCGTTTGGTCCAACTCGCTCACGCTGACCAGATATCAACTGATCTCGTCCCATTTGCCAGCATTTGAACCCAATTCCCTTTAAACCCTTACTTTTCATTTACCCATCCAGATGTCTTTTGAATGTTGTAATTGCACCAGCTTCCTCCACTTCCTCTGGCAGCTCATTTCATACATGCACTACTCTGTGTGTGAAAAAGTTGCCCCAAAGTCTCTTTTAAATCTTTCCCCTTTCACTTTAACCCCATGCCCTCTAGTTTTGGACTCCCCTACGACAGGAAAAGTACCTTGGCTATTCACCCTATTCATGCTCCTCTTGATTTTATAATGTTACCCCTCCGTCTTCAATCCTCAAGGGGAAAAAAGCCCCAGCCTATCCAGCCTCTAATACAAAACCGTCTAGTCCGGGCAACATCCTTCGAAATCTTTTCAAATTTAACAACATCTTTCCTACAGCAGGGTGACCAGAATTGACTGCAATATTCCAGAAGTGGCCTAACCAATGTCTTGTACAGCTGCAACATGATGGTCCAACTCGTACACTCAGTGCACTGACCAATGAAGGCAAGCATGCCAAATGTTTTCTTCACCACCCTGTTTACCTGTTACACCACGTTCAAGGAACTGTGAACCTGCACCCTTAGGTCTCTTTGTTCAGCAACACTCCCCAGGTTCTTACCATTAACTGTATTAATAACTGCCTTGGCTTGCCTTACCAAAATGTAGCACCTTGTCTTGGTGGGCTGAAGTGCCTATTCCTGTGCTGTACTGTTCTTTGTTCTTTGAATGTCGGTACTTCCAACAAAGATGTTGGAAGTCATTGGACAGTCACCAAGAAGAAGAGTTCTCCAATGGTCTGGGAATTGTAAGGTTTAAAAGTGACCTTAACACTGCCCTGGTTAAGATCAATTTGGTCAGAGGCAGGCAAAAGTGAGGACTGCACATGCTGGAAATCAGAGTCTAGATTAGAATGGTGCTGGAAAAGCACAGCAGGTCAGGCAACATCCGAGGAGTAGGAAAATCGATCAGGATTCCTGATGAAGGGCTTTTGCCTGAAATGTCGATTTTCCTGCTCTTGGTCAGAGGCAGCCCATTAATCAAATCTTCATGGTGCCTGTGGCTTGGCACCACTCCAAGTGGTACTTTAATCAACAGAGTACTTCGCAGAACTTGGATACTGATTATGGCTGTACGCACACTCATTTCAATGAGTGATGAATACCATGTTTTTTGCAATGTGCTTCTGAATTTTGTCATGGAAAAGGAAACCTGGCTTTCTCCAGTAATCTGAATCATGGCGTTCCATGTTAAACAAGGCTGGCACTTGTTTACACATTAAGGGCTTAGAATTCATTCAGCTGCAAAGGTCAGAAAGATGAATAAGGATTAGACTTGAGAGCAGCTGAAATAAGCAGGGGGAGTGAATAGCAGCAGTTAACCTGTGTAGGAGTAAAAAGTGACCTGGTTATTTTTTAAGGAAACACTTTGGAACAGAGTAGACATTTACACCTTTATTTCCACAGTGAGTGTAAATTGAGGCATAACTTCAAACATAAACAATTATTATGCAGGTCACAGAATTTTTTTTTGCCAGATTTGATGTTTATTCCTTCAGTTGAAATTGCATTTAAATAGAAAAAGTAAAATTACATAAAGTTTGAGGTGATTGTGTCTCTCTCTATTCAGTTTTACCTCTTCATTTTATTTCCTTTCAGCAATTTTAGTGCTGTCTGTTTTTAAACTTTTACTTGCAGGTGACTTTTAATTAACAGCAATGTGCAGTAGTCAAATTGTAGCATTCATTTATTTGAAAATGTGTGCTATAATTGAAGTATACTAATGGTGAAAGTCTCGAATTTCTGATCTAAACTGAATCTGCATGTTTAAATTTAGTGGTAAGGTGGTTGGGAATAACAGCTGTGATAACATTGAGGGCCTTTATTTCTCTGAAGCAAGTGAACAATGGAAGGTAAAATATTTCAGCGCTGAGTTTTCATTTTATAAAGAAAATACCTGATTACTTTTTTAAAAATATTACAACACCGACAAAGTTTGCAGACAGTGAAGCTTCCAGGTTTTTAGAATATTATTTTGTAAGGTCTGAGCATTGCTAGCAAGGCCAGTATTTATAGCCAATCCTTCATGTTTCCAGGATCTGTTTAAAGGGTCAGTCATATTGATATGGCAGTGGAGTTGTGTGTAGAGCAGGCCGGGTAAGGATGGTCGATTGCCTTCCCTGAAGGGTGTTATTGAACCGGATGGGATTTTAACAACAAGTGACAACATTAAATTTTTATTGAATTCAAATTTCACCATCTGCTTTGATGGGATTCAAACCCATAACACCAGAATGTTAGCCTGAGATCCTGGATTACTAATCTCTTGACATTACCATTGTGCCATCACATCCCTATACAAGTGATGGCTCTGTAGAACTCCTGGTTCAATCAGACATCATGTGCATTATAAAGGCCCCTGTGTTTGGATTTCATCTTGAAGTTAGGTAACTAGGGATAAGACCATCAGGAGCAGTAGGAGTACAGTTCTCAACTTTGTAGAGCTAATGAGCTGCCTGTAGGTGCCATATTGACATCTTAAGCTGGTCAGCAATATGCACAAAAGTTCCAAAGCTCAATTTTGGGTACACTTTGGACCTGCGTCCAGCTCCTGGAGTGTGCTTCCAGACCACCATTTATTTCTAGTCTGAAAACCGCCTGAAATGAGCTTACACATCACATTTTCAGTATGCGATTTTCAGTAACACTCAGCTCTCATTTGCATGTTTGAAATTTTCTCAGAAAATCCTTTGCAATTGCGTGAAAAAGGTAGCCTGTTCTTTTAACTGTTTGCACTGCTTATATAGTGAATATCAAGTGAATTTTAGAGTTGGAACGTGATTAGTGTCTAACTCAGTAGACCATTCAAACCACAATTTTAAAAAATGCTCAGCAGACATGCGTTGACAAACCCACGCTTGTTTGTGTAACCAGTTAGTTAGCCAATTGTTGTATTTAATTGTTAAGTACTACAAAAATTGCAACTTTACTTTTCAGTACTTAGTAACTCATTGTCTTCAAAGTTCTATAGATTGTGCTTCCAAAGGTATTACCATCAACAGCAAATTATGTTTATACAGCATCTTGAACATAATGAAATGTATAACACACTCTCAACATGAGTGTATATAAAACAAAGGATAACACTGGGGCAATAGGATAATAAGAACAGGATTTCAGTATATTACATTTAAAAAATAGTTTAAAGAACTTGTGACCTGACATAAAATAGTATTTCAATGTTGTCTGTATAGATTTATTTTCTGTTCTTTATTTTTTGTTTATTCACTTGTCAGACCTTGGCATCGCTTGCTGGCCAGCATTTATTGCCTGTCCCTAGTTACCTTTTGAGAAGGTGGTGGTGAGCTGCCTTCTTGGGCTGCTGCAGTCCTTCTACTGTAGGTAGACCCATAATGCCCTGAGGCAGCAAATTTCAGGATTTTGACCCTGTGACTGTGAAGGAATGGTGATATTTTTCGAAGTCAGGACAGTGAGTGGTTTGGAGGGATCTTGCAAAAGCTGGTGTGTCCATGTATCAGCTTGCCTCGTCCTTCTTGATGGAAGTGGTCGTGGGTTTGGAAGATGCTCTCTAAGGGTCTTTGGAGAATTTCTGCAATTCATCTTGTAGATAATGCTCCACCCACGCTCTACTGGGTGTTAGTGGTGAAGGGAGTGGATGCTTGTGATGTGATGCCAATCAAGCAGGCTGCTTTGTCCAGAATGGTATCAAACTGCTTCAGTGTTTGTTGGAGTTGCATCCATCCAGTCAAGTGGGGAATATTCCATTATACTTCTGACTTCTGACTTGTAGCTGATGGACAGGCTATAAGAAGTCAGGCTGTGAGTAGTTTCCTGCAGTATTCTGAGCCTCTGACCTGCTCTTGTAGACACTGTTTATGTGGTTATTCCAGTTGAGTTTCTGGTCAATGGAAAGCCCAAGGATGTTGATAGTGGTCATTTCAGTGATGGTAACATTGTTGAATGTCAAGATACTGTGATTAGATTCTCTTCCATGGGTGGTGGTCATTGCTTTGCATTTGTGTGGCATGAATATTACCTGCCACTTGTGAGTCCAAGTCTGGATATTGTCCAGATCTTGTTGCATTTGGTCATGGACTGAGGAGATGTCTAAGGAGATATGAATGGTGCGGAACATTACGAAATCATTGGCAAACATCCCCACTTCTGACCTAATATGATGGAGAGAGGTTTGTTGATGAAGCAGCTGAAGATGGTTGGGCCTAACATCCTGAGGAACTCCTGGAACCGAGATGACTGGCTTTCACAAATTTGACCATCTTCCTATGTGCCCAGTATGACTGTTTTCCTTGGAGCGTCAGAGGCTGAGGGATGACCATATAGAGGTCTATAAAATCATGAGGGGCATGGATAGGATAAATAGACAAAGTCTCTTCCCTGGGGTGGGAGAGTCCTGCATTAGAGGGCAATACGTTTAGGGTGAGAGGAGAAAGATATAAAAGAGATCTAAGGGGTGACTTTTTTACGCAGAGGGTGATACATGTGTGGAATGAACTGCCAGAGGAACTGGTAGAGGCTGGTACAAGTGCAACATTTAAAAGGCATCTGGATGGGTATATGAATAGGGAGAGTTTTGAGGGATATTGGCCAGGTGCTGGCAGGCGGGACTTGATTGGGTTGGGATATCTGGTCGGCACGAATGAGTTGGACCGAAGGGTCTCTATGACTCTATGACTGTATGACTTAATTAGAGGAGAGTTTGACCTCTGGTTCCCATTGATTCGTGTTTACTAGGGCTCCTTGATTCTACCTTTGATCAAATGCAGCCTTGATGTCAAAAGGAACAGAATTGTTTTGTCAGATAGAGATGGTCTGCCTAAAACTTTTTTTTCTTTTTTTTCTCTGTCATGAGAAACATTTAATGCAGGTGCAAATGATAAGAGGGTGTGCTTTGTAGTTTTTCGAGTTACCTATGTGGGCTGAGAGATTTAAAATAATAAATGACCCAATGTAAGTCAAACAGAAAAATACTTAAATTTGAAAAGAGTACAAACTGAATTAAAGCAGTTACCTCCAAGTTAGTCAGACTGGGTGCACTGCAGCTGATTGGATTAATCTGAGTAGAATCAATCTGCTTTCCAGCAGGACTTTTATTTACTTCTAACAGTGCTGTCTTGATGAGGGGTTTTAGCTGATTTTTATACTTTGCCTACATAACTGTTCCTGTGCTCGGTCCACCATTTTGAGGTCCTTGGTTTCTGGAGTGCGTTGTAACACAATGCAAGAATTTCCAGCTCATTACCCTATCAAAATTTATACAATTTAAAAACATATTCTTACATACCAATAACCTTCAGCTGGTCGGTAGTTTCGACTTCACTGGTTCCAATTCTCTGTTGCCCTTTAGAAAATACTTTTGTGAGCTAACTGCGGCTTTGGCCCGAAACGTCGATTTCGCTGCTCCTCGCACGCTGCCTGAACTGCTGTGCTCTCCCTACATCACTACTCCCGAATCTGGTTTCCAGCATCTGCAGTCATTGTTTTTACCTTGCAAAATGAAAATTATAAAATCAAGCATTTTCTTTGAATATGTGGTTGATGAAAAGCTGGAAGGTATCAATTTGATCAGTATGTCCTTTGAGTATCTGACACGTGGCTATGGTGTCCCTGGGTTAGGGTGTGAGAAATTGATGAGCTCCTGGCTCTGCAGTGTGTTATCCAGCCACCTCTTATTTGACCTTGAATGAAGACATGGTCAGGTATGCCTTGATAGGAAGCAGTAGCAGTGGGTTAATTTGTCAGTCTGTGCTCACCATCAAGGCTCGCCTGTGAATAATGAGCTTTAGTGAGGGGACCCTAAGGCTCCCAATGTTTCAGCAGCTGGAACTGAGCCAGAGGAAAATGTCCTCCTTTTCTGTTTTCCCTCAAATATGAAGCCACTTAAAAATCAATTGTTCATATTTCTCTTGTGTAGTGACTGTACATGAAAATACACATCAATCAAATATTTTTTATTTTTTCTAATTTATACAACCTTTCCATTCTGTATTATCACACAGCTGATTACATTTAGCTGTTGCCGTGGGTGAAGTATGATTTTACTTTGTACTGTATGACAAATGGAAGGGAACTTCTCTGGTTTAGTGTGCTCTTGCAGGGTGCTAGTATTGAGCTGCATGTCAGAGAGAGGTGAGAGCATAGGTCAGCAACTTCCTTACAACAACTTGCATTGTTACAGCAACTTCATGTCACAAAACCTCCCAAGGTACTTCACAGGAGTGTAATCAAACATGTTTGATACTGAGCCCTCATATGGGGATCAGAAATTGTTCAGAGGTAGGTTTTAAAGGCTGTATTCCGTTGGACAGAGAGGGAAGGAAATCCAGAATGTGGGACCTAGGGAGGCAGAGCTGGAGTAATGAAAATTTAGGAAATGCAAGAAGCCAGAATTGGAGGAGAACAGATATCTCAGGAAATTCTGGGTCTGAAAGAATTCAAGAGGAGCAAGAAAATGGAGTGATTAAAACAGTGGTTGAAAATGTTGAAATTGAGGTGCCAGTGATGATTGGTAGTATCAGACTGATAGACAAATGGAATTCGGCATATTCTAAGATAAAGATAGCAGAGCTTTGGATAAGCTTTGTTTCAGGGAGGCTAGTTGAGACAGAGCAGAGACCAACCAGTGGAAGTAGGCATGCTTGGAACTAGAGGCAGAAATGTTATTGAAAGCTCAATGATGCCAAAATGGGGAATGGTTTGGTTCGGTTGCTGAATGAATCCAGGAGAGAAATGGAGTTGGTGGCTCAGTTGTTTTCAGTGCTGAATATGGGTTTTGATTTTCCCCGTATCTAAACAGAGACATTTCTTGCTTCTCCAGTACTGCATGGTAGTCAAACAAAGTGATAAATCAAAGACAGCAGAAGGATCAAGTGTAATATTGTATAGGAAAGGAAAGCCAGCTTGAGAATGATTAATGTTTTGGGGAGGTATTGCAGCCTTTCTTGGGTTGAAAATGGCATTTTGTAGCTGCAAAGGATGTACGACCAGAATCTTTCTGAGGATGTCCTATTTTTCCAGATGCTTGCTGAACACTTTTGCTGTCTTTACAAGAATTTTCTGTAATTATAGTACCTATGCATGAACAAAATAAATAATTGCATAGCAATATGACATCCTGTGTTGCTACAATGCAGCATCAATCTCATGACCACAATGGACAAAGAGATTGAGTAATTAGCCTTGGGTCTTCATGCTCCATCGCCAGTCCAAGTATATGCAGTGGATATTTCTAAAATTGGTAATGTAGCTGAGTTGCCCAAAACCATCTCGTGTATCAGTGTATTGAGGGAAATGGCGCTGAGTCAAAAGTAGGAAACTCTCCTATTCATATCTTTGTGATCAGTCAGCAGATAATCACCATCCATGAAATCTTGCTGCCCCCGCAATTATCCTTTATTTAAATTGGTCTCACTCTTTTACTTATTTATTTCTTCTTCTTTTTCCCAGTCATCTTGGTTCCTCAGCCTTATTTACCAGCTTGGCAAACCCTAACTGTGTTTCACTCATGCCATTTGCTTGCGACTCCATCTTTTAACCTTTAACTACAATGACTGACTTCCTCTTGTGTTGAAAGACTAAATTTCTTTTCAACTGCTTCCATTTTGGTATCTACCTCACAACTTACTTTTCCAGCTTTTCTCTGTCTTGTTAACAGAGCCTTCAGCTCCTTCAGCCAGACTGTCTCAAATTTGCCCCAAACCCCTTGACCTCTTCACTTTTCACCTTCAGAAGGTTTCTCAAACTTGATCTCTTTACCTGGCCTTCGATGGCCCTCCTAGTCTTTTTTGACATAGCTTAGATGTTCTCCTCTCGTCCATTTTCATTTGGGGTGCACTCTTGGTGCTTTTTTAATGTTAAAGGTACAATTACTGTATAATTTGCATAGAATTGAATTAGTTTTATTGTCACTTGCACTAAAAAGAGTACAGTGAAAAGTTTATAAGTTGCCATTTACTTCGAGTCATAGAGATGTACAGCGTGGAAACAGATCCTTCAGTCCAATCCATCCATGCCGACCAGATATTCCAACCCAATCTAGTCCCACCTGCCAGCACCCGGCCCATATCCCTGTAAACCCTTCCTATTCATATACTCATCCAATGCCTCTTAAATGTTGCAATTGTACCAGCCTCCACCACATCCTCTGGCAGCACATTCCATACACGTACCACCCTCTGCGTGAAAACGTTGCCCCTTAGGCCTCTTTTAGATCTTTCCCCTCTCACCCTAAACCTATGCCCTCTAGTTCTGGACTCCCCAACCCCAGGGAAAAGACTTTGCCTATTTATCCTATCCATGCCCCTCATAATTTTGTAAACCTCTATAAAGTTTATCTCAGCCTCGGACACTCCAGGGAAAACAGCCCCAGCCTGTTCAGCCTCTTCCTATAGCTCAAATCCTCCAATCCTGACAACATCCTTGTAAATCTTTGCTGAACCCTTTCAAGTTTCACAACATCTTTCCGTTAGGAAGGAGACCAGAATTGCACGCAATATTCCAACTGATATGGGAACTGTAAAATTGTAAACTTAGTTAAGGCTAGATGACATTCAAAACAGATCAGATTATAAGTTGTTTTAACTGCATTCGGCTCACAAAATTTTGATTCTGTCCCAATAATGTTCAATTCAGCAAGTAAAAGTTTATATTCCTGTAACTTCAGAGACAATTTGTATGTGTTTAAAAGTTTTTTTTAAATATTAGCTTGGTAAAGATGTTGTCACCTACCTTTTGTTTTGTCCATTTGAGGCCCGAAATAAATGCATACAGTCTTAATAGAGGTATATTTTATATTTCTATGTTAAATGATTTATGGCATTAATTGAGTCCTACATTTGCTGTAATTGTTAATGATGTCTCTATTGCTTTCATCAATTTTGAAGACTGAAATAATATCTTGTCGAACCACGTAATAGTCCAGTACTGTTCAGCAATTAATGAGGAAAATTTGCTATTCATGTCTCTGAAAGCTTGTCTGGATTACTAGGTATTGATTGATAGGCTCCAAGATTTGTGGAACTTTTGATCACCAGGTAAGAAAAAAGACTGAAATGATTTAAGAGCTGAGAGCTTTAAGAAGACCATAAATGTAACTAATCTAAATTGTTGCAGCGGGTATTGAGAAGTTTTATAGCTCAGGTTGAAGTTCTGGATGTAAGGAAACCTAAACACCTAAATAAAGCGGGCTATATTACCTGTGCTTCACCAGAGTTTCATTGATGATGCTACCTAGTATGGTGATGAAACATCTGAAAACGAACCTTCCAGCTCAGCGAGCAAACTTACATCCATAATTTTTTGTAATTTGTGAAGGGATGAATGACCTATTGCTTAAAGTAGATAAAATTTGAAATCCCAGATCTTTCCTAAAAGAACAAAGCCTCAAGATTCCATGGTTTGAAACAAAGTTTTGTGATATCATTCAGCACAGTATGTGCCGTCTATCCCATATTCAAATCCACAAATTGACATGAATTAAACACGAATTAACAGACAAATTGTAGACAAATATTCTGAACTACCCCTTAAGTCGCAGGCCCATCCAGGATAGATCTAACAAATTGGTTTAGCAGTGCACTTCGATCTTACTGATTACATTGAATAAGAAAGTTTTTCAAAATCTCCCTTCCTAACAAGGGATTCCAAGTTCTATCCCTCAAAGCTCAACCTCTGATTTACCTACAACAGCAGCTTCAACTCATCCTGCAGGGTCACATTCTTCTGCCCACAGTGCAGCGTCAGTCATTAGAACTCTGGTTTATATCGCTCCAATGACAGCTCACCACCCTGCTATTTAATTACTTTGTTCAAGACTATATGCAACAGTATTTGCCAGGCTGCATTCCAGAGTCTTTAGTTGGACACTGTGCCAGCCGTGCTGCTGCTAACCACCCCCAGCTCAGACTATTTGATTCCCTGGGGCTAACTACCAGATTATGTGGTTGTGTTTTCACATTGCCCACTGCAGGCTCAATGCTGCTCAACTTCATTCCATGGGAAGACTTGCCCCAAAAATGCACAAGGCAAAAGTGAGGATTGCAGATAGAGTCATAGAGATGTACAGTATGGAAACAGACCCTTCAGTCCAAACTGTCCATGCCGACTAGATATCCCAACCCAATCTAGTTCCATCTGCCAGCACCCTGGCCCATATCCCTCCAAACCCTTCCTATTCATATACCCATCCAAATGCCTCTTAAATGTTGCAATTGTACCAGCCTCCACCACATCCTCTGGCACCTCATTTCATACACGTACCACCCTCTGCGTGCAAAAGTTGCCTATTAGGTCTCTTTTATATCTTTCCCCTCTCACCCTAAACCTATGCCCTCTAGTTCTGTATTCCCCGACCCCAGGGAAAACACTTTGTCTATTTATCCTATCCATGCCCCTCATAATTTTATAAACCTCTAAGATCACCCCTCAGCCTCCGACCCTCCAGGGAAAACAGCCCCAGTCTGTTCAACCTCTCCCTATAGCTCAAATCCTGCAACCCTGACAACATCCTTGTAAATCTTTTCTGAACCCTTTCAAGTTTCACAACATCTTTCTGATAGGAAGGAGACCAGAATTGCACGCAATATTCCAATAGTGGCCTAACCAATGTCCTGAATAGCTGCAACATGACTTCCCAACTCCTGTACTCAATACTCTGACCAATAAAAGAAAGCATACCACATGCCTTCTTCACTACCCTATCTACCTGCGACTCCACTTTCAGACGCTGGAGATCAGAGTTGAGATTAGAGTGGTGCTGGAAAAGTACAGCAGGTCAGGCAGCATCCGAGGAGCAGGAAAATCGACGTTTCAGGCAAACGCCCTTCATCAGAAAGCCCTTCCTGATGATGGGCTTTTTGCCTGAAATGTCTCTTTTCCTGCTCCTCGGGATGCTGCCTGACCTGCTGTGCTTTTCCAGCACCACTCTAATCTAGACCCCAAAAATGCACAGCCACATCCAGAAATATAAGTTTGCTCTCAAAACCTTATTTGATATTTTTAGATTCATTTCTGCTCCCCAGCATAAAACTGCTGAGTTCCATGATCATTCTCGCTGAGAACAGCTGATACCTCCTTCATCTGGGCAAGCTCTATATTTTGTTGATACGAAACATCTTGCAGAAGCAGGTGTTTTTGTTTAAGTTGTCAAATTAATGGATTTGAAGGGCAGTTTGGCCTCTGAGTTTGTGTTGTCCTAAAATAACAGTGGTCTGTAAGTGCAGAAGGTTTGAAAATCTGGTTTATCCTCAGCTTGGAGTAGGCGATGATTAAAGAGCAGAGCATGCCAGCCCATTCATTTGAAAACAAGTTGCTGCTTATTTTCATTTTATGGGCATTCAAAGTTTTAGGATGTGGGATGCTGTCGTTGAGGAATGTGGCACTTTGGACTCTTTCCCACTTTTGTCAGCCAACCACCACATCAAGTACTGAAGAAACCAGGTCAAAAACAGTGCAAATAAGATGTGACTTCAACTTCTAACAGCACATCACACCTCAAGCACGAAGGGATTATGCTGTGTATGTTGCTTTCTGAAATACAATTATATAATTATACCAATTCCTTTCTTGTGCCTCCTCTGAGAATATTGAGCATCATTGAATATGATTTGTGTTGTGAGTTTGTCCGCAAAGCACAGACCAAAACAAATTTGCTTTTGTAATGTGACAGCCAGGAGAGACAGAAGATTTTCTTCAGGCACTGTCAACTGAATTGAAATCCAAGGTTCAAAGTACAACAATAATGTTCTAAACCAACGTCCCATCCAGACTACAAAGCAGGCCCACCTTTTTTTACAAAAATACTTGTGCTTGTCTCTGTTCAGAATGCTGAAATGTGTTCAGACGCAGCTCATTTTCAGATCTATAACTTGGAAGTTCCCAAGAGGTTTTTATAATCCGCAGCACTACCCTGTTGTGAGGGACATTTTTGAAATGGTTCTTGCCCTGTGTGTTTACTGCTGTCTGCTGCAGAGCACAAGCCCTTCATTCTCAGTGTAAAATGGAAAACATTTTCACATGGCTGCAGCTTGGTGTCAGGAGTTTGTTTGGTGGTTAAGTCTTTAAGGCTAAATAAGTAGTCTTTGTGTTGAAACAAACATCTACCAAAAGCAGTCTAATGATTTGAAAAAAAAATCACTTGCAGCACATAGCTTAAAGAATTGAGCAAATAAATATTTGAGTGATCTCAATTTCTGAAGACAGTGTGCTGCAGTGTGTTTCAAGTAGCCAGTCCAACATTGTATGTATGTCATCTTTGATTCGCATAGCGCACAATGATAGCCAGATAATTACAGTACAGAAGAGAATTGCATAGCACTAGCTGTATTCAAACAGATCATTTAGCCCATTGCTCGGTGGCACTATTTATGCTCCATGCAAGCCTCTTTCCACCATACCTCACCCGCCCTGCGTATCTTTGTGGAAATGCTGAATCTCTTACTAAGAAGGTTACAGCAGGGCACTTAGAAAATCTCAATGTAATCAGAAAGTATTAACACGGCGTTGTGAAAAGAAAATCATATTTGACTGATTTATTTGAGTTCTTTGGGGAAGTAACAAGCAGCATGGATTAAGGGGAACTTGTAGATGTGGTGTACGTGGACTTACAGAAGACATTTGACATGACTCCACACCATGAGTTACTACACAAAATATGAGCTCATGGTGGATGGGTCACACATTAGTATGGACAGAGAATTGGCTAACGAATGGAAAGTGAAGAGTGGATCCAAATGGGTAATCTTTCGGTTGGTAAGCCATTGTGAGCAGTGTGTCTCGGGTAAATGTTGGGACTCCAATTGTTTTAATGTTCGAAACCAATGACTCGGATGAAGTAACTGAGTGTTTGCCAAATCTGCTAACGACATGAAGGTGGGTTGGAAACTAAGTTGTGAAGAGGAGGTGAAGCATCTGCTTGTAAATATTGTAACAATGGAGATAGGTTAAACAAGTGGGCAGAAATCCACCTGTAACATATTGTCTGGCAAAGCGATAGATAATTACTGACTGGGTAGAACAGGTTCCTCAATTCCAATGCTGAATATGGCAAGGTATGTTAGAGCACAGCCTGTGATGGAGCAAGGTGACTCAGACTAACAAACACAGAAAATGTTGGAGATACTCAGCAGATCTGTCAGCATTTGTGGAGAGAGAAACTCAGTTCACATTTCAGTGAGGTTTAACTCTTCAGTTTTGAATTGCCAAACTAGGAAGGATCAGTAGCGGATAAGTGTTGGTGACAGTGTTTTTAAAAGACATTGTTTAATGCTTGAGTGTAGTACCTCGGAAAACCAGAATGCAGTGACTCTTTACAGGAGGAAAGGACACTCATTACTCTTGCATCCCAGGTAAAAACAATGACTGCAGATGCTGGAAACCAGATTCTGGATTAGTAGTGCTGGAAGAGCACAGCAGTTCAGGCAGCATCTGAGGAGCAGTAAAATCGACGTTTTGGGCAAAAGCCCTTCATCAGGAATAAAGGCAGAGAGTCTGAAGGGTGGAGAGATAAGCTAGAGGAGGATGGGTGTGGGGAGAAAGTAGCATAGAGCAGAATAGGTGAATGGGGGAGGGGATGAAGGTTAGGGGTTGGGACGAGGGTGGAGTGGATAGGTGGAAAAGAAGATAGGCAGGTAGGACAAGTCATGGGGACAGTGCTGAGCTGGAAGTTTGGAACTGGGGTGAGGTGGGGGAAGGGGAAATGAGGAAACTGTTAAAGTCCACATTGATGCCCTGGGATTGAAGTGTTCCAAGGTGGAAGATGAGGCATTCTTCCTACAGGCGTCTGGTGGTGAGGGACCGGCGGTGAAGGAGGCCCAGGACCTCCATGTCCTCGGCAGAGTGGGAGGGGGAGTTGAAATGTTGGGCCACGGGGCGGTGTGGTTGACTGGTGCGGGTGTCCTGGAGATGTTCCCTAAAGCGCTCTGCTAGGAGGCGTCCAGTCTCCCCAATGTAGAGGAGACCGCATCGGGAGCAACGGATACAATAAATGATATTTGTGGATGTGGCATGTAAAACTTTGATGGATGTGGAAGGCTCCTTTAGGGCCTTGGATGGAGGTGAGGGAGGAGGTGTGGGCGCAGGTTTTGTAATTCCTGCAGTGGCAGGGGAAGGTGCCAGGATGGGAGGGTGGGTTGTAGGGGGGGCGTGGACCTGACCAGGTAGTCACGGAAGGAACAGTCTTTGTGGAAGGCGGAAAGGGGTGGGGAGGGAAATATATCCCTGGTGGGGATCCTTTTGCAGGTGGCGGAAAACGTCGGCGGATGATTTGGTTTTTGTGAAGGTTTGTAGGGTGGAAGGTGAGCACCGGGGCGTTCTGTCCTTGTTATGGTTGGAGGGGTGGGGTCTGAGGGCAGAGGTGCAGAATGTGGACAAGATGGGTTGGAGGGTATCTTTAACCACATGGGAATGGAAATTGTGACCTCTAAAGAAGGAGGCCATTTGGTGTATTCTGTGGTGGAACTGGTCCTCCTGGGAGTAAAAAATGAGGTCTGCAGATGCTGGAGATCACAGCTGCAAATGTGTTGCTGGTCAAAGCACAGCAGGCCAGGCAGCATCTATTCCTGAGATGCTGCCTGGCCTGCTGTGCTTTGACCAGCAACACATTTGCAGCTGGTCCTCCTGGGAGCAGATACGGCAGAGGCGGAGGAATTGGGAATACGGGATGACATTTTTGCAAGAGGTAGGGTGGGAAGAGGTGTAATCCAGGTAGCTGTGGGAGACAGTGAGTTTATAAAAAATGTCAGTGTCAAGTCAGTTGTCATTAATGGAGATAGAGAGGTCCAGGAAGGGGAGGGAGGTGTTAGAGATGGTCCAGGTAAGTTTAAGGTCAGGGTGGAATGTGTTGGTGAAGTTGATGAATTGCTCAACCTCCTCGTGGGAGCACGAGATGGCGTCAATGCAGTCATCAATGTAGCGGAGGAAGAGGTGGGGAGTGGTGCCGCTCCACTCCACCCTCCTCCCTGACCTATCACCTTCATCCCCTCCCCCACTCACCTATTGTACTCTATGCTCCTTTCTCCCCGTCCCCACCCTCCTCTCACTTCTCTCTCCACCCTTCAGGCTCTCTGCCTTTATTCCTGATGAAGGGCTTTTGCCCAAAACGTCGATTTTACTGCTCCTCGGATGCTGCCTGAACTGCTGTGCTCTTCCAGCACCACTAATCCAGAACTCTTGCATCCCAGTTGTTCCTCACAGTATGGTGGTGAATATATGCCTTCATGATATAAAGGACAAAAGAGTTTTTCTTTGGATTGTTTCATTTTTATCAGACTGTGCACTGATGATGGACAAGAAGATAAGTAAGTGAATAACCTACAAATGGGCTTGACTATTCTGAAGCAAATAGACTCTTGCATTTATGTACTGTTGTCCATGACTGCTGGTTATCTCAACACACTTTATAGTTAATGAAATATTTTGTGCCACTGTTGTCATGGAGTAAACAATGCAACTAATGTACACATTAACTCCCACAAACATTGATCTGTCAATGAGCAGGTAATGTTTTTGTTTGTGATGTTAATTGAGTGATAGATAATTGGCCAGGACTCTGGTGATAATTTTTGTGCTCCTCTTCAGTGTAGTTTTATAGGTTGTTTTAGTCCAGCAGAGATGGCAGAAAGGTCTTTGCTCATTCAAAAGGTGAAGCCTCCTGTCGTGCAGCACTCTCTCAATATGGTGATTGCGAATCAACCTTGCTGTCCTCGAGTGTGTCTCAAATCTGTTTCTAAGGTGAGAGGAGTCACAACTGAGGCAGGGCTGACATTGATGGTCAAGTGGTGTGCTTGTGCACACCAGCTTTGTTAATCTCCAGTCTTCCTCTTCCTCAAAGCAAAGGATTGTATCCAAATCTGATGTGCTGTGTTGGCATTCCCAGTGCACCTTCTGAAAGATCCTTTGCAGTTGACAACAACTTTGCCAACGTTGAACTTTGTACTTCAAAGATTAATGTGCAACAGGCATGTACGTACAGGATTTAATGAGGCAGTTTCTGGCAATGCATGGTCCCTTTTTAAATGGATATTTTTAAGTAACTAGCAATATGGCTAACATGTACGTAAAGGATTTGAGTGTAATCCAATGATGCATGTACGCTGTCTATACCAATCTATATTAATCATTGGTGTGCCGGGATTTTTTTCATATTTAATGAATGAATTCCTGAGACATTAAGATAATAGGCAAACAAAATTAAATCTCGAGCCCTTTTATGTTTGAGCGGTTTTAAAACGTAATCAGACAATGCTGGTATCATAGTTCCCTGATCTTATCTGCAGCACGTCTATTTTTGTTTCTGTGAAACAGAATTCAATTGGATGCAGTGGTGCATGTTGCTATGGTGATGACTATGGGTTTGTGGTTTTGATATAGGCCAGTTATTGAACAAAATTATGCAATTGGAATAGCTTCATGATACTATTGTTGGGAGATGTGATCTCAAGACATTTTGGTTCTTCTTTGATTGTGAATGCCACAATTGTGACTGAACAAGTCAGATTCCAAATTTTGTCATATGGGTTTGCAAGATTTTTACTTGAATTTGTTAGGAATATGTCCAGCAACAATGACTGCTACAGCATTCACAGAAGAATACACTTATAAGTAGCGGATTTTTCAGGACTTGTGTAATAACATCTACTTCATAACAGGGACCCACCCTGCACCTTCCACATGAGGGTATTGGGGGCCCTGTGTTATTTGGTTGTGTGCAGTAAGTCGGTGCCAGGTGTACCTGTGTAATCTAGTTTAAGACTTGCAGTGATCAGATGCAGAACCGCATTATTGTGTAGACTGCGCATGTAGTCATTTAACATGTCGTCATGTGCGGGGAAAAGATTGGCCAGTCATCTCCCATACAGTGAGGTCCAGATTTCAGATGAGCCTTTGGAATGGTAAATTCTGCCTTAGGGAAGAGTAAAGGAAGGAATCAGCAGTTAATATTTATACAAGAATAATGTGAATAAACTTGCCATTTCCTTCTGTGCTAGAATAGCTATCTTGCATTGTTCTCTGTTCTTCAAACAAATCCCAACAGTGTGTCTCAGCTTCTCTGATTAGATAATCCAGCATGCACACACAGCTCGCAGCTGTCCACACTTACTCCTTGATTCATCACAGCAACGGAATGCTGCATTTCTCCCAAATTTCCCTCATGCTCCTTAATTAAGACACAAACGAGGAAGAGTGGTCTTGTAACCAGGTCTGTCTTATGGTGCTTAAGCTTAGTCCATGTGCTGCCTGCATTAAAATATTGGTTCAACCAAAGAACTGCGGAAGCTGGAAATCAGAAACAAAAACAGAAGTTGCTGGAAAAACTCAGCATGTCTGGCAGCATCTGTGTTCTGCAGAAGGGTCACTGGACCCGAAATTTTAATTGTGTTTGCTGTCCACAGATACTGCCATTCCTGCTGAATTTTTCAAGCAATTTCTGTTTTTAAAATATTAGCTACTTGGGAACTTCATCATTGTGTTATGGTACATTTGTGAAGGGCTGAATGGAGCAGTCAAACCTTTGTAAACTCCGATTCCTGCTTCATTTTTTTTTTAAAAATTGTGTTCTTCTAATATGTTGCTCATAACAAGCAACCATAGCCTGTTTGGCTTACAATTTAAATATAAATTCTTTATTTCCAGCTACACTGTGACAGTCAGAACATGTTTTTTAATCAGTTTGGCTCTAATTTCAAAATTACTGTCTTTGATATACTGCAGTGGAAAGGGTTATAAGTTTAAGTGAAATCTACTTTCGATGAGTTAAGATTTCAATTCATAGAAACTTTTTCATAGGAATTATAGAATCTGTACAAAGTAGAAGCAGGTCGTTCAGCCCATTGAGTCAATGATGACCCTTTGAAGAGCATCTCCACCAGAACCATCCCCCTCCCTAATCCCTGAAACCCTGCACGCCATGGGCAATTTACCACGGCCAATCCACCTAACATGGGGGCAATGCATAAACTCCACTATAGACAATCCACTGAGGATGGAATCGAACTTGGGTCCCTGGTACTGTGAGACAGCAGTGCTAACCACTGAGCCACCATGCTGCCACACAGCCATCAGCATTGATTGCTCTTTTATCTTCTTTGACCATTGTTTGTCCGTGTTGGCAGATAAGTCAGTATTGGGCTTGAATCACAACAAAATGTAATCTGATCTTTCTGGAGTAGTTAAATAAGCTTTCTGTATTAGAAGACATTTAATGGAATGATTTGGAAAATGCAAATATTTCTGACTCCTTTGAGTGCCCAAGGATTATTGGTGAATTATATATTGACAAAAGAAGAGAGAGCTGAAAATGTGTGGCTGGAAAAGCGCAGCAGGTCAGGCAGCATCCAAGGACCAGGAGAGTCGACGTTTTGGGCATGAGCCCTTCCTGAAGAAGGGCTCTGATCTCCAGCATCTGCAGTCCTCACTTTCTCCTAAAAGAAGAGAGAACAAAGGATTAGTCTGAAGAAACAAACAACAGGAGTTGGCCATTCAGCCCCTTGTACCTGCTCTCCCATTCAATAATATCATGACTGACCATATTGTAACCTCAAATCTGCATTCCCACCAAACCCTGATACTTTTCAACTCCTTACTAAACAAGAATGTATCTACCTCTTCCCTTAAAAGTAGTCAAAAACTCTGCTCTCTCTACCTTTTTTTAGGAAGAGAGTTCCAAAGACTCCCAAACATTTGAGAGAAAAAAAATTGCCTGATGTGTTTTAAATGGGTGACCCCTGATTTTTAAGTAGCGGCCCTGGTTTAGATTTTCCCACCAAAGGAATCACCCTTTCTACATCCGGCCAGTCAAGATTCCTCAGGATCTTGCGTGTTTCAGTCAAGTCAACTTTTACTCTCCTGAAGTCCAGCAGGTAGAGCCCAAATATGTCCAATCTTTTCTCATTCACACATTCATTTCCTCAAACATTGTTCCAGTTGTTAGTACTCCAGTATAGTACTCCAGACGTGGTCTCATCAGTGATCTGTATTACTGAAGCATAGGGTCCTAACTTCTGTTGATACTTACTTTAAAAAAACAACTACTAAGAGTTTTTATTACACACCACTGGAGCAGGTGGGACTTGAACCCAGGTCTCCTGGTCCAGAAGTAGGGACACTACCACAAGAACTAAGAACATAAGAAGCAGGAGAGGGAGTAGGCAATTTAGCCCCTCAAACCTACCCTGTCATTCAATATGATTATATCTATATCATCTTTGTCTCACCTTCACTTTCTTGCTCACTCCCCATAACCCTTCAACCTGTTACTAATTAAGCATTTATCTCTCACCTTCTCAAAGTTGCTTAACATCCCAGCATCCACTACATTCTGGGACAGTGAGTTCCACAGATTCATGACTCTTTGAGAGAAGTGATTTCTCCTCATCTGTTTTAAATCTCCTAACCTTTACCCTAAAACTCTGACATCTTGTTCCATGGTGCCTCACAAGAGGAAACATCCTCTCTGTGTGGAACTTGTCTATCCCCTTAGCATTGTAGAAATCTTAATAAGATTTCCTCTCATTCTTCTAAATTCAGGAGAATCTAGGCCTAAACTGCTCAATTTCTCTTCACGAGATAAAACCCTTCTGGAATCAATCTAGTGAGTCACCTTTTGAGCTGCCCCCTCAAATAAAGGGACCAAACTACGTGAAGTACTCAAGGTGTGGCTTCACTTCTACTTTGTACAGTTGCAGCAACACTTCCCAACTATTCCTTAAGCAAAAATTCCATCTCTTTTCCATATTACCTGTTGTAAATGCTTACTGGCTTTCGGTGCTTCATACATGACGACAAGAGCCACCTATTTTTATTTTCAGTTCCTCTCATGATGGCAAAGATTAGTATAGTCCTGGGGCAGGCCCTTTGGCCCATCAAGCCTGCGACAACACACAATGCCTTTACAAGCTAAAAACTTTTTACCTCCATGTGGTCTGTCTCTCTCTATTCCCTGCCTTTTCATGTATCTGCCAAGATGCCTCTTAAATGTTGCAGTTGTATCTTTCTCTTCCACTAGCTCCTCTGGCAGCACATTCCAGGCACTTGCCACCTTCTGTGGGGAAAAGAAAATCTGTCTGTCTCATTTGTTTTTAAACTTTCCCCTTTCAGCTTAAAACCATGTCCCCTAGTAATTGACGTTTCTACATTTCTTTTTCTAACAGGGAACAAAACACTGAATATCTATTCTATTCATGCCCCTCATAATTTTGTGAAGTTCTATCAGGTCGCCTTTCATTCTTTGACGTACAAGTGAAAACCAAGTTTGTCCAATTTCTCTTTGGAACTAATACTCTTCAACCAGGCAACATCCTGGTAAACCGTTTCTGTAACCTCACCAAAGCCTCTACATCCTTCTGCTAAGTAGCGACCAGACCTATACACAATATTCCAAATGTGGCCTAACTAAAGTACTATACAACTGCAA
The DNA here is from genome assembly GCF_020745735.1 of Hemiscyllium ocellatum. Taxonomy (NCBI): domain Eukaryota; kingdom Metazoa; phylum Chordata; class Chondrichthyes; order Orectolobiformes; family Hemiscylliidae; genus Hemiscyllium; species Hemiscyllium ocellatum. Next base: position 106,623,458 of record NC_083405.1, read on the forward strand.
CATAACTAACCAACTTTTATACTCTATGCCCTGACTGATGAAGATCAGTCTCTAGTCAGAAAAGTACCCTTCCACTGCTACTGCCTGTCTTCTTTGATGAAGCCAATTCTGTATCTATCTTGCTCATTCCTGAAGAAGGGCTCATGCCCGAAATGTCGACTTTTCTGCTCCTTGGATGCTGCCTGACCTGCTGGGCTTTTCTAGCAACACATTTTCAGCTATGTATCTTACCAGCTTACTGTGGATCCCATGTGACTTCACCATTTGTATCAGCCTGCCAAAAGGGCCCTTGTCAAAGGTCTTGCTAAAGGCCAGATAGACGACATCCATTGCCCTACCCTCATCAATCATCTTAGAGCCAGTGTATCAACTGTCTTAGTTGCCAGTTGTTTTCAGACCTTGTGATGAAGACCATCAGAACCTAGGTAATTAGCAGCCCCCAGTTCCCACAACCGAAAGCTCCTGGACATTGAACTGTGTAATGCCAAATTTTAACTGGTTGCCTGTCCTTGGATGAGAGTTTTGATAAATGCTGCTTGCATCCTGACATACCAGTTATTCTGGGTGAATGTTGCTGTACATTTGTGGGACCAAACGCCTGGAGAGGTGTGCATATGCATGTGTGTGTGGAGAGGGATCCAATCACTGCTGGGAAGGCCAAATATTTCCCTGGGGGGCTACTTGAGTGCTCCTGTGCCTCAGTGAATATAAAACTTCACATCCAGTAATTGTTGGGGAATAAAATTGCTGTGCTTCATCAATATTTGAAAATTAGTTCAATTATCGTGACTGAAGTGACTTAATTTTTCTTTTACCTGTCTTTGTATATGACCATATAAGCATATGTAATTGCTTAATTAACTGAAGTCATCTTGGCGGACTATGTCCGCTTCTGTGTTGGAAAAATGGCAGCCATTCTGCACCATTATGGGAAGGCAATGGCCAAGTGGAATCCCGTGACCTGGGTCATGTGCTGGAGATCTGGGTTCGATCCAGGTGGTGGAATTTGATTTCAATACAAATCTGGAATGGAAAGTCAACAATGTCCATGAAACCCATTGTGAATTATCAGGAAAATCTCACCTAGTTCACATGTCCTTGCGGGAAGGAAATTGCCATCTTACCCGGTCTGACCTACATGTGACTCCAGGCCCACAGCAATGTTGCCTCTGAGCTACCCTCTGGGTAATTAGAGATGGGCAATAAATGCTGGCCTAGCATTCCTGTGAGTAAATGTTTTAAAAATGTTCTGTTCCAGTCATATGAGTGTGGTGGATGACCAGTCTACTTCTGCTGTCATATTGGAGGGGAACACAGGCAGTACTGTATATGGTGACAACTTGCTGCTTTTCAATTAATGCTGAGTTTGAAACAAACTTTGCACAGCATGCTGGCTGAACCTTGATTGACCCCTCAAGTGGCACCCCAGCCATGCAGCTCCTCTCCACTGCACTGGAGCCTCCAACTCAAATTACCAGTCTATTCCAAATACAGAGCCAACAGTGAATGCACTGTGGAAATGCTTCAAACCAAGTGGAATCTGTAACCTTGTGTGTAAGTGATTCAGAGTGGGACATGAAAAGAGGAATATCAAGAAGTCAATGTTTACCTGAGAAATGATGCTAGTTTCTTTTTGATCTGATGCACAAGGCACATAACATTTCTAAACTTAGACTAGAAGACTGACATGCAGTGAAAAGTGCAAGCTAACCCCAAGTTGGATCATCTCAGATCAAGCACTAGAAATAACCGTTAGTTGAGATTTAAGAATGAAAGTCTAACATTGAATCTCAAGGCCATTGACCTATATTGAGTGATCTTGAATTTCACTAATCACTTTGTAATAATGTTTTTCAGGGGAGCTGAAGGTTTCCTGTAAGTCTCAGCAATATGTTTCTGGAATTTTACAAAAGTTAATATTTATATTGTTGAATGTGGACTGTAGCAAGTCATACCGAGATGTGATTAGTTTGAAAGCATAGTTTTGTATTCTCGAAAGGTAATTAGTTTTGAACAGAAACTTTGCAGTGATTGCAGGAGGGGAGTGAGCTTTCAGACTGGCTGAAAGGAACCTGCACACGGTGGCACTAGTGAGAGCAGATGGACAGGTACCAAAACATGGTTTTGGCTTCAGTCGATGTCTCTCCTGCTGCCCCTTCCATCCCTCAACAGTACAGTTTTTACAAATGAACTGAAGCTGAAAGCAGACTGCCATGGAATAGAAAACGGTAGACCAGAGAAGAAGGTTTACTACCCAAAAAAACTTGAAAATAATGAATGGAATCAATGGTTTGGATGATTGCAGTACAAAGCTGAAACTGATGTACCAGAGAACTTAACTGGAAGGGTAACTTTCTGCACTTAAAACAGCCTTTCCCCAACATACTCAAACTAAACATCAGTCCCTTGTTTGAGAATAATGACCTCATATGCATGGAAATCTGTTCTCAAACTGCAGCGTGTCAGAGGAAAAGCTTTTACTTGTAACTTGTGCCACATGGCAAAGTTAATAAATCTTCTTGCAAGAATTCTGCTGTCTGGCAGGGAGGCAGAGGTGAGAAAACAGCTTGTGAAGATTATAATGCCAACCCTCTTGCTATTGCTGCACCTTTCTTGGTACCCAATGTTTTGTGCTGATCTGCTATTATTTTCTGGCTCTTTATTTTCATCATTTAAATAGTTTCAAATATTGTAAGAGCATAGGAACTCTGAGTAGGAGTAGGCAGTTCAGCCCCTCTAGCCTGTTGCTTTAAAAATCATGCTCTTCCTGTAATTTCAAAGTCATCACCAGGCTCATACTTATTGCTGATGCGTGGTTCATTGGCCATGTAAAATAGTATTAAGAGTTGATCACATGATGTGCGAATAGAATAGTTGGGGGGAGGGGGTGGGGGGAGGAGGATGAAGGACATTGGTGACTCAGTTTGGTTTTTTACAACAACCCAGTAGCTCTGCTTTGATCCTCATGGAACCATGCCACAAATTATCAGACTTGTTGAATTCTTGATCTTTAGATTACTTATGCTGTACCATAAATCCAAAAGATTCCCTTAGGCCAATAGTAAGTTTTACATGACTGACTGCAGCAATCATTAATCAGATCTTTAGGCAGGTTTGCTATTCAGCTAGATGTTTGATATTTTTTCTGTGAAGTGCTTCTTATTATTAATATTATTTTTCCAAACAACCTGGGTGTTTGAACAAGCAGGATTGGATGCATGTATTGCCCTCATTGCTTTGGAACCTTCTAAATAGTTGTTTATACAGCTGAGTGACTTATTGGGCCTGTTCAGAGGACATTAAAGGACACCACCAGCATGGTTACATATAGGCATCCAGTGATGGGAGTGGGGATGGGGGGAAGCTTTTGCTGATGCACATTACTGAACCAATTAAAGTTTTAATAACAAGTTACAAACATACACATAAATTTCTTGTATGTAGCAGGTTTTCAGTTTATTTAGTATCACAATTTGCCATGGTGAGACTGAAGCTCTTGGTTTATGGCCCTGTGCCGTAGTGATGACATTACTGTCCTTCTGGAATGAGAGACTTATTTAACTCTTTGAGTCAGATACAGGTTTATCCCTTTTTTATGATTTTACAATTAATGGGAAATCTCACAACTCGGGTTTGTTTGAATTTGACAGATCTGCTCAAAGAGGCCAGCAGCTGAATGGCTGATGCATTTAACAAATAGTTTGACTGATTTTTTTTTAAAAAATTGGCTAAATTTGGTAATAGAGACAAAAAAACCTGCTGATGCTGGAATCCAAAGTCGACAGGCAGGAAGCTAGAAGAACACAGCGGAAGGTGGAGAGAAGTTGATGTTTCGGGTTGACTTCTCCAACTCCTGATCCTGGCTGGCTGTGTTCTTCCAGCCTCCTGCCTGTCTATTTCAAATTGGTAACCAGCAGGCATATGCATTGTGGTGTTCAAAGATTTGTGTCTGTAGAGGTAGTCCTGTAAATGGCAAATGCTTTGGGATCCCATATAATTATTGATATTTACTAAGATGTCATGTACTAACTTTGAAAGTTGGTGAGAAACAGAAAGACTTTCATATACACAGTCCTTGATTTCATGACCTCAGAATGACACAAAGCACTTTATGACCATGCAAGTACATTTGAGGTCGAGTTGCTGATGTTATACAGGAAATGCAGTGCAGCTAATTCCCGCACAAAAACAATGTAGGATTGAGCTGCTCTCCTTCTTAGTGATGTTGATATGTTGACCAGGATAGAGTCATAGAGATGTACAGCATGGAAACAGACTCTTCGGTCCAACCCGTCCTTGCCAACCAGATATCCCAACCCAATCTAGTCCCACCTGCCAGCACCCGGCCCCTACCCCACCAAACCCTTCCTATTCATATATCCATCCAAATGCTTCTTAAGTATTGCAATTGTACCAGCCTCCACCATGTCCTCTGGCAACTTATTCCATACACATACCACCCTCTGCATGAAAAAGTTGCCCCGTAGGTCTCTTTTATATCTTTCCCCTCTCATCCTAAACCTATGTCCTCTAGTTTTGGAATCCCCAGCCCAAGGGAAAAGACTTTGCCTATTTACCCTATCCATGCCCCTCATGATTTTGTAAACCTCTATAAGGTTACCCCTCAGCCTCCGACGCTCCAGGGAAAACAGCTCCAGCCTGTTCAGCATCTCTCTATAGCTCAAATCCTCCACCCCGGCATCATCCTTGTAAATCTTTTCTGAACCTTTTCAAGTTTCACAACATCCTCCCGATAGAAAGGAGACCAGAATTGCACACAATATTCCAACAGTGGTCTGACCAATGTCCAGTACAGCCGCAACATGACCTTCCAACTCCTGTACTCAACACTCTGACCAATAAAGGAAAGCATACTACATGCCTTCTTCACTATCCTATCTACTTGTGACTTCACTTTCAAGGAGCTATGAACATGAAATCCAAGGTCTGTTTGTTCAGTAACACTCCCTAGGGCCTTACCATTATGTGTATAAGTCCTGCTAAGATTTGCTTTCCTAAAATGCAGCACCTCGCATTTATTGGAATTAAACTCCATTTGCCACTTCTCAGCCCATTGGCCCATCTGGTCCAGATCCTGTTGTAATCTGAGGTAACCCTCTTTGCTGTCCACTACACCTCCAATTTTGGTGTCATCTGCAAGCTTACTAACTGTACCTCTTATGCTAGCATCCAAATCATTTATGTAAATGACAAAAAGTAGAGGACCCAGCACCGATCCTTGTGGCACTCCACTGGTCACAGGCCTCCAGTCTGAAAAACAACCCTCCACCACCACCCTCTGTCTTCTACCTTTTGAGCGAGTTCTGTATCCAAATGGCTAGTTCTCCCTGTATTCCATGAGATCTAACCTTGCTCATCAATCTCCCATGGGCAACCTTGTCGAACGCCTTCCTAAAGTCCATTTAGATTACATCTGCCGCTGTGCCCTCGTCAATCCTCTTTGTTACTTCTTCAAAAAACTCAATCAAGTTTGTGAGACATGTTTTCCCACGCACAAAGCCATGTTGACTATTCATAATCAGTCCTTGCCTTTCCAAATACATATACATCCTGTCCCTCAGGATTCCCTCCAACAAAATGCCCACCACTGAGGTCAGGCTCGCCGGTCTATAGTTCCCTGGCTTGTCCTTACCACTCTTCTTAAACAGTGGCACCAAGTTTGCCAACCTCCAGTCTTCCGGCACCTCACCTGTGACTATCGATGACACAACTATCTCAGCAAGAGGCCCAGCAATCACTTCTCTAGCTTCCCACAGAGTTCTAGGGTATACTTGATCAGGTCCTGGGGACTTATCCACCTTTACCCATTTCAGGACATCCAGCACTTTCTCCTCTGTAATATGGACATTTTGCAAGATGTCACCATCTATTTCCCTACAGTCTATATCTTTCTTATCCTTGACACCAGGGTTCACTTCCCCAGCTCCTCCTTTTGAAGCCGTATCTTTTCTGAACGCATAAAAAAAGCAGAGAGGCCTTGCTTTAAAATCAAATCTGGAAAAGGCACTTCTGACAATGCAGCACTCCCTCACCACTGTACCGGAACAGCAGCCGAGAATTTTTGTGTTCACCTCTCTAGTGTGTGACTAGAACCTCTAACTTCTGATTCAGAGGGGAGTGCGCTTCCAGCTAAGTCCCAGCTAGCACTACCCAAACAAAGCTTTATTTTCCAGTCCCCAAAAGGAAAAGAGTGCAATCATTACAGGAAAGAAATAATGACCTACAGCATGGGAACAAAGTGCTTGTAAATTAACAAGGATGGAAAACTATTCAGAAATCTGGTTACCTTGGGGATTTCAGTTTGAAAACCACTTGCATGTGCCAAGGTAAACTGGTCAGCAATGATGCAAGCAGTGAGTGAGATTGATGGAATGACCTTTTTGCAACCTTTTGTTTAGTTCAGTGCTGTAAATTTAAAAACTAATGATGTAAAACGCATGAGCTGCAGCAGATGCAAGTGGAAGTGTTTTCCTCAATCAAAGTTCTATCCCCAGGTGTAACTTTTGCTATGAAATACTGGCAAAACCTATTTATCACAATCGGCACTGAAATATCCGACACAATAAATCAAGCAAGCCAATTTAACTAACTAGCAGTAATCCATTTGTTGACCTTTGAAGCTGTATTTCCATTGGAAAGATTTCTTGAGCAGCTTGGGGTAGGCAATAAATGGAAGTCCACTTCCTGTGAATGAGTAATTTTTTAAAAAAACTTGCTGAAGAGAAAAGCCATTCTGCAAGTTTTTTTTTACATGCATCAGCAGGAAATTGCTAGTGAATTTGGGTTGAAGATGTTACTTCCTCAATTGCTGTACCTACCTCCCAAGGTCACAGAAAGAACCTGAGGTGGTGACCTGAACTCGATTGAAAGCGATTGATTGCTAAGCCCTGATTTTAATAAAAGGACAAGCTCATGGATAGATTGCTGAGCAAGCTGTCTTCAAGTAAATTCACGAAATTGAAATGTGCATGTGCATGTGTGTGGAGGAAATAGAATTCAGGAAAGGTATGGAAAGTCCTCATCACTGATGTAGTGACCAGATCAAACTCCATTTTACTGCTTGGAGTTCAGGGATTTGAATGTGTTTCTCCCCCTGTTTTTCAATGAAAATCATATACCACTGACGTTGCCTACTAGGCAATAGTAAAATCCTCCCCTGGTGGAAGAAATAATGCTGCCATGTGTGTCTCTCCTCTTGGCCGTGAATAAAATATAACTCTGATCCAATAACCACCGTGGGAAGGTTGTTAGACAACCATGGCCTCTTTGACTCCCCGCCCTCAGACATTAGTGTCTGTCTACTGCGTGTTCAAAGCAAAAAGTTATCAATTTTCACGTTGCCAATGTCTGAACTATTCATCCGTGAAGTACATTCATGAAAGAGAATGGACTAGGAGTGATTGTTTGTTTCAGTCCTGAAAACTGCATTGTGTGCAAATGTGCAGTTTCAGTACTAAAAATTAACTGAGGATGAACAAGAAATGGATTACTGTACTATGCTTTTTCTGTGAATCACTGGCTTAAAAAATGCCTGGAGAGTTGCTATGTTTGAAAGAAAATGCTTTGGACTGCAGATTTGACATTGGTGTGATTGTTAATGTTGCCAATGCTTTGTCTTAAAACAAAATTGCATGTCCAAAATGCCAGACTTAGAGTGTAGCTGGAGCCTTTGGATGTATTAAAAGCAGAGGCTGGAATGAGGCCAATATTGAAATACTGATATTGTGCTGGTGGCATGATATACAGGTGAGTGCAACTTGGTTGCTGTATCTCCTCCATAACAGTAGTGATTATACTGCAAAGATACTTGACTAGTTGTAAAGTGCTTGGAGCCATTCTGAATTTCTGGAAAGAACTTTTTTTTAACTTAAGTGCATGTACTTATGCATTTATTTTGGAAAATATTTAATGGACTTCAAACAAAAAGAAGAGTACAGCTGAAGGTCATAGGTTGGGGTCAATTGGTAAATATGTGGAGCAGCAGTAGAGGTATTCAAGGAGAAAAAGACATAGATAGCTATGAAATGCAATCAAGAAACTTGTAGACTGATGCAGCAATGCAAATTTTAATAAATTGACTCATGGGATGTGGGCATCGATGGCCGGGCCACATTTTATTGCTCATCCTTGATTGTCCTTGAGAAGGTGGTTGTGAGCTACCTTCTTAAACCACTACAGTCCATGAGCTTTAAGTAGACCCACAATGCTGTTAGAAAAGGAGTTTCAAGATTTTAACCCAATGGCACTGAAGGAATGATGATATATTTCCAAGTCAAGATGCTGAGTGGCTTGGAGGGGATCTTGCTTGTGCTGGTGTTCCCATGTGTTTGCTGACCTGGTCTTTCTCGGTGGTTGTGGGTTTCAAAGGTGCTTTCTAATGAGACTTGGTAAGTTTCTGCAGTAGTTTGTACACACTGCTGCTACTGAGCATTGATGGTGAAGGATGCGGATGTGGTGTCACTCAAATTGACTGCTTTGACCTGGATGGTGTCAAGCTGCTTGAGCATATTTGGAGTTCCAGGCAAGAGAGGAATGTTCCATCACACTCTTCATTAGAGCCTTTGTGGAGAATAGGCTTTGGGAATAAGGAGCTGAGTTACTTGCGACAAGATTCCTAGCCTCTGACCAGCTGTTGTAACCATTGCATTTGAATGGCAGTCTAGTTGGGTTTCTGATAGCTAGTAACCCCCACGATGTTGATAGTCGGGGATTCAGTGATAGGGGATGTCAGGTGGCAATGGTTAGTTTGGAGATGGTCAATGCCTGGCATTTGCTGTGGCAAATGTTACTTGTCGCTTTTCTGGACATTAGCCTGTTCCTACTGTATTTGGACATGAAATGTTTCAGTTTGGTTGAAATTTGACTTTCCCTTGCAGCAATAGGTCAGGTTCATCAACACTGCATGTTAGTAATGACTACTGTCCACCCTTGATGTTTTTTAATTCACTTGTGGAGATATGGGCATTGTTGGTTGGATTAGCATTTGATTCAGGATAATATCTTGCACTGAGGATACCTAGCCGCAATGGAAAGGCATTAAGTTACTGCGAGATGATGAGTTTTCAGTTTCCATGAATCCACGCTACTCTTTATTTTCTACGCTGATCTGTTTTTGCAGCCACCTGGGAAAGTGCTGTTACTAACTATGACCAGAAATTGATTTAAAGTTTATATAAAGCCCATTCCAATCAGGAGCAGAAGTATCTTTTATAGCTATGGACATGAGACAGAAAGGGCTTTTCCAGCACCAAGTAACACAAATGTCTTTTTTGTAAGCAGCTACCAGTTCATGTAATGTAATCGGAGTGAGAAATTACTGCACATTTACACATGTATTTGAAATAATGGCAGCCTTTAGCTCAGAATGTCTCTTTCCCACCCCCCCCAAAACACACACACACACACACACACACACACACACACACACACACACACACACACACACACACACAAAAACTCTCCTTATCCACCAGTTAAAGCCATGTCAGATCTCCTATTCCCCCATGACTTATTTCTGCTGGTAATCAACTTGGAACCAATGATTGATGGAATTTGCAGAGGCTGATAAATTCTGAGAAATGAAAAGCTTTACTTGGTATCGCTCATGGTTCAATTAGTAAGACTCTTCCCTCAGAGTTGGAAGGTTGTGGGTTCAAATCCTAGAGAATGATTAGAGCAGGAAAAAAAAGCTGACACTCCACTGCAGTATTATGGGAGTGCTGTACTATTGATGTGTTATTTTACTGACAAAATGTTAAACTTAAACCCCCATCTTACCCCTCAGATGGCTTAATAAATCCCTTAGCGCTATTTAAAAGAAAAGCAGGGGAGTAGTGCTGGTGTCTTGACCAATATTCACCTCTGAATCAGCATCATCTGGTCATTGTCCCATGTTTTCATGAGCTTGTGGTTTGTCATTTGGCCTGCTACATCTTCTGTGTTAAAAGTGATGGTTCTCCAAAGGTAGTTTTTTGGCTGTAAAATGCTGTGAGGTATCTGTGGTTATTAAAGTCACTACACAGATGCAAATCTGTTTCTCTTTCCTTTTTTTAAAAAAATGTAGGCCCCTAAACAGCAAGATGTCATGCTTTCCTGCACATGATCAATGTTGTTTCCTACATCCTGTCAGATTTGTCATCTGCATGTATGCAAAGGGTGAAATATCATGTTGCACACATGAAGTCTGCTTTTTATCAGCTGGTTTTCTTAGTCATTTGGTGCCTGCAAGAATAAAAGATACTCACGTTCTTTTAAAATGTAGTTTTAGAGTTTAATGGTTGAATGTCTCTTTGGGTAGTCTGTCAAGTGGATTCTTTTGGAGGCTGTTTACTCCAGGAGAGGCCTGTTTGCTTCAAACTTTGGATGTTGGATATTTTTTGTTTTGTGTGGATAGTCCGTGTTTCAGGCTTAGTGTCAACTTTTATACACTTGTTAAAGAAAATTGTTGCCATAATTCATTGCACACATAATCTTAGACTTGACTCCACGTCAAACTGCTTTGCTGGGAGGACATTTAAGTACTTACTATATCGTTCAATCATTTTGCATTTTATGGGATTTATAGGACAGGAATGGCCATTCAATCCACGTAGTCTGTGCTGATCGTTATACCCCATACAAAACGTCTCCTGTTTTACTTGCTCATCTCCATCTTTCAGCATTTCGTTTGATGCCCTTTTCTCTCTGCACTCATCTAATTTTATTTTGGAAGGATCAAGACCATTTGCCCTAATCACTTCCGTGGAAGCATGACCCATATTGTGACTGCTTCTGAGTAAATGTCCCTTTCTTTCCCAAATGGATTTATTAGTTCAGGAAGAGTGCTTCAAATTTGGTTACGCAAAAACTGGATATTTACATAAACTTTCGTGGATCAATTATAATCGAGTGAAATAAAAAAGATTTACTTGGACATCTCAGTCCGGCCCTGTATTAGTACTGTCTGGCCCCACACGAGTTATTAGCTTCCCACACTGCTGTATGCTGTGCTTCAAGTGACCCTTGTCCACACCTGACCCATCTTGACCTGAACTGCCTATGACGTGGCCCACTCGGTTGCCCAACTTTGATCCAGAGAGACCTAGATCTAAGGCACTGTGCCTGTAGCTATTTCAGATTTATGGCCCCAAGTTTTGGATTCCATCCCAAGTGAAAACGTTTACTCCAAATTTAACCTGTCCAGTCCATTCAGAATTTCAGCCCATAAGGTTCCCTTTAAGCCATCTTTTTTCCAAAAATAAAGATCATCACTCATTCCTATGAGGTTGTAATGCCATTGTTCTGGTACAATCTTTTGTAAAGCTTCTTTGCACTTTCTTCAATCTTTATATATTGTTTTTAGTATGGAGACCACAAAACTGCACAAATACTTAAAGTGCAGCCTTTCCGGAGCTTTTATAAATTTATCAAAACTTTGCCACATTGAATTTTGTTTGTGGACTGCCTTTCTAACTGAGGAATAGTTAATAGCATTAATATTCTGTTTTGAGGAATAGTTTGTATTGAAACTTAATGATGCATTGGTTATGTTGTATTCTTGCTAATGCACGTATGATTATCAAGAATGTAAGCTTCTAATTGAAACTGGAAGTTGTTATTACCAAATGCCCACCTTAATATTTTAAGCCCAGCAACTTTGAGCATATCAGTTAATTCCAGCTCCCTCCTCACGAAACATCTATTTGTGCAGATGTTACTAGTCACCACCTCACCTCTCACAGTGATGAAAATTCTTAAAGTGAAATACTGCAGTTATAGGAAATTTTAAATAGAATCAGAAAATGTGAGATAGTCAGGAAACCTGGCAACATTTATAGGGGGAGAAATAGTACGTTTCCTGTTTTTGACCTGCCGTCAGAATGTAGCCTTTGGATCCTGGGCCTTCATCAGTTCCAATTCCAAGGCTGATATTTCATGACAAGGAACATCAATTACACTACAAGTGTTCCCGATTTATGCACATCCAAATTGCGAATGCCAATCCCATACAGATATCCGATGTATGAATATTTCCTGTACTTATGAACTGTAGCTTTGCATTGTCCTGCATTTGGTTTTGACTTGTGTACAAATTGACTTGGAGACTCTGAACCCCTTTGTAACCTGGGAAATGTTTGTATTTTTGCTCATATTACCTTGAAATATTAAAAATCCTACTCTGCATTCTACTTGATAGTGATACCATCTACATTCTGTTTTGATAGTCATTAGCCATCAGTGTCTTTTGGAAAATGCAGTGCCACTTTTAACTGCCCCTTCATTTGTAAGTGAAGACAATGTGAGAAGTTAGGAACTGTTTGATCCTTTGTTATAAAGCAACAGCCTGACCATTTTCATTGCCTTTTGCTGCTCTCAGTGTAATCATTAGATTTTTTTGAATAATTGCTGCCCACCTCACAACCTGTTGAAACAATGTGCCAAAATACAGTTACTAGACTTGTGAAATGATTAGATTTCTATGTAGTGAGAGAATAATTGAGAATTCCATTCTTACTCCATTGGAACTGATAAAGGCTCAAGATCCAGAGGTTACATTGTGATGGCAGGTCAAAAATCGAGAATGCATTTGAAATTTTTATTTGTGTTGATACAATTCCACTTAATCTTTGTATCGTTTGTAAAATTGTCATAGGTGGTTTAAACATTTGTTAAAAGATTCTTTGGTTTCTCCAGCAAGGAATTTGCAAAATTTATATTAATTCTCACTGTCTCATGATGGCTATGAAACACAAATATCTTTGTGGGGTTTTGGTTAAGACAGTGGGGTTGAATTTACGGGGCTCACTGAAGCACAATAGAAGTTGGAAGTGGAGTGAAATATCTGGAAGGAACATGGAGGTTGGAGGAACCTTTGCATTCCTGTTGCGCTGGCATTTAGCAAGAACAACCTTCCTGCCCAGGGGCAAATGGTACCACTTGCAGCCTGTGCTATGTGGAAAGCTCTGTTAAACTCGGGAAGCCTCCCTGCATGTTTGAGGTGTCAGGATTGCACATTCTGTGATCCGTGATCATGGCTACATCTGTGCTAATGACCCAATGCCTTCAGCAACCATGCAGCCAGGTTCCTCCTCAGCAAGACCTGCCTGACTGGCCTCAGGGATGCCTGACACCTATTCATTTGCTTGTCTTTCTACGAGCCTCTCAGCAAGGTGTAGTTTGAGCAGTAGCCACTATTCCTGGTAGTGCTGCTGGGACTAAAGAGCTGCCAGCCCTCATTTTGGTCAACCCATTAGCTGAGAGAAAGCGCAAAGAAATTGGCCGGGCCTGCTCCCAAATAGCTGAGTTGGGGCCCAGCTTTTCAGCCCAGGGTCAGTCCAATTGCCTGATGACCAGATCCAACCTAGCATGTATATCTGCCCTACTTTATGCTGCACTTTTTATTCATTCACAGGACGTGGGCGTTGCTAGCTAGGCCAGCATTTAATGCCCATTCTCTAATTATCTAGAAGGCAGTTAAGAATCAGCCACATTGCTGTGGGTCTGGAGTCAAGTGTAAATCAGAAGAAGAAAGGACATGAGTGAATCAGATGGGACTTTTCCAACATTCAACTAAGGGTACAGGGTCATCAATAGACAATTAATTCCAGACTTCTACTGAAACCAAATCCCATCAGCTGGGCCTGCGGTAGTACCACCTTCCCTTACTGAAGACAGAAAAATGGCAAGGAGAGTTTCATAAGTTTCCAACGCAAAATTTACTGAGAGTAATGGATGAATGGGTCTATGTGATGGGAGTAAAAAATGAGGTCTGCAGATGCTGGAGATCACAGCTGCAAATGTGTTGCTGGTCAAAGCACAGCAGGCCAGGCAGCATCTCAGGAATAGAGAATTCGACTTTTCGAGCATAAGCCCTTCATCAGGAATAAGAGAGAGAGAGCCAAGCAGGCTAAGATAAAAGGTAGGGAGGAGGGACTAGGGGGAGGGGCGATGGAGGTGGGATAGGTGGAAGGAGGTCAAGGTGAGGGTGATAGGCCGGAGTGGGGTGGGGGCGGAGAGGTCAGGAAGAGGATTGCAGGTTAGGAGGGCGGTGCTGAGTTGAGGGAACCGACTGAGACAAGGTGGGGGGAGGGGAAATGAGGAAACTGGAGAAATCTGAATTCATACCTTGTGGTTGGAGGGTTCCCAGGCGGAAGATGAGGCGCTCCTCCTCCAGCTGTCGTGTAGTTGTGTTCTGCCGGTGGAGGAGTCCAAGGACCTGCATGTCCTCGGTGGAGTGGGAGGGAGAGTTAAAGTGTTGAGCCACGGGGTGATTGGGTTGGTTGGTTCGGGCGGCCCGGAGGTGTTCTCTGAAGCGTTCCGCAAGTAAGCGGCCTGTCTCAACAATATAGAGGAGGCCACATCGGGTGCAGCGGATGCAATAGATGATGTGTGTGGAGGTACAGGTGAACTTGTGGCGGATATGGAAGGATCCCTTGGGGCCTTGGAGGGAAGTGAGTGTGGAGGTGTGGGCGCAAGTTTTACATTTCCTGCGGTTGCAGGGGAAGGTGCCGGGGGTGGAGGTTGGGTTGGTGGGGGGTGTGGATCTGACGAGGGAGTCACGAAGGGAGTGGTCCTTGCGGAACGCTGATAGGGGAGGGGAGGGAAATATATCCTTGGTGGTAGGGTCCGTTTGGAGGTGGCGGAAATGGCGGCGGATGATACGTTGTATGCGGAGGTTGGTGGGGTGGTAGGTGAGAACCAGTGGGGTTCTGTCTTGGTGGCGGTTGGAGGAGCGGGGCTCAAGGGCAGAGGAGCGGGAAGTGGAGGAGATGCGGTGGAGGGCATCGTCGATCACGTCTGGGGGGAATCTGCGGTCCTTGAAGAAGGAGGCCATCTGGGCTGTGCGGTGTTGGAATTGGTCCTCCTGGGAGCAGATGCGGCGGAGACGAAGGAATTGGGAATATGGGATGGCGTTTTTACAGGGGGCAGGGTGGGAGGAGGTGTAGTCCAGGTAGCTGTGGGAGTCAGTTGGTTTATAATAGATGTCTGTGTTGAGTCGGTCGCCCGAGATAGAAATGGAAAGGTCTAGGAAGGGGAGGGAGGAGTCTGAGACAGTCCAGGTGAATTTCAGGTCGGGGTGGAAGGTGTTAGTAAAGTTGATGAACTGTTCAACCTCCTCGTGGGAGCACGAGGCAGCGCCGATGCTCCCACGAGGAGGTTGAACAGTTCATCGTGCTCCCACGAGGAGGTTGAACAGTTCATCGACTGTATCGGCGCTGCCTCGTGCTCCCACGAGGAGGTTGAACAGTTCATCGACTGTATCGGCGCTGCCTCGTGCTCCCACGAGGAGGTTGAACAGTTCATCGACTGTATCGGCGCTGCCTCGTGCTCCCACGAGGAGGTTGAACAGTTCATCAACTTTACTAACACCTTCCACCCCGACCTGAAATTAGAGTTAATCAAATTCATTCTGAGATACACTAGCTATGGTATCACAATGATCTCACTCTGAATCAGATATGGTACTTTCGGTTTCAGAATCATATATCCAGAATAAATCCACTTCCTCTTCATCCATTAAATTGGATATTCAGCACTTTTAAGAGAAAGTGAGGACCGCAAATGCTGGAGATCAGAGTTGAAAAATGTGTTGCTGAAAAAGCGCAGCAGGTCAGGAGCTCCCTACCTTTTATCTTAGCCTGCTTGGCACACCTTCCTCATTCCTGAAGAAGGGCTTATGCCTGAAACGTCGATTCTCCTGCTACTTGGATGCTGCCTGACCTGCGCTTTTCCAGCAACACATTTTTCTGTTCAGCACTTTTGAAAGATCTGATGACAGTTATTGTGCATTAATAACAACCACTGTTTGATGATGAAAACCATGCAGCACATCAAACAAAGCAGCAAGTGCATTTCCACTGTCTATCCAGGGTTTTTCTCCATCGACCCACTGTTGAGTGCAAAAATGATCTTCAATAGGCTTTTTTTGAGTGATGCATCCAAAGCTTGAACTACTGACCTTAATCACCTGGCATTACTGTTTTGGCTTATATGAGATTGTAGGGTTTGGTTAGCTCAGTTGGCTGGAAGGCAGGTTTGTGATGCAGAATGATGCCAAAAGTGTGGGTTCAATTACTGTAGCTGTTGAGGTTACTGTAAAGGATTCTCTTTCTCAGCCTCTGCCCTTGCCTAAGTTGTGGTAACTCTCAGGTTTGAACCCTACCAGCCTCCATTTTCCCTAATGAGAGGACATCTCTATGGTCTGGATTGGAATCTGTCCTGCACTAATAAGCGACATTCTTTAACTGGGTTAGTGTGACAGATATTCCATGCATTTCCTGTACCTCACTCCATCATTATCCATCCAACTTTTGTCATGGACATGTATGGAATCTCCTGCTGAGAACTTGAATGTCAGCATGGTTTTATGTTTAAAAATTCCCATAAGCTTTCCTTTTGTTCCATTGACCGTGCAGGCTTGTACCACAGTGGATATTGTTGTTTCATGACCTGTTGATTTCATTCGAACTTTTCCACTCTGTAGTTCAACTGCTGAGCATATCAAAATTCACTGTTCCTCCACGTTGCTGATATGACATCATTGGTGCTTGAGTTTCTGCTGCTATTTTGATGATGAATCGCTGAAAACTGGTCATTTTGGCATTGAGGTCTTTTGGTAGTTTCTGAGCAATCCTGGTCTTCTGTTAAAACATGATACATAATTTTTGGTGATGAAGTAACCAGGAAATATATTAATGCATCTTAAAATCAGACCAGTGGATATTTTTATGATGTATTTGGTATTGGGTGTCTTCATCTTCCATTCTTTAACACTAAATTCTCTTGCTGCAGTTCAGTTATCTGACAGTTTAGCAAATGATGTACCTTTTGGCTTTATGTTTAATTATTTTGCCGCCTGACCAGCTAGGGTGGCATGGTGGCTCAGTGGTTAGCACTGCTGCCTCACAGCCGCAGAGACCCAAGTTTGAATCCCGCCTCGGGTGACTGTTTGTGTGGTGTTTGCAAATTCTCCCTGCGTCTGTGTGGGTTTCTTCTGGGTGCTCCGGTTTCCTCCCACAGTCTAAAGATGTGCAGGTCAGGTGAATTGGCCATGCTAAATTGCCCATAGTGTTAGGTGCATCAGTCAGAGGGAAATGGGTCTGGATGGATTACTCTTTGGAGGGTTGGTGTGGACTTGTTGGGCCAAATGGCCTGTTTCCATACTGTAGGTAATCTAATCTGTTTGTTGTTTTCTGTGTGCAGATATAGAAAACGTAGAATATAAGAGCAGGAGTAGGCCATTTAGCCCTTGGAGCCTGTTCCACCATTATGTGTGTGTGTGCCTTCTACACATCTCACTAGTATGACCTGTATTAATGTCTGACTCAATATACCACCTTTATATGGCAAGTCAAACATCTATCAGTGAGATAAAAAAAAGTACAGGCTAACTCTTAATGGGGGCATAGCAGTACTTAGCAGTAAACATGGTCAGCTTATACCCCAAATCAGGGCTTAAGCAAGATTTTTGACATCAATGTAAAATGAGGCCAAGTCATTATTTGCTGTCATCTCCAGTAAAAGAAAAAACCATTTCTTTCTTATCAAAGAAACCAGACTACTCATTAAAGCAAATCCATTTGATCTTTTGATCAAAAGCCATGGTCCAAAATTAAGTAAGTAATTCACATGTAAAATAAGTCTCAGTCAGATTTACAGTTACCAAGGGAGAGAGTTCCAACAACCCACTCTCAAATGAGGTGTGCCTTTCCCTGACTAAAAATATTAATTCTTCAGCAAACCTGAATGTACACATTTGTAATAAAGATAAATCTATGTATTTGATTTCATTTTTGCTTTTTGATTTCCTGTCTGCCAAGTTGGTGCGAGGTCACCGCCCACCTGTATTACTGACCAGACACTCCGTGCCATCAGCCTTATAAATCCATGGCAACCAGAACATGTCAAGCATTTTGTATAAAGCGGTTTGCCTCCTGGCTCTGCCAAGCCTTGCCTCTTCACCATCTCCTGGGTACATGACAGGGTAGGATGGAATGTGGTCCATTTGCCTGGGTGAGTACAGGTGCATAAATACTCATGGAGCTGAGCACCATCCAGGATGTGGCAGTTTGATTCATTGGTTCTGTAGCAACCACCTTCAGCATTTGCTTCCTCTACCAATGGTGCACAGTGGCTATGTTACCATCTGCAGGATGCATTGCAGAAAATGATCAGTACTTCTCTGGCATCACCAGAACCCATGATCTATGCAATCACAAGAAGGGTGAAAAACAATGTACATTTAGTTTCACTATAACATGTGTTTCCTCAATGCGAATCAGCTTTAACGCAATTGAAGAATTTAGACCATTATTTGGAGAACATGAACTTCCCTTACCTGTAATGGCTATAATGCAATTCTGGCCCCATTACTTTAAATGGTGTGGCTATTATGCTGTTTTCTTTATAATGTGAGATTGGAGCCATTGTGTTATATCAGAACTGACTGTATGTGTGTCACTGTGCTCATCCTCTCATGGTGGCTTTGTGGGGGTGGGGGTGGGGTTGACTACTTTCTACTGGTTAGGGCCATACCTGGCATTAAGTCTAATGGTTATAGAACATAGAATGTTACAGCACCTTGACGTTGCAAAATTAACCTGATGCCCATCTAACCTACACCGTTCCATTATCATCCACATGTATGCCCAAACTGAACTGGATCGTTCATACCAGTATTGTGGCTAAATGAGCAGCTCCAATGCTCGGAATCCTGCAGTAAGTAACTCTCCTCCTGACTCTCCGAAACCTGTCCTCCATCTACAAAGCACAACTCAGGAGTGTGATGGAATAATCCCATTTGCCTGGATGAATGCAGCTTTAACAACACTCAAGAAGCTTCACACCACCCAAGCCAAAGCAGTCCACTTGATTGGCACCGCATCCGCAAACATTCACTCCCTCTTCCACCGATGCTGAGTAGAAGCAGTATGTACCATCGTCAAGATATACTGCAGAAATTCACTCCATCTCCTTATACAGCTCCTTCCAAATACATAGTCAAAGAGATGTACAGTGTGGAAACAGATCCTTCAGTCCAACTTGTCCATGCCGGCCAGATATCCCAACCCAATCTAGTTCCACCTGCCAGCACCCGGCCCACATCCCTCCAAACCCTTCCTATTCATATACCCATCCAAATGCCTCTTAAATGTTGCAGTTGTACAGCCTCCACCACTTCCTCTGGTGAAAACGTTGCTTCTTAGGTCTTTTTTATATTTTGCCCCTCTCACCCTAAACCTATGCCCTCTAGTTCTGGACTCTCCGACCCCACATATGACCACTTCTATCTCAAAGGACATGGGCAGCAGACACATGGGAATACCACCATCTGCAAAATCAACACCCAAACCACTCCCAGTCCTAACTTGGAAATGTATTGCCATTCCTACAGTTGCTGGGTAAAAGTCCTGACACCCCGTGTCTGCGTGGGTTTCCTTTGGGTGCTCCGGTTTCCTCCCACAGTCCAAAGATGTGCGGGTCAGGTGAATTGGCCATGCTAAATTGCTCGTAGTGTTAGGTAAGGGGTAAATGTAGGGGTATGGGTGGGTTGCGCTTCCGCGGGTTGGTGTGGACTTGTTGGGCCGAAGGGCCTGTTTCCACATTGTAAGTAATCTAATCTAATCTAATCATAATGACACCATGGGTTCGATCTACATTAGTGGTTCAAGATGGAGCTCACCATCACCTTTTCGAGGGCAATTAGGGATAGTCAGTAAATGCTGGCACAGCGAGTGAACCAGGATCCTCTAAATGAATCAAAAATTCGTGAACAGCCTAGTTGATTATTATTCCCAAAGCGATAAAGACTATTTTTGTCTTGTCTTAACGCTGCAACTAAAATCTGCTAACTCAACATTTGTACAGACAAAACAGGAACTTTTAAGATTTGTATGATTTTCTGTAAATCATGGCAAATAATTTGACCTGGTATCTATGAACATCCTTTATTTGTGGGCAAAAAGAATCCTGCATTAGACAATAGACACTAGGTGCAGGAGTAGGCCATTCTGCCCTTCGAGCCTGCACCACCATTCAATTTGATCATGGCTGACCATTTTTAATCAGTATCCTGTTCCTGCCTTATCTCCATAACCCTTGATTCCACTATCCTTGAGAGCTCTATCCAACTCTTTCTTAAATGAATCCAGAGACTGGGCCTCCACTGCCCTCTGGGGCAGAGCATTCCACACAGCCACCACTCTCTGGGTGAAGAAGTTTCTCCTCATCTCTGTTCTAAATGGTCTACCCCGTATTTTTAAGCTGTGTCCTCTGGTTCGGCACTCACCCATCAGTGGAAACATGTTTCCTGCCACCAGAGTGTCCAATCCTTTAATAATCTTATCTTTCTCAATCAGATCCCCTCTCAGTCTTCGAAACTCAAGGGTATACAAGCCCAGTTGCTGCAGTCTTTCAGCATAAGGTAGTCCCACCATTCCAGGAATTGACCTCGTGAACCTACGCTGCACTCCCTCAATAGCCAGAATGTCTTTCCTCAAATTTGGAGACCAGAACTGCACACAGTACTCCAGGTGTGGTCTCACCAGGGCCCTGTACAGCTGCAGAGAAGAACCTCTTTGCTTCTGTACTCAATCCCTCTTGTTATGAAGGCCAGCATGCCATTAGCCTTCTTCACTACCTGCTGTACCTGCATGCTTACCTTCATTGACTGGTGTACAAGAACACCCAGATCTCTTTGTACTGCCCCTTTACCTAAATTGATTCCATTTAGGTAGTAGTCTGCCTTCCTGTTCTTGCCACCAAAGTGGATAACCATACATTTATCCACATTAAACTGCATCTGCCATGCATCTGACCACTCACCTAACCTGTCCAGGTCACCCTGTAATCTCCTAACATCCTCCTCACATTTCACCCTGCCACCCAGCTTAGTATCATCAGCAAATTTGCTAATGTTATTACTAATACCATCTTCTATATCATTAACATATATTGTAAAAAGCTGCAGTCCCAGCACGGATCCCTGCGGACCCCACTGGTCACTGCCTGCCATTCCGAAATGGAGCCGTTTATCACTACTCTTTGTTTCCTATCAGCCAACCAACTTTCAATCCACGTTAGTACTTTGCCCCCAATGCCATACGCCCTAATTTTGCTCACTAACCTCCTATGTGGGACTTTATCAAAAGCTTTCTGAAAGTCCAGGTACACTACATCTACTGGATCTCCCTCGTCCATCTTCAGAGTTACATCCTCAAAAAATTCCAGAAAATTAGTCAAGCATGATTTCCCCTTCATAAATCCATGCTGACACTGACCTATTCTGTTACTACGATCCAGATGTATCATAATTTCATCCTTTATAATCCACCACTGAGGTCAGACTAACTGATGTATAATTTCCTGCTTTCTCTCTCCCACCTTTCTTAAAAAGTGGTACAACATTAGCCACCCTCCAATCCGCAGGAACTGATCCCGAATCTATCGAACTCTGGAAAATAATCACCAGCGCATCCAAGATTCTCGAGCCACCTCCTTCAGTATCCTGGGATGTAGACCATCAGGCCCCGGGGACTTATCGACCTTCAGACCTAACAGTCTCTCCATCACCAATTCCTGGCAAATATAAATTCCCTTAAGTGCAGGTCCTTCAGCCACTGTTACCTCAGGGAGATTGCTTGTGTCTTCCCCAGTGAACACAGATCTGAAGTAACAATTCAATTCTTCTGCCGTTTCTTTGTTCCCCGTAATATATTCCCAAGTTTCTGTCTTCAAGGGCCTAATTTTAGTCTTAACAATTTTTTTGCCTTTCACATGCCTAAAAAAGCTTTTAGTATTCTCCTTTATATTTTTGGCCAGTTTACCTTCATACCTCATTGTTTCTCTGCGTGTTTCCTTCTTAGTAATACTCTGTTGTTCTTTAAAAGCTTCCCAGTCCTCAGTTTTCCCACTTATCTTTGCTATGTTATACTTTTTCCCTTTTAACTTTATATTTTTCTTAACTTCCTTTGTCAGCCACGGGCATCCCATGCCTCCTCCTAGAATCTTTCTTCCTTTTTGGAATGAACTGATCATGCATCTTCTGTATTATACACAGAAATATCTGCCATTGTTCCTCCACTGTCATCCCTGCTAAAATATTGCACCATTGAACTTTGGCCAGCTCCTCCCTCATAGCTCTATAGTTCCCTTTATTCAACAGAAATATTGTCACTTCCGATTGTACCCTCTCCCTCTCAAATTGCAGATTGAAGCTTATTGTATTATGGTCACTACTTCCCAATGGCTCCTTCACTTCAAGGTCCCTGATCAATTCTGGTTCGTTGCACAATACCAGATCCAGAATGCCTTCTCCCTGGTAGGCTCCAGCACCAGCTGTTCTAAGAATCCATCTCGGAGGCACTCCACAAAGTCTCTTTCCTGAGGTCGACTACCATCCTGATTCTCCCAGTCTACCTGCATGTTGAAATCCCCCATAACAACTGTAGTAACATCTTTGCGACAGGCCAATTTCAGCTCATGATTCAACTTACATCCGACATCCAGACTACTGTTTAGGGGCCTGTAGATAACTCCCAAGAGGGTCTTTTTACCCTTAGAATTTCTCAGCTCTATCCACACTGACTCTCCACCCTGATTCTAGGTTCCCCCGCGCAAGGGACTGTGATAGTCCCGCCTGCTGCCACAAAACCCCAGTCAGTTCCTCTCACTATTGTCTATATTCAGCAGAAGTAGGAGACAATTACTTGCAAAGAACTGTGGTACTTACATTTGGAGTTTCTCCTCATAACTGAACATTTTACGCCGCATGTAAGTCAGTACATGAAGGACAAGCAGGCAATACAGCCTGTGTTGTCAAGAAGATAGACAGGAACTTATGATGTACCCACTCTGCAAACTGCATCTGTCAAATGACAAACAGAAATTGGTCCTCTGTTCATGGGATACAGGCATTGCTGGCTAGATTGGCATTTGTGGTCCTTGAGAAGGTGACCGCCATTTTCCTTTATGAACTGTCCGAGATTTGAACCCAATGACGATAAAGAAACTGCAGTTCATTTTCTTGTCAGAATGGTGTGTGGCTAGGGGTGGTGATGTTCCCATATACTTCCCACTCTTGTCCTTCCATGCGGGAAGGGTTATGGGTTTGGAAGTTTCAAGCAAAGGAGGCTTGGCAAGTTGCTTCAGTGCACGAGGAATTTGGGGGAGGGGGTAGTGAGCGTTTAAGTTGGTTGATGGTGTGTGTCTGTCAATCTGGATGCTTTGCCCTGGACAGTATCAAGCTGCTTTAAACCTTATTGGAGAACTCGAGGCACGTGGTAATTCCTGACATTCCTAACTTGTACTTTTTGATGGTGGACAGACCTTAGATAGTCAGGAGGACGGTTATTTCTAACCAGAGGTTTTAGCTTCTAATCAAAGCTGACCTCCAAGATGATGATGCTGATGAAGTCAGCAATGTTAATCCAACTGAATTCTTTGAGTAGGTATTGTCTTTACTTCAGCGGAGAGTTTTCTCGAATTGGCTCTCATTGTAGATTTTAATGTTTTACAATTTATTATCAATTGGCTGCAATTCTTTAAATAGCCTTTAAAACTGAGATATTGTATGAACTGACAGCAAAATTGCAAGCTTATTATTACCATTTGCGAGGCTTTTTGCCATTTACTAAAAATGCTGTAAAAATTTGGTCAATATCTTATGTATTATTAAAGTATGGTCAGATGCATTCAGATAAAAGAACGGCACTGTCTGGAAAAGATCTAGAGCACTTGTGAACTTTTAAGCAGCTGCATTTCTATCAACTCTTCCGACCTAATGGAAATTGGTAACAAACGAAAACATTTTAAATCTATTTTTCTACAGTTTATGAAGCTTACACCTTATCCAACACAGAACAATTTAAACTGACAGCCAGATTTAGGTAATCATTTACCTAATACTGTTGTTGTAAGTATATAACATGAGACATCTTTTGGTGCATTTGATGTTATAGTTGCTAGGAAACTTGTATGTTGATTCCAGTCTAATTCATGTTAATTTGTAAGCAGTACCTTTTCAATGCAAATTATTTGTTTTGAATTTAATGCATGTGTTGAGCTTTGAGCCATCAATGGATGTAAGTTTGAAACAGCTGTAGACTTAATCAATTTTTGTGATCAAAATCTAATAATTACTTTTGTGCAAAAGTGCGTTTGTTTTAGAAAAACATCCAGTTAGAAAGCTTGGAATTAAGAATTTTCTGAAGTGATAAACCAGATTTGTGTTGTATTAAGGTTCGAATTATCTAACACAGTGGCACAGCAGCACGGTGGCTCAGTGGTTAGCACTGCTACCTCACAGCACCAGGGTCCCAGGTTTGATTCCAGCCTTGGATGACTGTTTGTTTATGTGGAGTTTGCACAGTCTACCTGGGTTTCCTCCAGGTGCTCCAATTTCCTCCCACAGTCCAAAGATGTGCAGTTTGGCTGAATTGGCCATGTTAAATTGCCCATAGTGTCAGGTGCATTCATCAGAGGGAAATGGGCCTGGGTGGGTTACTGTTTGGAGGGTCGGTGTGGGCTTGTTGGGCCGAAGGGCCTGTTTCCACACTGTAGGTAATCTAATCTAATTTTTAACTGAACTGCATAAAAGCAGTGATTTTTATTCAGTTTATGAGTGAATCTAAACTGAAACTTTGATTTTTTTTAAGCAGAACTGAATATCTGGTGTGTTATTGACAATAGTTATTTGTTCCCCATGCTTCTCATAATGAGGATGAATTTTCCTTGGCATCTCTCATTTTGTTACCATAAGAATATGTACAAGCATGAATTAGAAGCAGAAACTGGGCCATTGGACTACCTCCACTCCGACTCTACTGTGCCTTTCAAGAGATGATTGGGGGCAGATGTTCGCAGGTGGAAAATGGGAAGCCTTCAAAAGTGAGATAACGAGAGTCCAGAGACAGTATATTCCTGTTATGGTGAAAGGAAACTTCCAGCTCAGCACTGTCCCCATGACTTGTCCGGACTTGTCCGACCTGCCTATCTCCTTTTCCACCTATCCACTCCACCCTCTCCTCCCTGACCTATCACCTTCACCTCCTCCCCCACTCATCTATTGTACTCTATGCTACTTTCTCCCCACCCCCACCCTCCTCTAGCTTATCTCTCCACACTTCAGGCTCTCTGCCTTTATTCCTGATGAAGGGCTTTTGCCTGAAACGTCGATTTTGCTGCTCGTTGGATGCTGCCTGAACTGCTGTGCTCTTCCAGCACCACTGATCCAGAATCTGGTTTGTAGCATCTGCAGTAATTGTTTTTACCTATATGTCAGGTATAGACCAGAGAGGTTAAGTGAATCCTTAGAGTATAAAGGCAGTATAAGTATACTTAAGAGGGAAATCAGGAGGGCAAAAAGGGGACATGAAATACCTTTGGCAAATAAGGTTAAGGAATTTTCTAAATACTTAAGGACGAGAGAGTGACTAGGGAGGGAATAAGGCCCCTCAAAAATCAGCAAGGCAGCCTATGTGCGGAACCACAAGAGATACTCAACAAGTATTTTGCATCAGTGTTCGCTGTGGAAAAGGACGTGGAAGATATAGAATTTGGGGAAATAGATGGTGACAGCTTGAAAAATGTCCATATTACTGGGATCTTGATCAGATGGGCCAATGGGCTGAGAAGTGGCAGATGGAGTTTAATTTAGATAAATGTGAGATGCTGCATTTTGGGAAAGCAAATCTTAGCAGGACTTATACACTGAATGGTAAGGTCTTGGGAAGTGTTGCTGAACAAAGAGACCTTGGAGTGCAGGTTCATAGCTCCTTGAAAGTGGATTCGCAGGTAGATAGGATAGTGAAGAAGGTGCTTGGTATGCTTTCTTTTATTGGTCAGAGTATTGAGTACTGGAGTTGGGAAGTCATGTTGTGGCTGTACAAAACGTTGATTAGGCCACTTTTGGCATATTGCTTGCAATTCTGGTCGCTCTCCTACCGGAAGGGTATTGTGAAACTTGAAAGGGTTCAGAAAAGATTTACAAGGATGTTGCCAGGGTTGGAGGAGTTGAGCTATAGGGAGAGGTTGAATAGGCTGGGCCTGTTTTCCTTGGAGTGTCGGAGGCTGAGGGTGACCTTATAGAGCTTTATAAAATCATAAGGAGGATGGATAGGATAAATAGACAAAGTCTCTTCCTTGGGGTGGGGGAATACAGAGCTAGAGGACATAGGTTTAGGGTGAGAGGGCCAAGATATAAAAGAGACCTGAGGGGCAATTTTTTCATGCAGAGGGTGGTACATGTATGGAATGAGCTGCCAGAGGAAGTGATAGAGGTTAGTACGATTGCAACATTTAAAAGGCATCTGGATTGGTATATGAATAGGAAGGGTTTGGAGGGATATGGGCTGGGTGCTGGCAGATGGGACTGGATTGGGATGGGATATCTTGTCGGCATGGACAAGTTGGACCGAGTGGTCTGTTTCCATGCTGTACATCTGTGTGACTCTGCAGAGGAGCAGTTGCTGGATATCTTGAAATGCATAAAAGTGGATAAATCCCCAGGGCCTGATCAGGTGTGCTCTAGAGCTCTGTGGGAAGCTTGGGAAGTGATTGCTGGCCCCTTGCTGAGATATTTGTTTCATCGATAGTCACATTTGAGGTGCTGGAAGTCTGGAGGTTGGCTAACATGGTGCCACTATTTAAGAAAGATGGTAAGGAAAAACCAGGGAACTGTAGTCTGGAATCATGAGGGGCATGGTTAGAATAAATAGACAAGGTCTTTTCCCTGCAGTGGGGGAGTTCAGAACTAGAGGGCACAGGTTTACGATGAGAGAGGAAAGATATAAAAGGGACCTAAGGGCAACTTTCTCACCCAGAGGGTGGTACACATATGGACTGAGCTGTCAGAGGAAGTGGTGGAGTTTGGGACAATTACAGCATTTAAAAGGCATCTGGATGGGTATTTAGAGGGATATGGGCCAAGTGCAGGCAGATGGGACTAGATTGTGTTGGGAACTATGTGTGTGGACTGGTTGGATCGAAGGGACTGTATCCATGCTGTATGCCTCAATCCTTACTATTGCACCTTGTTCAGACCCCTCACTACCTTAAATGTTTCACTCAAGTTGCCTCTTACTCTTCTGAACTCCAGTGCATTCAAGCCTATCCTGCCCAGTGGTCCTCACGAGATGATCATAATTGTGAAAGTTTGTTCAATACTAAATTTTATGTGTTTAGGGTCAACATTTGCTGATAATGATATGGGGTGGAAGAAATCTCAAGAAAACTCTGTATGCTTTTGCTTTATGAAAACCAGTTTCTGAGAACAGACCAGGAAAATACTCAATGTGAGTTGAGGATTTTGAGTGGTGAAGTATATAAAACTTTATCAGTCTACTGTATGCTTTGGGTAGACTCACCACACAGAAGGCCAAGTCACTGGAGCGATTGATACTCTCTCAAGTTCTGCAAGAGTCATATTCATGCTTCAGGATGGATCTCAATTAAATGAGGAACTCAGCATGCGATGTAAAGTGAGGAACATAGTGAAGGGGTTACATAGAGCACTCAAAGACATCTTTGTCAACTGTCTTCTCAAAATACTTGTTCAGCCATTATCTGTCTCTTACTCCCTTGCCTTCGTTGACCCATTGTACGTCACATTGGTTCCTAGTGCCATTCCCAGATACTATTCTGTTCAAAAGTCATAAATAGCATCACTCATGACTCCATGCCATTGCAACAACAATGTACAGCTGACTGCACCATCTTCAATTCTGGACTCAACATCCTGTTTAATTCGGGGCTAAGTTTCAAGTTTTCAGCTCTGCTTCATTGCCAGACCTATCACTTCTGGTACATTTCCCACTTCTGCATCTGGCTTCCAGGCACTCGAGACAATACAGCCACTTTGTGCACACCTTCATTCTCCAAATATTGAGTTTTTCCAATTCTCTCTTTAGCAGCACCCAAAGTTGCACCATACAGAAAGTTTAGCTCATCAAGACTTTACAGCCTTCTGAAACATTCATTGTGTTGTTTCAGGTTCGCTGTTTCTCCAGTAAGAAGTGATTTGTTACACTAGAGATCTTATAGTTGGATTTGTGTTTAGGTACATTCAGCACCATTAAACAAAGCTGAACCCTGAACAATAATTAACTCATGGTGGAATGTGAAGAGTCTTAAACTAGTTTTCCATCTGCTATTTTGCTTATACTAATTACAATTGCTTGCCATTGTCTTTGGGCACCTTGTGCAATGGGATAGTCTAGTGCAATACTTTTTGGCAGCACCATGGCCTTTTAAAGAATTGGGAGCATAAATAAGGAAACAAGTAAGAAACCTGATTTGATGTTGTCTGCCTTCTTTAAGTGATCATGTGTTCCATGTAACTGTTTCCTGTTCAGCTTCCTCAATAGTTCCGAATGTTGCAAAAGTTCAACTGTCCAAACTAAGTCTGAATAGTAGAGCAATGCTTTGATTTCAAAGTAGGTTTTCATCAAAATGAGGAAAACACGTTCTGTAAGCATCGCATGGCTCTCAGAGGATAACTCTGATTTTCATTGCGTATCCTCTTCTGGTACAGCAAAGAGCAATTACTCAAAGTACGAAGAAAATCAAATGAAATATCAATAACCTGACTTTGTACCAGACATTTTAAGGATTGCAATTCATTCAAAGTACAGTTTCTCTATTGTATGAAGTAGCTGCAATGTCTAGTTAGAAACCTGATTCAACCAGAGTTTGTTTTATTGGCGAATAGCACAGCTATCATAACTTTATGAACTGCAATATTTTTAAAAAGTAATAGTCAAAAATTAATATAATTCGACATTTGCGAAGTTTGAAATACGAGCTGCGGGTCTTACTCACTCCATCGCACTTCCATTTTGGAATTGGCTTGTCATTTTGCAAGGCTGCCTGAGTGTCTGAATACACAGCACGTT